>NC_091334.1:8779460-9044460 GCF_038502225.1 Cherax quadricarinatus
GTATACTCAGTAAACTTATTCATCTATAATTTTTACAATCTCTTTTGTCCCCTTTCCCTTTATATAAAGGGACTATACATGCTCTCCGCAAATCCCTAGGTACCTTCCCCTCTTTCATATATTTATTAAACAAAAGTACAAACCACTCCAACACTATATCCCCCCCTGCTTTTAACATTTCTGTCATGATCCCATCAGTTCCAGCTGCTTTACCCCCTTTCATTCTACGTAATGCCTCACGTACCTCCACCACACTTACATTCTGCTCTTCTTCACTCCTAAAAGATGGTATACCTCCCTGGACAGTGCATGGAATTACCGCCTCCCTTTGTTCCTCAACATTTAAAAGTTCCTCAAAATATTCTCGCCATCTACCTAATACCTCCCTCTCCCCATCTACTAACTCCCCTACTCTGTTTTTAACTGACAAATCCATACTTTCCCTAGGCTTTCTTAACTTGTTTAACTCACTCCAAAATTTTTTCTTATTTTCATTAAAATTTCTTGACAGTGCCTCTCCCACTCTATCATCTGCTCTCCTTTTGCACTCTCTCACCACTCTCTTCACCTTTCTTTTACTCTCCATATACTCTGCTCTTCTTATAACACTTCTGCTTTGTAAAAACCTCTCATAAGCTACCTTTTTCTCTTTTATCACACCCTTTACTTCATCATTCCACCAATCACTCCTCTTTCCTCCTGCCCCCACCCTCCTATAACCACAAACTTCTGCCCCACATTCTAATACTGCATTTTTAAAACTATTCCAACCCTCCTCAACCCCCCCACTACTCATCTTTGCACTAGCCCACCTTTCTGCCAATACGTAGTCGCTTATATCTCGCCCGAACTTCCTCCTCCCTTAGTTTATACACTTTCACCTCCCTCTTACTTGTTGTTGCCACCTTCCTCTTTTCCCATCTACCTCTTACTCTAACTGTAACTACAACTAAATAATGATCCGATAGATCAGTTGCCCCTCTATAAACATGTACATCCTGGAGCCTACCCATCAACCTTTTATCCACCAATTCATAATCTAACAAAATACTTTCATTACGTTCTACATCATACCTTGTATATTTATTTATCCTCTTTTTCATAAAATATGTATTACTTATTACCAAATTTCTTTCTACACAAAGCTCAATTAACGGCTCCCCATTTACATTTACCCCTGGCACCCCAAATTTACCTACTACTCCCTCCATAACATTTTTACCCACTTTAGCATTGAAATCCCAAACCACCATTACTCTCACACTTGACTCAAAACTCCCCACGCATTCACTCAACATTTCCCAGAATCTCACTCTCTCCTCTACACTTCTCTCTTCTCCAGGTGCATATATGCTTACTATAACCCACTTTTCACATCCAACCTTTATTTTACTCCACATAATCCTTGAATTAAATCATAGTCCCTCTTTTCCTGCCATATCTTATCCTAGATGAAAGTGTTGAATGATGATGAAAGTATTTTCTTTTTGGGGATTTTCTTTCTTTTTGGGTCACCCTGCCTCGGTGGGAGACGGCCGACTTGTTGAAAAAAAATATATATATATATACTGTACCAGAGAATCACATATACATGCTGTGTGCTATACTACAAGGCAATTTCTAAAGAAGTTACTTACACAATTGTGCATTCAATAGTTGTCTCCTGCCATAATTTAGATAGTGCCAAATACACAACACCATCATTCTGTAAAGGTGACAATGTACAAGTAGAATACACCACAGTTCCACCAGGTCGTACTGCCTGAAGAGCTGATCTGTTTGAAGAAATGTTAAGAGCAGACATTAATTTATTCACTTGCTAAAATATATGTTGTATTAATTATCTCAGCAATTAACAGAAATATCAACCTAATGATAACAAAAAAGTGCACCTATACATATTTAAAATCATATACTATATATATATATTTTTTTTTTTTAACACACCAGACATATCCCACCAAGGCAGGATGACCTTAAAAGAAAAACAAAAGTCTTTCTTTTTAAATTTAGTAATTTATACAGAAGAGGTCACTAGTCCCTTGCTCCAGGCATTTTAATCGCCTCTTATGATAAGCATGGCTTACGGAGGAAGAATTCTTTTCCATCTCCCCACGGAGACAAGAGGAAATAAGAAGAATAAGAACTGTTGAGAAAATAGCAGAAAACCCAGATGGGTTTGTATACATACATATATATATGCATGTATATATGCTATGCATGTGTAGTGTGATGTAAGTGCAAGTAGAAGTAGTAAGATATACCTGTTATACCACATCTTTCTTCTTCTTCTTTCAACAAACTGGCTGTATCCCACTGAGACAGGGTGGCCTAAAAGGAAAAACGAAAGTTTCTCCTTTTAAATTTAGTAATATATACAGGAGAAGGGGTTACTAGCCCCTTGCTTCCGGTAATTTGGTTGCCTCTTACAACACGCATGGCTTACGGAGGGAGAATTCTGTTCCACTTTCCCATGGAGATAAGCAGAAATAAACCAGAACAAGAACTAGTAAGAAAATAGAAGAAAACTCAGAGGGGTGTATAGTATATATATATGCTTGTACATGCATTTGTAGTGTGACCTAAGTGTAAGTAGAAGTAGCAAGATGTACCTGAAATCTTTCAAGTTTATGAGACAGAAGACACACCAGCAATCCTACCATCATGTAAAACAGTTACAGGCTTCCATTTCACACTCACTTGGCAGGACTGTAGTACCTCCCTGCACGGATTGTGTCTACCAACCTACTACCTATGATCATATGCTGCTTCTTCTTTCAGCAAACAGGCCGTATCCCACCAAAGTAGGGTGGCCCAAAAGGAAAAACAAAAGTTTCTCCTTTTACATTTAGTAATATATCTAGAAGGGGTCACTAGCCCCTTGCTCCCGGCATTTTATTCACCTCTTACGACACACATGGCTTACAGAGGAAGAGTTCTGTTCCACTTCCCCATGGAGAACATGTACTCATAATATAAAATAATATACTGATGCTGGCAAAAGACAAGTGATCCAAGGAACTGGAGCTACTCTCACTTCTATCAACCCTGATTACGTTTCATTCTCCTGGCTGGTGAAGGACTCTTGCTCTAAGAAAATGGAGTTACTCATCTCTTGGATCAAACCTGATTACCTTCCATTCCCCAGGCATTGTATGACCCCTCTGGGTTTAGCATTTTCCCATGAAAATAATAATCACATTCCCCAGATGCTGTATGATGCCTATGAGTTTAGCATTTCTCTGTGATAATAATAATTCTCCATGGGGAAGTGGAAAAGAATCCTTCCTCCATAAGCCAGGTGTGTAGTAAGAGGCAACTAAACTGTCAGGAACAAAAGGCTAGTAACCCCTTCTGTATAAATTGCTCAATGTGAAAACAGAAACATTCGTTTTT
Organism: Cherax quadricarinatus; assembly: GCF_038502225.1. Lineage (NCBI taxonomy): Eukaryota > Metazoa > Arthropoda > Malacostraca > Decapoda > Parastacidae > Cherax > Cherax quadricarinatus. The sequence goes on from NC_091334.1 coordinate 8,782,857, forward strand.
CTTTTTAGGTCACTCTGCCTTGCCGGTGCATTTAAAAAAAAAAATAATATTAATAATGCTTAAAATAAACTTGGTATTAACCCTGTGCAAATCTCTCCTTTTTTATATAAAACTCAGGCTGAACCATTCAGTCTGTACATATACAAGCCAACATCTAATGCTAGTAGGCCTCGGTCAAATGACCAAGAACCCCATTAAGCAGGTCATCTCATGATTCAAGATGCACATCAAGAGAACTATTATTTCTCCCATGAAAGAAAAATTTCCCCTCCCTCAATCATTTTTATTACTATGTTCAGTGGGAAACTCCATGGAAAAGTGGAGAAGAATCCTTCCTCCATAACCCATACATATCATAAGAGGTGACCTAGCCCATTGCTCCTGACATTTCAGTTGCCTCTTACGATACACATGGCTAACAGAGGAAGCATTCTTTTCCACTTCCCATGGAGACAATAATAATTATAGCTTTTAATACATTAAGTAACTGTGTACCATGATATAGCAATAGTACATACGCAAGCAGGTTGCTCTGTAGCTCTGGTAAGCTTAGTCTCTCCTTTGTTCTGGTGGTTTTGAAAATGCTGTTGTCATCCTCTTTGAGAGAGAGGCGGTCGGTGAGGCATGGAACATCCACTAATATCTTGTCATAGGCCTCTTTTTCTCTGATATTACACCCATCACTCTGAAATACAGCATTATTTAAATGTTTTAGACAAGTCACTATTCTTAACTGGAAATACAGTACTAGTATTTTCTACTGTATGAATAAAAGCACAAGACTAAGGGGTAACAACAATCCACTTTAGTTGTTATAATGGTAGGTATCAGTACATTACAGCATGCATGTTAAAATTATGTACAGTTCAGGACGTTTATTGGAGGAAATATTTCGCTACAAGTGGCTTCTTCAAGACTACTTTAGCACTGAAGAAGTCACTTGCAGGAAAAAGTTTAAGACCATAAGAAAAAAGGAACACTGCAGCAGGCCTACTGGCCCATATGAGGCAGGTCCATGTCACCTCCCGGCTTAAACCAATGACTCACCTAGTCAGGTCAGGTCAGGTCACATCCACTTAAGGAGCACAGCATCAGACCTATTAGCACAAGCTAGTCAGGTTCAACTCACACCCACTCATGCATTTATCCAACCTATTTTTAAAACTACACAACGTCTTAGCTTCTATAATGGTATTCGGGAGTTTGTTTCACTCAGCTACAACTCTATTACCAAACCAGTGCTTTCCTATATCCTTCCTGAAGCTGAATTTTTCCAACCTAAAACCACTACTGCAAGTCCTGTCTTGGCTAGATATTTTTAGCATGCTATTTACATTCCCTTTATTTATTCCCGTTTTACATTTATACACCTCAATCATATCCCCCTCTAATTCAATGCCTTTCGAGAGAGTGCAGATTCAGGGCCGTCAGTCTGACCTCATAGGGAAGATTTTTGATGTACAGGATCAATTCTGTCATCCTCCTTTGTAAGTTTTCCAGTGCATTTACATCTATTCTGTAATATGGTGACCAGAACTGTGCAGCATAATCTAAATAAGGCCTAACCAAAGATATACAGAGTTGAAGAACAACCCGAGGACTCCTATTATTTATGCTCCTTGATATGAAGCCAAGGATTCTGTTTGCTTTATTACGAACACTTATGCACTGCTGTCTTCATTTTAGATTACTGCTAACCAGAACTCCCAAATCCTTTTTGCAACCAGTAATATTAAGATCTACATTATAGGAAGTAGGTTGGTAGACAGCAACCACCCAGGGAGGTACTATCGTCCTGCCAAGTGAGTGTAAAACGAAAGCCTGTAATTGTTTTACATGATGGAAGGATTGCTGGTGTCTTTTGTCTGTCTCATAAATATGCAAGATTACAGGCATGTCTTGCTACTTCTACTTACACTTAGGTCACACTACACATACATGTACACTCATCTGGGTTTTCTTTGATTTTATCTTAATAGTTCTTGGTCTTATTACTTTTCCTTTTATATCCATGGGGAAGTGGAATAAGAATCTTTCCTCCGTAAGCCATGCGTGTTGTAAAAGTCAACTAAAATGCCGGGAACAATGGGCTAGTAACCCCTTTTCCTGTAAAGATTACTAAAAAGAATAAGAAGAAGAAAATTGTCAAAGTGGGAAGTCTGAATGTGCGTGGATGTTGTGCAAATGATAAGAAAGAGATGATTGTGGATGCTATGAATGAGAAGAAACTGGATGTCCTGGCTTTAAGTGAAACAGAGCTGAAGGGGGTGGGAGAGTTTCAATGGAGAGGAATAAATGGGATTAGGTCAGGGGTTTCAAATAGAGTTAGAGCTAAAGAAGGAGTAGCAATAATGTTGAAGGATAAGCTATGGCAAGAAAAGAGGGACTACAAATGTATAAATTCAAGGATTATGTGGAGTAAAATAAAGATTGGATGTGAAAAGTGGGTTATAGTAAGCATGTATGCACCTGGAGAAGAGAGAAGTGTAGAGGAGAGAGAGAGATTCTGGGAAATGTTGAGTGAATGCGTGGGGAGTTTTGAATCAAGTGTGAGAGTAATGGTGGTTGGGGATTTCAATGCTAAAGTGGGTAAAAATGTTATGGAGGGAGTAGTAGGTAAATTTGGGTGTCAGGGGTAAATGTAAATGGGGAGTCTTAAATTGAGCTATGTGTAGAAAGAAATTTGGTAATAAGTAATACATATTTTATGAAAAAGAGGATAAATAAATATACAAGGTATGATGTAGTACATAATGAAAGTAGTTTGTTAGATTATGTATTGGTGGATAAAAGGTTGATGGGTAGGCTCCAGGATGTACATGTTTATAGAGGGGCAACTGATATATCGGATCATTATTTAGTTGTAGCTACAGTTAGAGTAAGAGGTAGATGGGAAAAGAGGAAGGTGGCAACAACAAGTAAGAGGGAGGTGAAAGTGTATAAACTAAGGGAGGAGGAAGTTCGGACGAGATATAAGCGACTATTGGCAGAAAGGTGGGCTAGTGCAAAGATGATTAGTGGGGGGGTTGAAGAGGGTTGGAATAGTTTTAAAAATGCAGTATTAGAATGTGGGGCAGAAGTTTGTGGTTATAGGAGGGTGGGGGCAGGAGGAAAGAGGAGTGATTGGTGGAATGATGAAGTAAAGGGTGTGATAAAAGAGAAAACGGTAGCTTATGAGACGTTTTTACAAAGCAGAAGTGTTATAAGAAGAGCAGAGTATATGGAGAGTAAAAGAAAGGTGAAGAGAGTGGTGAGAGAGTGCAAAAGGAGAGCAGATGAAAGAGTGGGAGAGGCACTGTCAAGAAATTTTAATGAAAATAAGAAAAATTTTTGGAGTGAGTTAAACAAGTTAAGAAAGCCTAGGGAAAGTATGGATTTGTCAGTTAAAAACAGAGTAGGGGAGTTAGTAGATGGGGAGAGGGAGGTATTAGGTAGATGGCGAGAATATTTTGAGGAACTTTTAAATGTTGAGGAACAAAGGGAGGCGGTAATTTCATGCACTGGCCAGGGAGGTATACCATCTTTTAGGAGTGAAGAAGAGCAGAATGTAAGTGTGGTGGAGGTACGTGAGGCATTACAAAGAATGAAAGGGGGTAAAGCAGCTGGAACTGATGGGATCATGACAGAAATGTTAAAAGCAGGGGGGGATATAGTGTTGGAGTGGTTGGTACTTTTGTTTAATAAATGTATGAAAGAGGGGAAGGTACCTAGGGATTGGCGGAGAGCATGTATATTCCCTTTATATAAAGGGAAAGGGGACAAAAGAGATTGTAAAAATTATAGAGGAATAAGTTTACTGAGTATACCAGGAAAAGTATACGGTAGGGTTATAATTGAAAGAATTAGAGGTAAGACAGAATGTAGGATTGCGGATGAGCAGGGAAGCTTCAGAGTGGGTAGGGGATGTGTAGATCAAGTGTTTACATTGAAGCATATATGTGAACAGTATTTAGATAAAGGTAGGGAAGTTTTTATTGCATTTATGGATTTAGAAAAGGCATATGATAGAGTGGATAGAGGAGCAATGTGGCAGATGTTGCAAGTATATGGAATAGGTGGTAAGTTACTAAATGCTGTAAAGAGCTTTTATGAGGATAGTGAGGCTCAGGTTAGGGTATGTAGAAGAGAGGGAGAATACTTCCCAGTAAAAGTAGGTCTTAGACAGGGATGTGTAATGTCACCATGGTTGTTTAATATATTTTTAGATGGGGTTGTAAAGGAAGTAAATGCTAGGGTGTTCGGGAGAGGGGTGGGATTAAATTATGGGGAATCAAATTCAAAATGGGAACTGACACAGTTACTTTTTGCTGATGATACTGTGCTTATGGGAGATTCTAAAGAAAAATTGCAAAGCTTAGTGGATGAGTTTGAGAATGTGTGTAAAGGTAGAAAGTTGAAAGTGAACATAGAAAAGAGTAAGGTGATGAGGGTATCAAATGATTTAGAAAAAGAAAAATTGGATATCAAATTGGGGAGGAGGAGTATGGAAGAAGTGAATGTTTTCAGATACTTGGGAGTTGACATGTTGGTGGATGGGTTTATGAAGGATGAGGTTAATCATAGAATTGATGAGGGAAAAAAAGTGAGTGGTGCGTTGAGGTATATGTGGAGTCAAAAAATGTTATCTATGGAGGCAAAGAAGGGAATGTATGAAAGTATAGTAGTACCAACACTCTTATATGGATGTGAAGCTTGGGTGGTAAATGCAGCAGCGAGGAGACGGTTGGAGGCAGTGGAGATGTCCTGTCTAAGGGCAATGTGTGGTGTAAATATTATGCAGAAAATTCGGAGTGTGGAAATTAGGAGAAGGTGTGGAGTTAATAAAAGCATTAGTCAGAGGGCAGAAGAGGGGTTGTTGAGGTGGTTTGGTCATTTAGAGAGAATGGATTAAAGTAGAATGACATGGAAAGCATATAAATCTATAGGGGAAGGAAGGAGGGGTAGGGGTCGTCCTCGAAAGGGTTGGAAAGAGGGGGTAAAGGAGGTTTTGTGGGCAAGGGGCTTGGACTTCCAGAAAGCGTGCATGAGCGTGTTAAATAGGAGTGAATGGAGACTTATTATACTTGGGACCTGACGATCTGTTGGAGTGTGAGCAGGGTAATATTTAGTGAAGGGATTCAGGGAAACCGGTTATTTTCATATAGTCGGACTTGAGTCCTGGAAATGGGAAGTACAATGCCTGCACTTTAAAGGAGGGGTTTGGGATATTGGCAGTTTGGAGTTATATGTTGTGTATCTTTATACGTATATGCTTCTAAACTGTTGTATTCTGAGCACCTCTGCAAAAGCAGTGATAATGTGTGAGTGTGGTGAAAGTGTTGAATGATGATGAAAGTATTTTCTTTTTGGGGATTTTCTTTCTTTTTTGGGTCACCCTGCCTCGGTGGGAGACGGCCAACTTGTTGAAAAAAAAAAAAAATTATTTAGTTTATATGTAGCATAGTTATTTTCTTGTCCAATGTTTAGAACTTTGCATTTGTCTATATTAAACTGCATTTGCCACTTCTCCGACCACTACATCAGTCTATTCAAATCTTCCTGGAGTGCTCTAATGTCCTCATTAGAATGAATTAGGTGACCTATTTTGGTGTCATCAGCAAACTTGCTTATGTTGCTGTTTATTCCCAATCAATATCATTTATATAAATTGTGAACAACAAAGGACCTAACACTGACCCCAGTCGAACACCACTCATGATGCGCCCCCACTCTGATTTCTCCCCATTGATGCAAACTCTCTGCTGCTTATCTGTCAAAAATACCTCTACCCAGGAAAAAATTTCTCCTCCTAATCCGTGTACCTTAATTTTCCTCAATAGCCTCTGATGTGGAACTCTATCAAAAGCCTTACTGAAGTCCATATACATAATATCATATTCATTACCATGATTTAAGTCCTCCAATCCCTTGGTGAAAAAAGTTAGTAAATTCACAAAGGGGCAGGAACGCCCCTTTGTAAAACCGTGATGAAATTCATTAATCAGTATGTGCCTTTCAAGATGGCTACAAATTGCCTCGGCAATTAGTGATTCCATAAATTTTCCCACTATGCAGGTAAGGCTTATTGGTCTATAGTTCGAAGCTAAGGCCCTGTCTCCTGCTTTGTAAATAGGTATTACATTTGCCATTTTCCACCTGTCTGGCACTATGCCAGTTTATAGTGATATGTTGAAAAGACTAGCCAAAGGTTTACAGAGTACCTCTTCACATTTCTTTAAAACCCTTGCAAACAGTTCATCAGGGCCTAGGGATTTGAACGGTTTTAACCATTAAACTGTCCAAACAGATCTATGTTCGCATGCGTAGTGCTCCAAAAGTAGATCTACATTTTTTTACATATTTTCAAATATAACAAAAAAAAAAAAGTAGATCAAAGTTTTTTTTACACGTTTTCAAATGTAAAAAAAAAAGGTCTACGCTTTTTTACATACTTTCAAATGTTGAAAAAACGTAGATCTACGTTTGGACAGTTTAAGGGTTAATTTCCCTTTAATAAATATCCTGAACTGTACATAAGCATCTTTTTCCACATCTTGTCAGTATCATCATCATACCATTTTTTTCATGTTAAAATTATGTTGTAGCTCTCGTAAAGGACTAATAAATGTAGTCCAAAAACTACCTCAACTAGACAAACTTTCTTGAGCTGTTTTGCCTAAATAGACAAACTAGATTTATTAGGACCTATTCATTGCTGTCAATAATGATTTTAAAAACTCAAGATAGTATAAATTTCAAGAAGTTGTATATATCATGCATATATCAACAAGGGCTTCTACAGAAATAAAAAAGCATGTAGGAAGAACAATCTAGAAGGAAGGAAAAGGCACAATACACAAATAACCTGCAAAGAGGAAAATGAAACTTAAGATGATATTTTGGTTTGATTTGGACCATTAACTAGCTAATGGTCGTGATAAGTATCATTCTCCTATGTGCAGGTTATTTATGTAACACAATCTAGATTTATTTATAAGACATAGGTAAAGCAATTGCTCTATATTAACCCTTAAACTGTCCAAACGTAGCTCTACTTTTGTGCTCGTAGCACTCTGACCTTGATTTTCTCTATAAGAATGTAAAAAAATGTAGATCTACGTTTGGAGTGCGACACGAGTGAATGTAGATCTATGTTTGGACAGTTTAAGGGTTAAGGCATGTAGTTATGAACAGCATGAAAAATAAAAGTCAGGTGAAAGTACAGGGAAGAATAAGCCAAGATTTAGAGGTATTAAGAGAAAGTATTTTGTTTTCAATGAAATTGGCTGAATTTCACATAAGCAGTCAATATAACAAGTGTTTAGTTTTCTAAATTAAATACATTACAAATTATTAATTCTTACTGAATTAATAATTTGTAACAGCTTATTAAAAACAAAGAGAATATTTAAGAAATGTATGTCAGTTTAAAAACTATACCTTTGTAATTACTGAATGTCTCTCAAAGCTTGATATTCCATGAGGGATATACTGCCTTAGCGTTTCACGTATTCTATTACCACGGCTTTCAGATGCATCATTACTCACTACAATGCCTTAAATTAGAAAAAAATATTTAGCAATAATTTAAAGAAACAAAGGCACAAAAGAAAATGTATTTATGGACAGGGGCTTAGGGGTAGCAATCTGGATATTATTAATATTATTAGAATCAAAACTGTCCTGCAGAGCTGTGTGACCCACTAGGGTCATACAGCTCTGCAGGGCAGGATGTGCAAAAGAAGTAATATGCAAGATCAGAGACCAGTGAAGGTTAAGAGTATGCCAGAGGCAGGGCCAGTAAGGGTAATGAGGGGCACTGCAGGGAAAATATAATCACAGTTGGTATAATAAATCTGTAACAATCTGGACAGAATACAGCTTGAGGACTTAGCTTGAAGCCATGTAATTATTTTTTTTTTTTTTTAACATGATGGCCATCTCCCACTGAGGCAGGGTGACCCAAAAAAGAAAGAAACACTTTCACTACCACTCAACACTTTCACCATCATTCACGCAATATCACTGTCTATGCAGAGGTGTCCAGACAAGACAGTTTAGATGTCACTCCAAACAGCCAACATCCCAAACCCATCCTTCAGAGTGCGGGCATTGTATCTCCTACCTCCAGGACTCACGTCTGGCTAACTGGTTTCCCTGGATCCCTTCACAAAATAATACCCTGTTCACATTCCAACAGCTCGTCAGGTCCCAAAAACCATTCATATCCTTTCACTCCTATCTAACATGCTCACACACATGCCTGCTGCATGTCCTGGCCCCTTGCACACATAACTCTTTTACTCCCTCACTACATCCTTTCCTAGGATGACCCCTATCACTCCTCCCCTCCACTATGGATTTATACACCCTCCAAGTCAACCTATTTTGCTCCATCCTCTCTAAATGATCAAACCATCTCAATAACCCCTCTTCAGCCCTCTGAATAATACTTTTAGTAATGCCACACCTCCTCCTAATTTCTACACTATGAATTCTCTGCATAATATTTACAATTACAGTGGACCCCCGGTTCGCGATGCTATCAGTATCTGATAAATCCGGTAACCGATGCATTATATTGCAGAAAATTTGCCTCACTTCCCGATACAAAACCCGGTACGTATGTGATGTGGTTCATACGAGACGTGTCCATGTGTGGCCTGAACTGCCCCATGTGTGCCAGTGTTTACAAGCCAGCCAGTGTGCGCGTATCTAAGGATACATTCGGTACATTCCATATTATCCATATTATCACTGTTTTTGGTGCCTATTTTTGCAAAATAAGTCACCATGGGCCCCAAGAAAGCTCCCAGTGCCAACCCTTCGAGACCAAGGGTGCTAATGACTGCTGAAATGAAGAAAGAGATAATTGCAAAGTACGAAAGTGGAGTGCGTGTGTTGGAGCTGGTCAGGTTGTATAGTAAACCCCAATCAACCATCTCTACTATAGTGAGCAAGAAAACGGCAATCAAGGAAGCTGTTCTTGCAAAAGGTGCAACTGTGATTATGAAACAGCGACCGCAAGTGTTAGAAAATGTTGAGAGACTGTTATTGGTGTGGATAAATGAAAAACAGATAGCAGGAGATAGCATCTCTCAAGCAATCATTTGTGAAAAGGCTAGGCAGTTGCATGACGATTTGGTAAAAAAATTGCCTGCAACTAGTGGTGATGTGAGTGAATTTAAGGCCAGCAAAGGTTGGTTTGAAAGATTTAAGAATCGTAGTGGCATACATAGTGTGATTAGGCATGGTGAGGCTGCCAGTTATGTTGTGCGACAGAGGTCCAGTGACTCTCAAGCTGGTCCTAGTGGCATTAAAAGAAGAAGGGAAGTAACCCCGGAAAAGGACTTGCTACCTCAAGTCTTAATGGAGGGGGATTCCCCTTCCCATCAATCATCACCAGATCTTCATTAAAGGTAAGTGTCAATTATTCTTTCGTTATTTATTGCTATTTATTGTTATTGTTGTTATTGTAATTACTATTCTATTGCATTAAACTTAATATTTCATGTGGTAAAAGTTTTTTTTTCATACTTTTGGGTGTCTTGCATGGATTAATTTGATTTCCATTATTTCTTATGGGGAAAATTGATTCACTTTCCGATATTTTTGGTTTACGATGAGCTCTCAGGAACGGATTAGTATCGCGAACCGGGGGGTCCACTGTACATTGTTTATTTTTTAACACACTGGCCATTGCCCACCAAGGCAAGGAGACCCCAAAAAACAAACACTTTCACCAACATTCATACTATCACTGTCTTGCTAGAGGCACATAGATACAACAGTTAAGATGTCCCTCCAAACAGCAAATATCCCCACCCTTCCTTTATATTATTTATGTCTGTAAATAAATACTGTACATTAATTAATGGCTTTCCTTTTGTTAGCATCATAATTATAACAAACCTGGTAATATGGTTTGCAGTGCAATTAATGTTTTTCCTCCTGGAGCAGCACAAAGATCAAGCACCTTCTCCCCAGCCTGAATGTCAAGAGCTAATACTGGTAGTAGGGATGCACCATCTAGAGCATAGTAGTCCAACACTTTCAGGTGGTGGTCCATCTTTGGCTGAAACAAATATTACTATAGTCACACAAAGCACTAAACCTACAAGAGTCATACAATGCAGAATGGCAGAACAGAATGAGATGGTGTAGGAAGGAGAGGTGGTGTTGAAAGAAGAGCATCAGCTGAAAGGATAGAGTCACAGTTAAATAAGCAAATTAATGTCAGTTAAGAAATCAGAAAGTGTGTCCACAGCAGAGATGGAACAGTCAAAGAAGAGGGTGGACAAAGCGTGTAAATCAGGGCACTGGAAAAGGTGACTAAGATAAAAATGGTGTGCTCTCTGATGAACAAAACAATCAATCAACAGATGTTGGATGGTCAGGATGACCTCACAATCCTCATAGAGGTGTTGAGTCTGCCCTCTGGCTGACATAAGCCAAAGTATCGCAGATTTTACTCTTATTTATATTAGTGAATTTCGTTTTCAACACTGGCTGTCTCCTATGAAGGAAGGGATATGCATTAAAGGAGAACACATTCACCATTATTTATTCAATAGCTGTCCTGCTAGAGGTGCACAGACATCACAATTTTAATGACCCTTCAAACTGTAATATCTCCACTTCACTTTCAGAGTGCAAGCACTGTACTTTCTATCTCCAGGACTCAAGTCTGGCTAACTGATTTTCCTGAATTCCACCATAAATGTTACTTTTCTCTGATCTTAAGCCCTCATACACGCTAGCTGGGTGCTCAAACCAAAACCTCTTATCCCCTCCCTCTAACCCTTCATGGGATGACCCCTATCCTTTCTTCATTCCCCTCGAGATTTATACACTTTCTTGGTCATCCTATTTTGCTCAATCTTCTCAAAATACCCAAACCATCTCACCAACCCTCTCTTCAACCCTTGGAATTATACCTTTGGTAACCCAACAAATGATATCCCCACTGTAAAGTTTAAAGCCCATACTCTGGTACATTACCCCTTTTGCCTCCATATAAAATTACTTTTCTTGGCTTGCCTGAATTTTCAGGAATTATGTTTACAGAAAGCTCAAAACCTGTATTGTTCACTCAGCACAGCACAACAAACCAGCAGCTGATGCTAGAAGGCAGGGTGAGCATAAAGGAAGAAAAAAAATTAAGTCGTAGATGGTAGAGAAAATCTGCTTCAGTTAAAAAGCTGTAGAAAATCCAGATGACATCCCATAAATTTTTGTTTTAAGGTGAGATATTCAAATGCAAAAAGCTGGACAGCACCTTTGAACAAAAGTTAAGTTTGGATCGGCTTTCACTTTAGAGGTATTAGCTTACGTTATTGCTAGTCTTTATTACTGCAGTATTATTTATGAAGGAATTCAGGAAAACCAGTTAGCTGGACTTGAGTCCTAGAGGTAGGAAGTACAGTGCCTGAACTATGAATGAGGGGTGGAAATACATTGCAGTTTTTGAACTCTAGTGTTGGCACGCCTCTAGGAAGACAATGATGGAGCGAGTGATGATGAAAGAGTTTCTTCTTTTCTGGGCCACCCTACCTCGGTGGGAAATGGCCAATGTGTTAATAAAAAAATATTCAATTGTAAGTACAATTATTAATTTTTAATGAAGTATTCTAAGTACGTACAATGATTATTTTGTACATATCATAACTAATGTCTACATTTATATTTTATACTGAACTGTACATTGTAAATGTTCAAGCTTTAAGGACACACTGATTAGTACTATATAAGTATTGCAATACTTAACACTTAAGATGAACTATTGTTCATTAACCTAGTGACAGAACTTATGTCAAACAAATCTGAATGCAAACTTATTAGTGATTATTGTTTAATTCATAAGAAAATGTTTAACCCATAATGGTCATACAACACCTGAGAAATTGGGGGTAATCATGCTTGATTTGAGGAAGGAGAGGTATCTCCAATTCTTTGGATCAAGAGCCCTTTACCATCATCAAGGAATCCTCTCCCCTTGAAGAGTACTCTTCTTTTGGAATTGCAATACACAATATTAAAAAATAAAAAAAGGTGAGGGATAAGTTACATATTTCACTGCATGCATATACAGTGGTCCCCCGCTTTTCGTAGTTCCCGGCAATCGTAAAATTCGCCAATCATAGGGGTATTTTCGTATAAACATGGACTCGCTTTTCATAGGTTGACTCGCGAGTCGTAGTTCGTCCAGGACGCGTACTCACGGCGTGAGCCAGGGTGGCAGCCAGTCTGGCATTGTTTACCAGTGAGCAAAGGTCCCCTCACATGCTCCAGTGAAATATTTCATAATATTCCATTTATTTTAGTGCTTGCAAGTACTAAATAAGCTACCATGGCTCCAAAGAAAGCTCCTAGTGCCAAGCCTGTGGTAAAGAAGGTGAGAACTACAATTGAATTTAAGAAAACCATCAATGAACAATATGAAAGTGGTACAAGTGTGGCCGAACTGTCCAGGATGTATAAGAAACACTTCACAGCCTTATGTTCCATAGTGGCCAAGAAAAATGAAATAAAGGATGCTGTTGTTGCAAAGGGAGTAACTATGCTGACAAAAATGAGATCACCAGTACTGGAAGAGGTTGAGAAGTAATTATTGGTGTGGATAAATGAGAAACAATTAGCAGGAGATACTCTTATGACTTCGTTTATTTGTGAAAAGGCTAGGCAGTTGCATGAAGATTTGGTAAAGAAATTGCCTGCAAATAGTGGTGAAGTGAGTGAATTTAAGGCCAGCAAAGGCTGGTTTGAGAGATTTAAGAACCGTACTGGCATACACAGTGTGGTAAGGCATGGTGAGGCTGCCAGTTCGGACCACAAGGCGGCTGAAAAATATGTGCATGAATTCCAGGAGTACATAGAGGCTGAAGGACTGAAACCTGAAAAAGTGTTCAATTGTGACGAAAGAGGACCTTCATTACACAAGAGGAAAAGGCAATGCCAGGACACAAGCCTATGAAAGATAGGCTGACGCTAATGTTCTGTGCTAATGCTAGCGGGGATTTCAAAGTGAAGCCATTACTAGTGTACCATTCTGAAAATCCCAGAGTGTTCAGGAAAAACAATGTTATGAAGAGTAAATTGTGTGTTTTGGAAATCTAATAGTAAGGCATGGGTCACGAGGGAAATTTTCGTCGAGTGGTTCAATGAAGTGTTTGGCCCTAGTGTGAAGGAGTATCTCTTGGAAAAGAAATTGGATCTCAAGTGCCTGCTAGTAATGGACAATGCACCTGCTCATCCTCCAAACTTGGATGACCTAATTTTCGAGGAGTTTGGGTTCATCACAGTAAAGTTCTTGCCCCCGAATACCACTCCTCTCCTCCAACCCATGGACCAGCAGGTTATTGCAAACTTTAAAAAACTCTACACAAAAGCAATGTTTCACAGGTGCTTGACTGTGACCACAGACACTCACTTGACCCTAGGGGAATTTTGGAGAGAACACTTCAGCATCCTCCACTGCATAACCCTTATAGGTATGGCTTGGGAGGGAGTGACTACCAGGACTTTGAACTCTGCCTGGAGAAAATTGTGGCCAGTTTGTGTCGACAAGAGGGATTTTGAAGAATTTGGGACTGACCCTATGTCTGTTGTAAAATCAATTGTGGCACTGGGGAGTTCCATGGGGTTGGATGTGAGTTTGGAGGATGTGGAAGAATTGGTGGAAGACCACAATGAAGAGCTCACCACTGAGGAGCTGCAAGAGCTTCAGCAGGAAGAGCAACACATCGCAGCTCAGAATCTTGCTGCAGAGGAGGAGGAAGAGAGATGGAAGAAGGTGCCTTCTTCAGAAATTAAAGAGATTTTTACTATGTGGGGTAAGATGGTAAGCTTTATGGAGAAACATCACCCTAACAAGGTTGTTGCAAGCCAGGTTGGCAACATGTACAGTGACAAAGTCTTGGGCCATTTTAGGGAAGTGTTAAAGAGACGCCAGAAACAGAGCTCTCTCCACAGTTATTTTGTGAGACAGGACTCCAGTGACTCTCAAGGTGGTCCTAGTGGCATTAAGAAACAGAGAAGAGAAGCAACCCCAGAAAAGCAAATGGTACCTGAGGTGTTGATGGAAGGGGATTCCCCTTCCAAACTATAAACAATCCACTCTCCTCCTCCAGTCTCCCATACACTAAGAAGAATCTCCAATAAAGGTAAGTGTTATGCTGTTAATGTTTCATTCATCATTTCCCTTTGTATTATGTACTACATGTATATTTCATGTTAAAAATTTTTTTGTTTTAATACTTCTGGGTGTCAGGAACAGATTAATTGTATTTACATTATTTCTAATGGGGAAAATTGATTCGTAAATCGTAAATTTCGTTTATAGTAACGGCTCCAGGAACGGATTAATTACGAACAACGAGGGACCATGTATATATATTAACCCTTAAATTGTCCAAACGTTGATCTACGTTCTTACTGCTAGTGCTCCAAACGTAGATCGATGTTTTATTTTTCCTGTCTCCAAATTAGGCAAGACTGGCCTGAGATGCCGTCAATATAGAATGGGTCTTAACACTCACTGTGCGCAGTATTAAAAAATCTGGGGCCACTAAGTACCATGTCAGATCAACAGCTCAACTGAGCGCCTGCTAGAGCAAACAGCATGGCAAACACCAAGGATTCACTGATGCCATGCCGTATAACACTTCCCTTTCAAGAGAAAAGTGATGATGACCCTGAGTTTAGTGGCTTTGAGATGGATGTGGCTACAGGTGGTCAAGGAAATATCAAAACCCTCAATAATAACCCATATGCAACATTTGTACCACACCCTTAAAATTCTGATACCACTGGTAGTGTCATCCTGCCAGAATGTCCTATAACCTATGCCCTAAGTAAACATGTGTAATACATGTTCTGTAGGCCTGCTGCCTGGCTGGGTGGCTGGTTGGCTGGCTGATTAACTTTGGCTGTCTCTATCTCACAAGTACACATAAGGACAATTATCATACATAGTGTAAATTACCTAGGATAACCCAATAAAGCCAAAGTGCTATACTGTGCTTATAGATATAAAGCATAAGCACGACTGGTAAGTAATACGCATTTCCACCTGATCAGGAATCAGATGTGACGATTCTGTAACATGTGTAATACCAGTCGGTTCATAAGCGGATCTCTCTGAAACAGACAGACAGACAGACAGGCAGAGACACACACACAGGCAGACAGAAAGACATATAAACAGAGACAGAGTTAGACAGACAGCTAGACAGGGGTTAGTCCTAGGACCAGTGCTGTTTCTGGTATATGAGAATGACATGATGGAAGGAATAGACTCAGAAGTGTCCTTGTTTGCAGATGATGTGAAGTTGATGAGAAGAATTGAACTGGACGAGGACCAGGCAGAACTACAAAGGGATCTGGGCAGGCTGCAGGCCTGGTCCAGCAATTGGCTCCTGGAGTTCAATCCCACCAAGTGCAAAGTCATGAAGATTGGGGAAGGGCAAAGAAGATCACAGACAGAATACAGTCTAGGGGGCCAGAGACTACAAACCTCACTCAAGGAAAATGATCTTGGGGTCAGTATAACAACGGGCACATCTCCTGAGACACACATCAACTAGATAACTGCTGCATGATACGGGCGCCTAGCAAACCTAAGAATAGCATTCCGACATCTCAATAAGGAATCGTTCAGGACCCTGTACATCGTGTATGTAAGGCCTATATTGGAGTATGCAGCACCAGTTTGGAACCCACACTTAGCCTAGCACGTTAGGAAATTAAAGAAAGTGCAAAGGTTTGCAACAAGACTTTTCCCGGAGCTACAGGGTACGTATGTCCTACAAGGAGAGGTTAAGGGAAATTGACCTGACGACACTGGAGGACAGGAGAGAGAGGGGGGACATAATAACGACATATAAAATACTGAGAGGCATCGACAAGGTGGACAGAGACGGGAAGTTCCAGAGGTGGGACACAGCAACAAGGGGTCACAGTTGGAAGATGAAGACTCAGATGAATCACAGGGATGTTAGGAAGTATTTCTTTGGTCACAAAATTGTCAGGAAGTGGAATAATCTGGGAAGTGATGTAGTGGAGGCAGGATCCATACATAGCTTCAAGAAGAGGTATGATAAAGTTCATGGAGCAGGAAGAGTGACCTTGTAGAGGCCAGTGAAGAGGTAGAGCCATGAGCTGTGACTCAACCCCTGCAACCACAACTGAGTACAGACAGCTTGACAGACAGCTAGACAAGACAGCTTGACAGTTAGCTAGAAAGACAGATACACAGATACAGACAGATAGATAGATGTAACAGTGAGAACAAATAAAAAACATACCAAAGTTTACTGGGAACAGTGCATGATAAGCAATACTGAGTGATGAGTGACTTCACCCTCAGGAGTGCAGAGTGACACTTTTGTCTGACACCGTACTCAAGGAGTTTCACATGCTTCTAAAAACATTGCAGGGACATAAATAATTTAAATGTAACATGTGTACCTGTCAGTGTGCTTGTGACTGTTTGATTACTATTTCCGTACTTAATATTAGTGTAACAAAGACTGGCTATAAAATCACAAGAACTACTACAATTTTTTTTTTTTTTTAACACATTGGCCATTTCCCACCAAGGCAGGGTGACCCAAAAAGAAAGAAAAATACTTTCATCATCATTCGGTACTTTCACCATCATTCGTACATAATCACTGTTTTTGCAGAGGCGCTCAGATATGACAGTTCAAAAGCCCCTCCAAACTGCCAATATCCCAAACTCCCCAAAATGTTTTCTTATTTTCAGCAAAATTTTTTGTCAATGCCTCTCCCACTCTATCATTTACTCTCCTTTTGTACTCTCTCACCACTCTCTACACCTTTCTTTTACTCTCCATATACTCTGCCCTTCTTATATCACTTCTGCTGTGTAAAAACCTCTCATAAGCTACCTTTTTCTCTTTTATCACAACCTTTACTTCATCATTCCACCAATCACTCCTCTTTCCTCCTGCACCCATCCTCCTATAGCCACAAACTTCTGCCCCACATTCTAATACTGCATTTTTAAAACTATCCCATCCCTCGTCAACTCCCCCCCCCCCCACTACCCATACTTGCACTAGCCCACCTTTCTGCCAATAGCTGCTTATATCTCACCCTAACTTCCTCCTCCCTTAGTTTATACACTTTCACCTCTCTCTTAGTTGCTGTTGCCATTTTCCTTTTGTTACTTCTTACTCTAACTGTAGCTACAACTAAATAATGATCTGATATATCCGTCACCCTGCCTCGGTGGGAGACGACCAACTTGTTGGAAAAAAAAAAAAAAAAAAAAAAAAAATATCCGTTACCCCTCTATAAACATGTACATCCTGAAGCCTACCCATCACCCTTTTATCCACCAATACATAATCTAACAAACTACTTTCATTACATGCTATATCATATCTTGTATACTTATTTATCCTCTTTTTCATAAAATATGTATTGCTTATTACCAAGCCTCTTTCATCACATAGTTCAATTAAAGGCTCCCCATTTTCATTTACCACTGGCATCCCAAATTTACCTACTACTCCCTCCACAACATTTTTACCCACTTTAGCATAAAGATCCCCAACCATAAGTACTCTCTCACTTGGTTCAAAACTCCTCACGCACTCACTCAACATTTCCCAAACTCTATCTCTCTCCTCCACACTTCTCTTCTCCCCAGGTGCATAAACACTTACTATAACCCACTTTTCACATCTAAACCTTATTTTACTCCACATAATCCTTGAATTTATACATTTATATTCTCTCTTTTCCTGCCATAATTTATCCTTCAACATTATTGCTACTCCTTCCTTGTAATTATCAGAATATAAAAATAACGTAAATTAAAAAAATACGAGAAAAACGGTATACTGGCAACATTTCTGCAAGTGTCATGACTCCATGTTGCCATCAGGTGAGTGTCCAATGCCAACATTGCAGCCTTATATCTTAGTAAGAAATGGCCCTAAAGAAAAAACATTTTTTTTTGGTCTTATACACATAGAAAATTGCCCTCTTTATTTAAAAAAAATGATTTTTTTTTTCAAAATGATTTTTTTCAAAATATTTGGAGTGCTAGCAGTGAAAATGTAGATCAGCGTTTGGCATATAGTACATACTTGTGGAAAATCGGAGATATCTCCTTTAGCAAATGCATAAACCTTCAGCATTGATGGTAAGTTTATTGGTTCCTCTTGCTTTTCTGTTATAAAACCAATCTCCCGATCTCCTTGTTGAACGAAAATATCTGTCTCCTCAATCCAGTTTTCCAGTCCCTAAAATAATAAATATGGGTGAACATTATTAACCCTTTGAGGGTTTCGGACGTACTAGTACGGCTTACGACCCAGGGTTTTTGATGTACTAGTACGCCTAAATTCTAGCGCCCTCAAATCTAGTGGGAGAAAGCTGGTAGGTATACATATGAAAGAATGGGTCTATGTGGTCAGTTTGTGCAGTATAACAAAAATCCGGCAGCACACAGTGCATAATGAGAAAAAAAAAAACTTTGACTGTGTTTTTGGAATAAAACAGCGACTTTGCACTGTATTTTCGTATGGTATTTATTGTTGTATTATAGTTTTCTTGGTCTCATTTTATAGAATGGAAGACATATTACAGAAATTGAGATGATTTTGACTGGTTTTACAATGAAAAGTACCTTGAAATTGAGCTCAAAATAGCAGAAATGTTCGATTTTTACCAAAGTTCAAAAGTAAACAAATCATGCCAAGCGTCCAATACACGTCAACTGGTGAGTCTAATATTCTTTCACAAGTGCGCTGATATTATTTATACCATTTCTCCACTAATGCAGCAGTCTGCATAACAGTAAATCTTCTAATTTTTGTAAGAATAAAAATTGAAAGTGGAAAGCCAAAGAAATATAAGAGGGGCTTGGGAATGTGACTAACGAACAGGAATGTCTTTCTTGTTTATTCTGGACCCTATTTGGAAATTGGCATCTTTTGAAATTTGTGTGAAATTGGCAAAATTGCTAAATTCTGACCACTGTATTGGATAGTTGAAATCAGTAAATGGGTGGTTTCTTGTACTCATTCAATAGAAAAAATGGAGTTCTAGAGAAATAGTTATAATTTTTGTCAACTAGTACACTGAAATTGGCCGAAAATAGGGTTCAAAGTGGGCAAAATCACCGATGCATAAACATCGTCGAGACTGCTAACTTCGCGAGAGCACAATTCCGTAAGTTTTCCATCAAATTTCATACTTTTGGTGTCATTATGATTGGGAAAAATTCTCTATCTTTTCATAAGAAAAAATTATTTTTTTATTTTAAATTTGGCTGACCCTGAGAGCAAGTTTCGGAGAGGGCCTGTCGACCCTCAAAGGGTTAAATACTAGTGTTACATTTGTACACTGCCTAGGATATGGGAAGGGTGGAGGTAATCAGGTTTCATCTGAGGAAAGGAAGAATAGCTCCACTATTTTTTGATCAAGACCACTTCATCAGAATTATAATTATAATTATAGTTAAAACTGTTATTTTTTTTTTAATCATAATACAGACAAATAATTAGAAACTTCAGTAGGCACATTAAAGATTAGGGAGCTTAAAAAAGTCTTGAAGTATCAGAATTATCAAAGTCTTTATGAATCTTCTCCATGGGAAAGTGGGACAGAGTTCTTTCTCTGTAAGCCATGCAAATCGTAAGAGGTGACTAAAATGCTGAGAGCAAGGAGTTAGTAACCCCTTCTCCTATATAAATTACTAAATTTAAAAAGAAAAACTTTTGTTTTTCCTTTTAGGTCACCCTGCTTCGGTGGGATACGGCCAGTTTGTTGAAAAAAAAAAATTATGAATCTTACAGAGGTGGTGGATAAAGATACAAATGTACTGCAACAATTACATACGAATTTTACATACAGTATATGGTACTACTTAATAAATTGAAAAGTATTTTCTTCCTTATCTATGAAAAGTCAAACCTTCAAGTAAAGTAAAATAATCTGATTTTGCCACTCTAACAAAACCATTCAGTGTAAATATACTCTAATTATAAAATGGTCTGAGATATATTCCATAACAGGAACTACAAAATGTAATAAGTAAACATTTTCAGAAAAGATTAAAACCAAAATTCATATTGTACTAAGTAACTATGAATGTCTATATAGCAAAATATATGCAACTGATTTCTATACTGCTTGCATAAGAACTCGAGCCTTAACCCTTTCAGGGTCGACAGGCCCTCTCCCAGACTTGTTCTCAGGGTCAACAAATTTAAAAAAAAAAAAAAAAAAAAAAAAAAAAATTCTTATGAAAAGATAGAGAATCTTTTCCTGATCATAATGACACCAAAAGTATGAAATTTGATGGAAAACTTACGTAATTATGCTCTCGCAAAATTAGCGGTCTCAACGATGTTTATGCATCGGCGATTTTGCCCACTTTGAGCCCTATTTTCAGCCAATTCCATTGTACTAGTCGACAAAAATCATAACTATTTCGCTAGAACTCCATTTTTTCTATCGAATGAGTACAAGAAGCCACCCATTTACCAATTTCAACTATCCAATAAAGTGGTCAGAATTTAGCAATTTTGCCAATTTCACACAAATTTCAAGAGATGTCAATTTCCAAATAGGGTCCAGAATAAACAAGAAAGACATTCCTGGCACTAAAATAACATTTCCTCTGTTCACTGGTCACATCTCCACACCCCTCTTACATTCTTTTGCTTTCCACTTCGAATTTTTATTCTCACAAAAAATAAAAGATTTACTGTTATGCAGACTACTGCATTAGTGTAGAAATGGCATAAATAATATCAGCGCACTTGTGAAAGAATATTAGACTCACCAGTTGACGTGTATTGGACGCGTAGCATGATTTGTTTACTTTTGAACTTTGACAAAAATCCAAGATTTCTGATACTTTGAGCTCAATTTCAAGGTACTTTTCATTGTAAAGCCAATCAAAATCGTCTCAATTTCTGTAATATGTCTTCCATTTTATAAAATAAGACCAGGAAAACTAGAATACCATCATAAATACCATATGAAAATACAGTGCAAAGTTGCTGTTTTAAACCAAAAACACTGTCAAAGTTTTTTTTTCTCATTACGCACTGTGTGCTGCAGGATTTTTTTACACTGCGCACACTGACCACATAGACCCATTCTTTCATACGTAGGCCTACCAGTTTTCTCTCACTAGATTTGAGGGCGCTAGAATTTAGGCGTACTAGTACGTCAAAAACCCTGGTGCGTAAGCCGTACTAGTGTGTCAGAAACCCTGAAAGGGTTAATGTTAATGGTTAGGTTAGGTAAGGTTTGTCAGGAAACAGGACAAATGTTTCCTGACGTGGGTCTTAGTCAGATGATGACCAGCCTTTGGAGCTTTGGTCATCTGACCAAGGCCTTCCACTGGCTTACCGGTCCACCCCTGTAAAATTATGGTCATTTATAACCATGTATGTTCTACTGTTAATGTTAATTGTTAAAAAATAACTCTAGGAAATTTCTAGTTACAGTATTACATTCAAATTCAGTTTAATTGACAATTACGATCCACAATACCACACAAAAATCTCTTATGTTAAATCTTTCTTATGGTCAAGATATTTATCATACTGTGGATATGTCTTTCCATAATGTTGGTATTGTTACCCTTTTGCTTTCATTCACCATACTATAAATTCAAGAAGATACTATTTAACTTTTTTATGCATTAAACAGTGTTTTAAAGACAGAATTTACAAACTATTAATGATAGAATCTGTCATTACCATGCATTTTCTTTTTACACAAATATACTCTATGAAATTAAACATCATAGAAGTGTACCATAATGGCATGAATCATACCTTTAGTTTGGTGGCTGGCACATAATCCATCATGATGCTGGTCCCCCTGGTGCCAACTTCAGAAGGAAGAATAACCCGACTGGTGTTGTCAAATTCTGCTGCCCCAAGAGTAGGGTCTTTGGCCAAAGCTCTTAGCTGATATTCTTCTGGGTAACGACTAATGGGTTCCACTTTTGCTCGTGCTGCTAACTCATCATCGTCTAGCTGAAATAAACCGTTTCTGATTTACAGGACAAAATATTTTTTGAATCATTATTATGAGTATTCATATGCTTATGGAAGGTAAAGGATAAGAATTTCCCTTCCACTAAAAAAGTGAAAAACCCTATCTGTTATCTGTTAGTGGTTCTGAGGATTATCTTCCCCAGTATGTAAATATAAGTCTGATACAATTAACCTGTCTTCTTACATATTCATGAGACAGAACAATTTACTTGTCATTTTAAGTGGTAATGAGACAGAATGACTGACCCATCATCTTTTGTGTTGAACATCAAAATGGTATACAATACCGACAGGTTGTTAGGTAAGACACATATGCAACAGTTAGACATCTTTATTCCGAAACGTTTCGCCTACACAGTAGGCTTCTTCAGTCGAATACAGAAAGTAGGCAGGAGCAGTAGAGATGTGAAGACGATGTAATCAGTCCATCACCCTTAAAGTCGTAGAATTTGAGGTTGTCAGTCCCTCGGCCTGGAGAAGTTCAGTTCCATAGTCAGGAACTATCTATGGAACTGAACTTCTCCAGGCCGAGGGACTGACAACCTCAAATTCTACGACTTTAAGGGTGATGGACTGATTACATCGTCTTCACATCTCTACTGCTCCTGCCTACTTTCTGTATTCGACTGAAGAAGCCTACTGTGTAGGCGAAACGTTTCGGAATAAAGATGTCTAACTGTTGCATATGTGTCTTACCTAACAATCTTTTGTGTTCATGAGACAGAATGAGTGACCTGTCATCTTACGTGTTCATGAGACAGAATGGGTGACCAGTCATCTTAGGAAAATCCAGCACTTGAATATAGCACTGTACAGTATTCTATAAATAGCAAAATCTAACAAAGTCTGTGTGCTAATTTACAGTTAAATAATAGTTCTATTATTTTTTAGGTGGGTAACGATTTAACAGATATCAAAGACACGGATGTTTAAGCTAAAAACAATAGATACAAGTGATATATTGAGATTGGATAAATTTAAATTTAGAAAGGAGATAGGAAGGTACTGAAGACAGCACTTTGGGCAACTTCAGAAGTAGTTTGGACAACTATGAATGAAAAGTGTTAGGTTTGAGATGAACCTTCCTGGTACAGGTCAGTAGGCCTACTGTAGTGATCCTGTTTTTTCATGATCTTAAAATCAGATATCTTACAAAGATTTTCATCATTTTTTTACACAAATCAGACCTTAGGTAATCTGAAGCTATATAAAATGAGAAAAAAAAAAAACATTCAAAACCTTTAATAATTAATCTGCAATTTTTTATTATTTTTTTTTTATTATCACACTGGCCGATTCCCACCAAGGCAGGGTGGCCCGAAAAAGAAAAACTTTCACCATCATTCACTCCATCACTGTCTTGCCAGAAGGGTGCTTTACACTACAGTTTTTAAACTGCAACATTAACACTCCTCCTTCAGAGTGCAGGCACTGTACTTCCCATCTCCAGGACTCAAGTCCGGCCTGCCGGTTTCCCTGAATCCCTTCATAAATGTTACTTTGCTCACACTCCAACAGCACGTCAAGTATTAAAAACCATTTGTCTCCATTCACTCCTATCAAACACGCTCATGCATGCCTGCTGGAAGTCCAAGCCCCTCGCACACAAAACCTCCTTTACCCCCTCCCTCCAACCTTTCCTAGGCCGACCCCTACCCCGCCTTCCTTCCACTACAGACTGATACACTCTTGAAGTCATTCTGTTTCGCTCCATTCTCTCTACATGTCCGAACCACCTCAACAACCCTTCCTCAGCCCTCTGGACAACAGTTTTGGTAATCCCGCACCTCCTCCTAACTTCCAAACTACGAATTCTCTGCATTATATTCACACCACACATTGCCCTCAGACATGACATCTCCACTGCCTCCAGCCTTCTCCTCGCTGCAACATTCATCACCCACGCTTCACACCCATATAAGAGCGTTGGTAAAACTATACTCTCATACATTCCCCTCTTTGCCTCCAAGGACAAAGTTCTTTGTCTCCACAGACTCCTAAGTGCACCACTCACTCTTTTTCCCTCATCAATTCTATGATTCACCTCATCTTTCATAGACCCATCCGCTGACACGTCCACTTCCAAATATCTGAATACGTTCACCTCCTCCATACTCTCTCCCTCCAATCTGATATTCAATCTTTCATCACCTAATCTTTTTCTTATCCTCATAACCTTACTCTTTCCTGTATTCACCTTTAATTTTCTTCTTTTGCACACCCTACCAAATTCATCCACCAATCTCTGCAACTTCTCTTCAGAATCTCCCAAGAGCACAGTGTCATCAGCAAAGAGCAGCTGTGACAACTCCCACTTTGTGTGTGATTCTTTATCTTTTAACTCCACGCCTCTTGCCAAGACCCTCGCATTTACTTCTCTTACAACCCCATCTATAAATATATTAAACAACCACGGTGACATCACACATCCTTGTCTAAGGCCTACTTTTACTGGGAAAAAATTTCCCTCTTTCCTACATACTCTAACTTGAGCCTCACTATCCTCGTAAAAACTCTTCACTGCTTTCAGTAACCTACCTCCTACACCATACACTTGCAACATCTGCCACATTGCCCCCCTATCCACCCTGTCATACGCCTTTTCCAAATCCATAAATGCCACAAAGACCTCTTTAGCCTTATCTAAATACTGTTCACTTATATGTTTCACTGTAAACACCTGGTCCACACACCCCCTACCTTTCCTAAAGCCTCCTTGTTCATCTGCTATCCTATTCTCCGTCTTACTCTTAATTCTTTCAATTATAACTCTACCATACACTTTACCAGGTACACTCAACAGACTTATCCCCCTATAATTTTTGCACTCTCTTTTATCCCCTTTGCCTTTATACAAAGGAACTATGCATGCTCTCTGCCAATCCCTAGGTACCTTACCCTCTTCCATACATTTATTAAATAATTGCACCAACCACTCCAAAACTATATCCCCACCTGCTTTTAACATTTCTATCTTTATCCCATCAATCCCGGCTGCCTTACCCCCTTTCATTTTACCTACTGCCTCACGAACTTCCCCCACACTCACAACTGGCTCTTCCTCACTCCTACAAGATGTTATTCCTCCTTGCCCTATACACGAAATCACAGCTTCCCTATCTTCATCAACATTTAACAATTCCTCAAAATATTCCCTCCATCTTCCCAATACCTCTAACTCTCCATTTAATAACTCTCCTCTCCTATTTTTAACTGACAAATCCATTTGTTCTCTAGGCTTTCTTAACTTGTTAATCTCACTCCAAAACTTTTTCTTATTTTCAACAAAATTTGTTGATAACATCTCACCCACTCTCTCATTTGCTCTCTTTTTACATTGCTTCACCACTCTCTTAACCTCTCTCTTTTTCTCCATATACTCTTCCCTCCTTGCATCACTTCTACTTTGTAAAAACTTCTCATATGCTAACTTTTTCTCCCTTACTACTCTCTTTACATCATCATTCCACCAATCGCTCCTCTTCCCTCCTGCACCCACTTTCCTGTAACCACAAACTTCTGCTGAACACTCTAACACTACATTTTTAAACCTACCCCATACCTCTTCGACCCCATTGCCTATGCTCTCATTAGCCCATCTATCCTCCAATAGCTGTTTATATCTTACCCTAACTGCCTCCTCTTTTAGTTTATAAACCTTCACCTCTCTCTTCCCTGATGCTTCTATTCTCCTTGTATCCCATCTACCTTTTACTCTCAGTGTAGCTACAACTAGAAAGTGATCTGATATATCTGTGGCCCATCTATAAACATGTACATCCTGAAGTCTACTCAACAGTCTTTTATCTACCAATACATAATCCAACAAACTACTGTCATTTCGCCCTACATCATATCTTGTATACTTATTTATCCTCTTTTTCTTAAAATATGTATTACCTATAACTAAACCCCTTTCTATACAAAGTTCAATCAAAGGGCTCCCATTATCATTTACACCTGGCACCCCAAACTTACCTACCACACCCTCTCTAAAAGTTTCTCCTACTTTAGCATTCAGGTCCCCTACCACAATTACTCTCTCACTTGGTTCAAAGGCTCCTATACATTCACTTAACATCTCCCAAAATCTCTCTCTCTCCTCTGCATTCCTCTCTTCTCCAGGTGCATACACGCTTATTATGACCCACTTCTCGCATCCAACCTTTACTTTAATCCACATAATTCTTGAATTTACACATTCATATTCTCTTTTCTCCTTCCATAACTGATCATTTAACATTACTGCTACCCCTTCCTTTGCTCTACTCTCTCAGATACTCCAGATTTAATCCCATTTATTTCCCCCCACTGAAACTCTCCTACCCCCTTCAGCTTTGTTTCGCTTAGAGCCAGGACATCCAACTTCTTTTCATTCATAACATCAGCAATCATCTGTTTCTTGTCATCCGCACTACATCCACGCACATTTAAGCATCCCAGTTTTATAAAGTTTTTCTTCTTCTCTTTTTTAGTAATGTATACAGGAGAAGGGGTTACTAGCCCATTGCTCCCGGCATTTTAGTCGCCTCATACGACACGCATGGCTTACGGAGGAAAGATTCTTTTCTACTTCCCCATGGACAATAGAAGAAATAAAGAAGAACAAGAGCTATTTAGAAAAAAGGAGAAAAACCTAGATGTATGTATATATATATGCATGTGCGTGTCTGTGAAGTGTGACCAAAGTGTAAGTAGGAGTAGCAAGATATCCCTGTTATCTAGCGTGTTTATGAGACAGAAAAAGAAACCAGCAATCCTACCATCATGCAAAACAGTTACAGGTTTTTGTTTCACAGTCATCTGGCAGGACGGTAGTACTTCCCTGTAAATCAATACATACTTTATTTTAATATTTATTACACCAGAAACTGATCCAACACAAACTGCATAATCATTCACTGTCTGAGTTGCATACAGTTTATATACTTTTATTCAGCTGTCTTATGGCAAGGTCTTAAGAATAGTGAGACAAGGTGAGTGAAGAGAATAAACATATGTATTATAAATGTGATAAAGCAAGAAAGCTTTTGCTTAGCATATATATACACACCCCTCTGGGTTTTCTTCTATTTTCTCTCTAGTTCTTGTTCCTGTTTATTTCCTCTTATCTCCATGGGGAAGTAGAACAGAATTCTTTCTCCGTAAGCCATGCGTGTTGTAAGAGGTGACTAAAATGCCGGGAGCAAGGGGTTAGTAACTCCTTCTCCTGTATAAATTACTAAATTTAAAAAGAGAAACTTTCATTTTTCTTTTTTGGCCACCCTGCCTTGGTGGGATACAGCCGGTCTGTTGAAAAAAAAAAAAATCTTGGGTATATTATGACTGCAAAATTTTTAGCAATTTAGGTTATCTTTATAGGGAACATACACAGAGAAGTGTATATCTCTTGGCTCAGTGTATAAATGATTATGCAGTAAAGTATTCTTGATGTTAGTGTGCTTTATCGACATGTAATGATTTGTATGTCATTTAGTTGCTGATCACTGATGTGTTTAAAAGTATAGTGCATGGCAAAATTAATTTTTAATTACCTTCACAAGGGAGGGTCTTATTAATTCTGAATCTTCAGTGTCTCTCTGATCTTCAGAGAAACTCTCCTCACATTCCTCAGATACCTGCTGAGCCTTCTGTTTCTTACTAGCTTTCATTCGATCAGCAATAATTGAATATTTATGCCTGATGTCCACTGCACCAAGATCCTAGGAGAAAAAGAGAGAAACAGTAAGTTGCAAAGAAACTACCTAAGCAGCTACTGTACTAAATTTACTAGGTATTTAGCATGACTTACGCCACTGGAAGTAAATTTTCCTAGATAACCTTTAATTAATTCTCTAAGAAAATTCAGCATTGATCATGTACATGATTGTAAAATACCACAATGAAAACAGGAAATAAACATGAGCGCATTCATGTGCTTACACACATCTTCAGAGAAATTTTTATTATTATTATCACACTGGCCGATTCCCACCAGGGCAGGGTGGCCCGAAAAAGAAAAACTTTCACCATCATTCTGCAATGGAAGATGTGTGTGTAAGTACATGAAAGTACTCAGGTTTTATTTCCTATTTTCACTGTGGGATTTTTTCACATTTGCAATTATGCATTTTATTGTGATTTCTTCCATAATTATACATATTCTCCATCTACTGTATTTCTTCATAATCTGAGAATATATGCAACCACAGATACTAACTTGTGATTAGCAAGCAGAAAAACAATAAAACATTTTATGGGTTTGTTAAACAATTTGTGATCAACTAACTGTTTTCTGCTTCTTGCAAGAAAAACAACTAACCCTTTGACTGTTTCGGTCGTATATATACGTCTTACAAGGTACCGTGTTCAACGTATATATACTCATAAATTCTAGCAGCTTCAAATCAAGCAGGAGAAAGCTGGTAGGCCCACATGTGAGAGAATGGGTCTGTGTGGTCAGTGTGCACCATATAAAAAAAATCCTGGAGCATGCAGTGCATAATGAGAAAAAAAAACTCCGACCGTTTTCTTAATTAAAATGCCGACTTTGTGGTCTATGTTCGTATAGTATTTATGGTTGTTTTCTCGTTTTTTTTTCGTCTCATTTGATAGAATGAAAAACATATTATAGAAATAGAGGTGATTTTGATTGATTTTACTATAAAAAGAACCTGGAAATGGAGCTCAAAGTAGGGGAAATGTTTGATTTTTGCCGATGTTCAAAAGTAAACAAATAATGTCATTGTCCAATAAATGTCCAACTAACCATTCTAATATGCAGTCATGAATGGTTTGATGTTATTTATACAATTATTACAGTATTGCAGTAGTCTGCATAACAGTAAATCTTCTATTTTTTGTCCATATAAATTAAAAATAGAAAGCAAGAGTAATATCAGAGGGGCCTGGAGACATGACTGATAAACAAAGAAAATGTTATTTTAGAGCCAGGAATGTCTGCATTGTTCATTCTGGACCTTATTTTGAAATTGTCATATTTTTTAATTTTCATGAAATTGGCCAAATTGCAAATTTCTGACCACGTTATTAAGTAGTTGATATCGGTAAATGGGCAGTTTCTTGTACTCAATCGATAGAAAAAATGGAGTCCTAAAGAAATAGCTATGAGTTTGGTCGACTGGAACAATGGAATTAGCCAAAAATAGGGCTCAAAGTGGGCGAAATCACCGATTTGTAAATATCACTGAGGTCTCTAACTTCATGAGAACGTAATTCTGTCAGTTTTCCATCAAATTTCTTTTTTTGGTGTCATTACAATCGGGAAAAGATTCTCTATCATTTCATAAGAAAAAATAATTTTTTTTTTTTAAATTTTGCGACACCAGGAGACACCTCAGGATTGGGGGTTGCGACAATCAAGGGGTTAACTAAACTAATACAAATTCTTAAGAGAGAGAGAGAGAGATTTAGTAAATTAAGCAACGTATTTTTACATTATCAAAAATCTCAGTGGGGCAGATAGGTTAGTTTTGGTGGAAAAAAAAAAAAAAGGCATATCAAACATTTGCATAATTGTTATCCTGGGTAGATGGGTGAACCAATTTATGTTTTGGAATGCAAATGTGAAACAAAAATTTCTGGAGTAAGCTATATAAAAAATCACTAAATGTTAAATTATCCAAATACAACAAGAACAGAGTAGAAGCATTTCATAGCTATTAAAATGTCTTCCAAAAACTAGATGAGAACGATTCATTCCAAACACAGAATGTGTTATATAGTACTGTAGAATTAAATAATAAAAAATTTACATCAGCCAGTTTCCAAGATAGGGTGACCATAGAAATTAACACATTTTATATACAATGCACTAAAAAAAAAAAAACTTTTTTAACACGTTGGCTGTTTCCCACCGAGGCAAGATGACCCAAGAAAGAAAGAAAAATTTTCATCATCATTCACACTTTCACCACCATTCATACATAATCACTGTCTTTGCTGAGGCGCTCAGATACAACAGTTTAGATGTCACTCCAAATAGCCAATATCCCAAATCTCTCCTTTGAAGTGCAGGCATTGTACTTCCTACCTCCAGGACTCAAGTCTGGCTAACTGTTTCCCTGAATCCCTTCACAAAATATTACCCTGCTCACAAAAAAATACATTATACATAAATTCTTCATAGGTGGATTTCAAATATACAGTACAAACAGGCCCTGCTTTATAGTGTTTTGCTAATGCAGTGGTTTTCAATCATATCCATTCTTCATTTATTCAGACTTCCTACAATAAATAATATTCACCACTCACTATAAGCTAAGGAAAAAAATATTTGGAGGTAAGTAATGTGTTACACTTAGGTCACACTACACATACAAGTACAAGCATATATATATATATATATATATATACACACCCCTCTGGGTTTTCTTCTATTTTTCTTACTAGTTCTTGTTCTTATTTATTTCCTCTTACCTCCATGGGAAAGTAGAACAGAATTCTTCCTCCGTAAGCCATGCATGTCGTAAGAGGTGACTAAAATGCTGGGAGCAAGGGGCTGGTAACCCCTTCTCCTGTATATATTACTAAATTTAAAAGGAAAAACTTTCATTTTTCCTTTTGGGTCACCCCACCTCAGTGGGATACGGCTGGTGCGTTGAAAGAAAGAAGTAATGTGTGTACTGTCTATGCATTTTAAAGCCTAGCTCTATTGCTTACTTAATATATGATAGGCCAAACATGTTATCAGGCTTTTATATGTAACTGAAAGTGGAAAAAATCTGTTTCACTTTACAGTGATTTTTGATTTATGGCAGTAGCCCAGAACCTAACCTGCTATATAAGTGGGGCCCTCCTGTAGTATCCAAACATGTTTAAATTCTATATTTGCCAATTAAGCTTTTGAAATACAATGTATACTTAATACTGTAATTGTTCTCCTGCCCTGTATCAATATTAATGTCTTCTTACCTGAAAGTTTTCCACAGTAAGTTCATGGTTAGCAAAGTTGTTTATGACAGCTACATATTTTTGTTTTGACAAAAGAGCAAGCCTGATTGAAGGCCACCGTGGACCATACACAGGAGGATATGCAACATCAAAGTACTCCTGTGCTCGAATTGTGTTGGTCTTCTTGCGCTGACTTTCCTAAAAAAATATTGTAAGTAATTTGTTAAAAAAAATTTCTTCACCCAACACTAACACTACTTCCCTTTTCTCCACATATATTTTATGCAAAAAATATATAAAAATAAAATAAAAATTATGCTTTTTTGCAACTGTTTTAAAAATATACTGTGATATTACAATGAACCTTATGATGAGATACATTATGATCTTGCAACTCAAGTGGATTTCTTGCCCACTATGTATAATATCTAATTCACTTATTTTTATTTTGGTTTAAATCATTAAGCAAGCTTATCAAACAAAGTACCTATTTATATAATTACTATTATTATTATTATTATTATTATTATTATTATTATTATTATAATACAGTGGACCCCCGGTTAACGATATTTTTTTTCACTCCAGAAGTATGTTCAGGTGCCAGTACTGACCGAATTTGTTCCCATAAGGAATATTGTGAAGTAGATTAGTCCATTTCAGACCCCCAAACATACACTTACAAACGCACTTACATAAATACACTTACATAATTGGTCGCATTCGGAGGTGATCGTTATGTGGGGGTCCACTGTATAGTGTAGTATTCATAGTGACTTTCACACAATAGAGTTACTTACCTGTTTTAACTTTTAAGGCTATAATCATGATTTATTTCTACTTTAACTTACTGCTAGGCTTTAAATAACAAGCTATTACAAGGACCCCGATGGAAATAACTCACTTTTTCACATTTTTTTTCTTTTTGGTTATCCTAGGTAATTTACACATATGTTAATATGTATGATAACTGTACTTATGTGGACCTTAACCTAAATAAATAAACTTATTTGCTTAAGGTTTAATCAGAGGATGGGAAGGCAAGCACCAGTTCCTTGGATAAAGGCATCTAGGCAGCCCCATTTGAAGGAATATAAGCAAGAAATGGTAATGTATATAATGATTATATTAGCAATATTCCAAAAAACTATTACGTATATAGAGTTGGAACAAAATCCACTTGCATTGAAATTACGGGACCTACATCTTCATGCTGACCACCATTTTCAGCACATTATCTGATTTGTGTCTGTTCTCTAGGGGCCTTTTCTCAATATTAAAAACTGAATCTCATAAGAGGAGTTGTTGATAATTGATTTTAATGCTGATGTTCAGTCTGCAAGAGAAGTGAGCTAAGGTGGCTCAGTTAGCACCTGCCTCAGATTTCACGTTGAGGGACCAGGGTTCAATCCATGGCATGAATGGAAAGATTGGGCATGTTCCTTACACCTGCTGCCCCTGTTCCCCTAGCAGTCAATACTGGTAGGTACAGTGCCTGTATGTTAGGTGACTGGGGTCAGTTGCATCCTGGAGGAGAAGATGAAAGGGCCCCACTGCAAGTAAGGCAGGCATCCCTCAATGACATCCTGACTTTACTAAATCATCCTGGATTACTAACCCTCTACGTTAATACTTTATTGGATTATCCTGGGTTACTAACTTTCTAGGTTAATACTTTACTGGATTATCCTGGGTTATTAACCCTCTAGGTTAATATTTTACTGGATTATCTTGGGTTACTAGCCCTCTAGGTTAATACTTTACTGGATGATCCTGGGTTACTAACCCTCTAGGTTAATACTTTACTGGATTATCCAGAGTTACTCACCTTTTATGTTAATAATCCAAGTAGAATATTCTTTCTGACACCTGTTGCCCCTGTTCACCTTTTTTTGGGTTATCCTAAGTCAGGGATTCTCAACTTTTCCTCCATCAATATTCCCCTCGGCTTGATGTATTTCTCTATTTACCCCCTTACTTCCATACAAAAAATTTATCTCCATCATAAAGGGACAGAAAAACAAGGTCAGAAAAAAATAAATTTAATTATTATTCAATTATCAGGCACATCAAATATTTACCCTTTGCCATGTAATTTTTTTACCCCAAGGGGGAAATTTACCCCTGGTTGAGAATCACTGTCCTAGGTAATCTACACATAAGCTGCTATGTATGATAATTTATGTAACTGTATTTATGCATACCCGTACCGAATAAACTTACTTTAGTTAAAACTGACTTTATTTGGTAATCTTTGATTTAACCCTTTATGATTTACCTCTATGTGTACCTACAATAAATACCTGCCTTCACTACATACTCATGGAAAGCACTAAACCCTGAAGGGTCAAACAGTATGTGCCTTTGAAACAACTGTGCACAAAATATTCAGTCTCTAAAGTCATTTATGGAATTAGTAAATAAAGCTTATCTTTACGATTTTTTTTTTCATTTTTACTTATGGGGAAATGCCTGGGAGGAATTTAGGTTCGATGCAAGGAAGTGGAGGCTAAATCCAATTTCTAGGATTAACAGCCCTCCACCCCAAGGACTCCAATTGAAATAAGTCACTTTGTCTAGCTTTTTGGGTTATCCTAGGTAATTTACACTATGATAATTGTACTTATGTGTATCTGTGCCTAAATAAACTTATACCAGCATCAAGGAACCCCCAATGTGTACCTGTACCTAAAAAAAACTTACACTGCCTTCCAGGAACCCCAATGTGTACCTATACCTAAATAAACTTACTTACACCAGCATCAAGGAACCCCAATGTATACCCAAATGTACACTGGCATCAAGGAACCCCAATGTGTACCTGTACTTAAATAAACTTACTTTCACCAGCATAAAGGAACCCCAATGTGTACCTGTACCTATAAAAAAAAAGCTTACACCGGCATCAAGAAACCCAATGTATACCTGTACCTATATAAACTTACTGACACCGGTATCAAGGAACCCCATCAGCTAGCTACTTTTAGGGTTCTCCATATTTCCATCAGAATTTCAACTACAATAGTCATTTATCACATTTAAATTTATAGTAATTCTGATTACCTTCCTCTTAAAACGTCTTTGCATATGTAAAACCAATAATCGCTGTTCAATTCTCCATTTCGTGATAGCCAACATTTTGCTGGTCTTGTTGGGGGTTTACAGGGCACACACCTCACACGCCGTAATGAACCCTGAGTCAGGGATCAAATATTAACCAAATCTGCTTGGAAATTGGAAAGAGAACAAGGTTCCCTTCGAAAACAGAAGAGGAATTGTTCCATATTAAATCAGGTGGACTCCCACGCCTAAAACCAATTAAAGCTAGACGCCGTCACTCCACCAGTTAGAAACCAGCTTCCCAAAAGCTGTATTAATCCACACAGGGAAAACAAATTATTATTATAAAAAAAGAAGCGCTAAACCACAAGGGTAGGGATAACAAAGGTTAAGGTTCGAGGTTTTTAACCAGAAGTTTAGTAAGCTGGGGGAGGAAGAGATAGGTAAGGATGGAATGTGGAAAAGGGTGTGGGAACGTGTGAGATGCCCACTCTGGCAATCACCGTTGACACAGATCCTATGCTCTGTTTTCACAAGTACTCCTATGGCTACACTACTTGAGAGAGTTAACTGCCTGACAGGAAAGTCTTGCCCTCAACCATGCATAAATCAGAACAGACTTACTTGATGTAGTGACTCTACCCTAGCTAGAAACCCCCTGAATGGCATCGGCAGACGATGCAACATCCCGCCAATAAAAAGCGGGGCACCACTAGCACGATAAGTCTCAAGTCAATAAAGTTCAGTTGAAGCTCTTTTCGTATTATTGTTCTCAAACTGCTAACTGACAATCCAAGATTGTAATTTACTCCCTCTTTGAGAGAGTATAACATAGTCAATTCATCAGTTCTATCATTCATCTGAAGACCAATGTGAGACGGAATCCACATCATGTTCACTCTGACTCCACTGTCCACAATCTTATACCTGTGTCTGGCGTCTGACACAAGCATGCCACAATTCCTACTTAATGAGTTGAGAAAAATTTATGGATGACAGAGAATCAGTTACAATTAAAGTGTCAACCTTAGATACATGGACGCATATGAGTGCAAGAAGTATGACAAACAGTTCTGTTTGAAGGATAGAGACCCAGTTATTGATGCGTGCTCCAATTTCTTTGTGAGAGCCATCACTGTATGACAACAGCAGCACTACCAGCTGCACCAGTCCATTGATGAACGGAACCATCAACGTAAATAATTTGTGAAGGAGTGTGCTGTGTGACTAAGTTATCAATACAGCTTAAGGCATCCTGTTTGGCTCGAAGGCGAAGCTTAGGTTGTGATTTAAGAAGAATTTTGGGGGGAAACGGATAATGGTAGTTTGGAAAGGGATAATTCCCATGGAGCAGGGAAGTGCCGCTGTTGCCTTACTTGATATAGATCATGTAGCTGGTTCATGCGGAGGTCGTTAGTTTAATATCTTTATTATGCAGCCCATACCCATCCTGTGGGCGGTAGTCAAAAGATTACAGAAGTACATAATGGGTCCAGGGACTGGACCCTAAAGTTATGATAGCTGAACTAGTTACAAAGATAATGAACTCAAGGTAGATCTGGTCACAATCAATGGCAATTACAAAGGTAATGAATCATCCTCACTCATATACATGGTTACAATCATGAACAAATTACAAAGTAATGAGCCACTAACACGTCCACACCCGGTCACAATTGTAATAAATTATAAATATACAAATATTAAGTGGGTCATACACCCACACGAGCACACACACACAAACACGAGCGCGCGCGTCGGCTCCAGTTTTTTCCACCCATCTAGAGGGGTGTTCACCAGTGCTGAAGAAAGTTTGGAGGACTTCTGGGCAGGGGGTTGAATGGGGTAGCCTTAGCATATTGACCCCAGTGAGGATATTTCTTTCAGTAACACGATCTCTGATGCTTGGAATATCAAGTTCTTTCTGTATATTTAAGATTTTGGCAGTACGAGGGGATCCTAGGATGATCCTTATTGCTTCGTTCTGCAGTTTTTTCAGCCTTCCAAGCTTCCAATCAGACACAAGAGCAAGTAGTGCAAGAGCAACCAATGATCTAATATAAACAAAATACATCATTTTCACAATTTTAACATTAGCACCATACCTTGGATGAAAACCTGCCACAACTCTAAGTGCTCTCAGCCTTTCTTTGTAATGGCGAGTCTCGTTACAACAGGATCAAGTAGTGGAACCTCAAAGCCTAGATACCTGTACTATCTGGTTACATATTCTAGATGAGACCCATCATGCAACTGGATCTGGCTAACTGTGCCTCCCAGTCGAGGAGGACGCCTATTTAGTATCTTTGTTTTATCAGTAGATTATCAACCCCAGGTCCTGACACGAGGTAAGTACATGGTTAAGGATGTTTAAGGTGTTGGAGAATTCGGTGGTGTGAATCATTATATCATCAACAAAACTAATAATATAATGATGGGGCTGGCTAGGCATAGCATTAGGTAAAGCATTAATTAGAATACTGAATAGAGTGGAACTGAGGACACCTCCCCGTGGGGTTCCTAATACAAAGTCTTTAGTGCCAGTCTGCATTCATTCACTAGGTGTGTGAAAAGTTGAACACTCCAATCCAGTTGTCCAAATAATCAAAAACAATTTACACAGAATGTATAGGTAGAAATATAATGATTGCAAATTGTTACTATTAAAATCTTAACTAGGCGCTAAATCCACTAGATGAGATGGAAAGGAACATAGATGTTAACAGGCTGACTCTTGCTTAACTGAACGACATGGAGGAGTAAGCTTGTTCACAGTAAATATGCAATAATCTCAGTGTGATGAATGGTTTGAAAAACCGACAAGTTGAAGATTGAGACACTTATGCAGCATATGGGAATCTTTATTCAGGAAACGTTTCGCCACACAGTGGCGATGGACTGAACACATCGACTCCAGGTTGAGGGACTGATTACCTCATTCTCCTCCTCTCCTTACGCCTTCCTCTTTGTATTGGACTGATGAAGCCACTGTGTGGCGAAACGTTTCCTGAATAAAGATTCCCATATGCTGCATAAGTGTCTCAATCTTCAATAATCTCAGTAAAAAGACAATGAAAATAGAAATCTTGTCTGACTTACCTGGGCTATCCCAGGCAATCCACACACACGGCGCCTTGCATGGCAATTTATATAACTGCACCTATGTACCTGTACCTGAACAAAATTTACTTAATGGTCAAAAATAGCATAAGTTACACACTCACAGCACATAAAAACAGTGCAATTTAAAATAGTACTAGGAATTTAGCAGTAAAGTTTGTCTCAACCGGTGTGGAAAATACTGTATATATTTTCCAGAAATTCAGTATTTATATGTAAATAGATGGCCATACTGTATTTAATAATATTTGTCATAGAAAACGGAAAGCCTGCGTCTGCGCAGACGAGACTCGCCATCTTGGTTTTGAATTTGTATTAGAACGTTGGTGTAATGGGTAGAAATTTTCGTGCTCTAGAGGTTAAAATTGTGTTGACACCTCTCAAATAGGAGGCGAAATTGGTGGATGTGCATTCCTGCATAACGAGATATCAGGCGACTGGACAATACCTCTCCAGGAACCTCAGATAAGCTCTCTAGATTTGTGTATAATTCTGGCCAGTGTTTTCATAAATTTAGTTAGTGAGGTTTTTCTGAGTATGATACAACTTAATCTCCAGTCAAATTGGTGAGTGATATTAAGATATTCTCTTTCTGTTAGGTAATTGTGTATATCTATAATTATTCTTTAATTTTTAATATACAGTCCACAAATTTATATATTTACCAGTATTCCTGGTGTATGTATATTTCATTTAATTAATAGGTCCAGAGCAACTTGTGGATATGACAGTGGTAGGTATCGAAGGGGGACATTTTTGTGACCAAGGTGTCCCAAATTCCTACTCGTCTATGTAACTCTGATAAATAATAATTATCTTTGTTATCAGTTTCTGTTATGTATACAATGAGTTACATTCAGATAAATGCAATTTTCCACAACCGGAAAATGTATTAAGAAACACAGCAACGACACTAGGACAACTTAATTGTGTAACTGTATTTCACAGTTCACTCCGAGCCTTTTAAAGTCTTAAAACAGGCTTACAAATGTGTTGCCCTCACAGAAAAAGTCAATTAACTGTCTATAAAGCGATCCACTGTTGCTGAAGGTAAAAAAAAATGTTAGATTAGAATAAACAATCATCTGTTCTGTTCCTAGCTATCCATATGTAAAGTGAAACCAAGCTATTGACATTTTTCGAAGTCATACTGGTACCTAATATGACCGGTGGTGATTTTGACAGTCCGGCGAAGAGAGCATGGGGACATAATGGGCAATCCATTGGGGGTTTGTAATCGTAAAAATGTTAAGAACCCCTGGGTTAGGTTAGGTTAGGCAAGGTTTGTCAGCAAACAGGACAAGTGTTTTCTGGTGCGGGTCTTACATGATGACCCACCGTTGGAGCTTTTGGTCATCTGACCGAGGCCTTCCGCTGGCTTACCGGTCCACCCCTTTAAAAAATATGACCATTTTTTTTAATTATAACCATTTCTTTTTAATTAACCCCTGGGTTAGATATCAGCCTCCCTCAAAACATAAGTTTAGCCAAATAATTTTAACTAAGGGAAATATATGCTGTTTCAATTACTCCCCTCCTCTAAATATAATAGTAATAATAATAATGATAGTAATAATAATAATATCAGTAAAAATAACAATGATAATAATAATGATATTCATAATAATATCAAAATAATGTTTTATACCAATTTGCACAATACAGAACTATCTCCACTGCAAAAGTTAATACTGTACACCTTGAAATATACATTATCAACAAACTTGGTGAAGCCCCTAAATTAGTTATTAAACCTAGTTATTCTGTTCATGAGAAACACTCAACCCATAAAGATTATACAGAGTGACGTGAAGCAATCATGTTTGATCACAGGAACGGAAGGGCAGCTCCAATTTCTTAGAAAAAGAGCCCTTCACCATCGTCAAGGGACTCCTCTGGAACGGTGTATTATTTAAAACATTTTACAACTGACCTGAAGACGAGCCTTGGCCTGATCTAATTATATTGAGTGAGAAAGTAGATACATGTATTTGGTTTGGAAAGAGGTTTTTCAAAATTGTGCTACTCTCAAATATATTTTCAGCTTACTGAAATGAGTGAGCTACTCAAGTCCCAATATGACTCAGTTTTTAGCAAGCCGCTAACCAGACTGAGAGTCGAAGATCAAAATTAATTTTTTATGGGAGAGCCACAGAATTTGGTTAACACAAGCCTATCCGATGTTATCCTGACGCCAAATGACTTCGAACAGGCGATAAATTACATGCCCATGCACTCTGCCCCAGGGCCAGACTCATGGAACTCCGTGTTCATCAAGAACTGCAAGAAGCCCCTATCACGAGCCTTTACCATCCTATGGAGGAGCATGGACACGGGGGTCGTCCCAGTTACTAAAAACAACAGACATAGCCCCACTCCACAAAGGGGGCAGTAAAGCAACAGCAAAGAACTACAGACCGATAGCACTAACATCCCATATCATAAAAATCTTTGAAAGGGTCCTAAGAAGCAAGATCACCACCCATCTAGAAACCCATCAGTTACACAACCCAGGGCAACATGGGTTTAGAACAGGTCGCTCCTGTCTGTCTCAACTATTGGATCACTACGACAAGGTCCTAGATGCACTAGAAGACAAAAAGAATGCAGATGCAATATATACAGACTTCGCAAAAGCCTTCGACAAGTGTGACCATGGCGTAATAGCGCACAAAATGCGTGCTAAAGGAATAACAGACAAAGTCGGTCGATGGATCTATAATTTCCTCACTAACAGAACACAGAGAGTAGTAGTCAACAGAGTAAAGTCCGAGGCAGCTACGGTGAAAAGCTCTGTTCCACAAGGCACAGTACTCGCTCCCATCTTGTTCCTCATCCTCATATCTGACATAGACAAGGATGTCAGCCACAGCACCGTGTCTTCCTTTGCAGATGACACCCGAATCTGCATGACAGTGTCTTCCATTGCAGACACTGCAAGGCTCCAGGCGGACATCAACCAAATCTTTCAGTGGGCTGCAGAAAACAATATGAAGTTCAACGATGAGAAATTTCAATTACTCAGATATGGTAAACACGAGGATATTAAATCTTCATCAGAGTACAAAACAAATTCTGGCCACAAAATAGAGCGAAACACCAACGTCAAAGACCTGGGAGTGATCATGTCGGAGGATCTCACCTTCAAGGACCATAACATTGTATCAATCGCATCTGCTAGAAAAATGACAGGATGGATAATGAGAACCTTCAAAACTAGGGAGGCCAAGCCCATGCGGACACTCTTCAGGTCACTTGTTCTATCTAGGCTGGAATATTGCTGCACACTAACAGCACCTTTCAAGGCAGGTGAAATTGCTGACCTAGAAAATGTACAGAGAACCTTCACGGCGCGCATAACGGAGATAAAACACCTCAATTACTGGGAGCGCTTGAGGTTCCTGAACCTGTATTCCCTGGAACGCAGGCGGGAGAGATACATGATTATATACACCTGGAAAATCCTAGAGGGACTAGTACCGAACTTGCACACGAAAATCACTCACTACGAAAGCAAAAGACTTGGCAGACGATGCAACATCCCCCCAATGAAAAGCAGGGGTGTCACTAGCACGTTAAGAGACCATACAATAAGTGTCAGGGGCCCGAGACTGTTCAACTGCCTCCCAGCATACATAAGGGGGATTACCAACAGACCCCTGGCAGTTTTCAAGCTGGCACTGGACAAGCACCTGAAGTCGGTTCCTGACCAGCCGGGCTGTGGCTCGTACGTTGGTTTGCGTGCAGCCAGCAGTAACAGCCTGGTTGATCAGGCTCTGATCCACCAGGAGGCCTGGTCACAGACCGGGCCGCGGGGGCGTTGACCCCCGGAACTCCAGGTAAACTCCAGGCACTTTAAACGGGAAGCGCATAACCTGAGGGAATGTGAGGCAGTCAGTTTTTATCCCGAGGATAGCTCGGGGTCGAACCTGAAACCCTG
This sequence comes from Cherax quadricarinatus, assembly GCF_038502225.1. Classification (NCBI taxonomy): domain Eukaryota; kingdom Metazoa; phylum Arthropoda; class Malacostraca; order Decapoda; family Parastacidae; genus Cherax; species Cherax quadricarinatus. The sequence continues at coordinate 8,823,903 of NC_091334.1, forward strand.
GCCATCATCAAGCACTGTGTTTAGTCAAGTTTCCTATGATGTTGAAACTAAAATACTAAACCTGACCATTAATTCACACCAACTTACTTGAAGTAATATCCGGCGCCAGGAAAGGGAAAAGTTACTGCACACACCCTAAGTGCTCTCTTGTTGTGAACACCACCTTCTTCACCCGCTTCATGAAGGAAATATTCGTCTCACTCATATTAGCAGGACTGAGAGCTCTTGTTAAGGCAGCCAAGATGAAAGTTGGAGGAGGTTAACTCGCATCTCCCCGACATCATTGTCACTGGACTGTCGGGAGGCAACTCATGCTTTTATATAACTTTTTTTCTTTATCCGACACAAGGAAGCGCTAAACCCGTAGGAGTCATAGTGGAGACTGGGCATTGAGGAAAAAAACAAAGTTTGATCAAAGAAAGTCGAGGTTGGACCAGATTCCCTGGATCGTCATTCGTCGTGATCAAGTATCCTCCGTGAAAGAAAACGTTTTCTAAACATATTTAAAATATGAAAAAATAAATATATTTACCTAATTGACTATTAAAATTTCATACTTCAAGCATATTATTATAAAAAGATATTTACATATATGTACTTCTCAAGTATTGATACTCCTAGAACAAGCTTGTGAAGGTGTCTTGATCCAAGGCTACTCGTGGCCTTATTTATGCTAAGTATAAGTTATTATTATTACTATATTTTTTCAACACACCGGCCGTTTCTCACCGAGGCAGGGTGACCTAAAAAGAAAAAAAGTGTTTCTTTTTATATGTAGCAATGTATACAGAAGGGGTTACTAGCTCCCGGTTATTATATATTTAAAAGCTGTTTACCTGGAGTTTACCTGGAGAGAGATCTTATACACTTCGATCAGGTCTCCCCTCATTCTTCGTCTAACAAGTGAATGTAACTTAAGAGTCTTCAATCTTTCTTCATAAGGAAGATTTCTAATGCTATGTATCAATTTAGTCATCCTACGCTGAATTTTTTCTCCGTATGGATCATACAGCTGGCACTAAGGTAAGCAGGGCCTACCTGTACAAACACAGCAATTGCGTATTTAAAATAATGGCCAATTTTATACAAATAAATAATGTATCCCTTAACCCAAGATTTTAATTAAAACCACAGGAGTGTAATAATCAATATATTGTAATGAAGCAAAGATAGTGTATTTCTTAATGTAGCATACCTTTATTAATGTAGCCTACCCTCATTAATGTAACAGACCCTCATTAATGTAGCATACCCTCATTAATGCAATATACCGTCATTAACGTAGCATACCGTCATTAACGTAGCATACCCTCATGCAAACACTGCAAGTGAACAAATGATTACCATTAAATTTCTCCTGTTTTCTTTTTATTTCTTCAGCTGCTTTCATAAACACTCAATTCCTTTCTCAGTTTGATTTTTTTGTAAACATTCTCTATCGAGATCAGCAAGTTTATCGTAAGAAAAAAAGTTTACAACTGGAACAAATTTTCAGATTTCGAGCATATAATAAAAAAGAAGTTCTAAACCCACTAGGGTCATACAGCGCTGAAGGGCAGGTGGTGTTGCTGGATCATAGAGTAGCAAGGCTGGAAAGGATAACAGTGATCGGGTTAGAAAGAGCTGTGATTCTGAGCAGATATTTTTTCCAATCCCACGAGGAAATTTTCTTATTTGCACTAATAACTCATTACAGTTGTGGCCAGGTGTGGGCGTGTGAATGGCTCATCACCTTCGTAATTTATTCATGACTGTTACCATATATGGACGTGTAAATGGTTCACTACCTTTGTAACTTGGTCATCATTGTGACCAGATATAGACATTTCATCACTTTTGTAACTTGTTCAGCTATCGAAACTTTGGGGTCCAGTCCCTGGACCCATTATGTACCTTTGTAATCTTTTGACTACCGCCCACACCATGGGTATGGGCTGCATAACAAAGATATTAAACTAACTTGACTCGTCTACGGTATTATTAATTTGGAGCGCTAAACTAGCATACATTATTAAATGGGGTGCGCTATACCCGTCGTGAAAAATTATATAAAAATTGGTGCAATAAATTACTTAAAGTCAAGGAGCCAGTGTACTGAAAGTGCAACTTTCAGCGGTCTGTCAGCACGTTTGGGTTTCAGCCTTCCAGGTTTAAGATTCATCAAATGTTAAAACTATTTTTGAGGCGCACTGGTAATCATCTTCCATCTTGACAAAGCTTTTACTATACTGTTGAGTTTTATATAATCTTAAACTTTTACATAGCTCATTATTATGCATCTTTCCTTTAATATTCTGACTAATTATCCAATGGTCTGGAATCTTTGTTAAGGGTAATAATGGTTTCTGATACATTAATTAGTTCAAGTACTGCACTGTTATCTAACCAATTTTTTTCTGTAATATTTTTTTTCAACAAGTCGGCCGTCTCCCACCGAGGCAGGGTGACCCAAAAAAGAAAGAAAATCCCCAAAAAGAAAATACTTTCATCATCATTCAACACTTTTACCTCACTCACACATAATCACTGTTTTTGCAGAGGTGCTCAGAACACAACAGTTTAGAAGCATATACGTATAAAGATACACAACATATCCCTCCAAACTGCTAATATCCCGAAACCCCTCCTTTAGAGTGCAGGCATTGTACTTCCCATTTCCAGGACTCAAGTCCGGCTATATAAAAAGAGCTGGTTTCCCTGAATCCCTTCACTAAATATTACCCTTCTCACACTCCAACAGATCGTCAGGTCCCAAATACCATTCGTCTCCATTCACTCCTATCGAACACGCTCATGCACGCCTGCTGGAAGTCCAAGCCCCTCGTCCGTAAAACCTCCCTTACCCATAAAACCTCCCTTACACTTGAAGTGATACAATATTGAAAAATCAGAGCACAAGAGTACCCCTACGCACATCATTTTAGGCTTAAAAGTAACTTTTCTTTAGAGAAAATATATATGATCCTATATAAACATTTCTCTAAGCAATGAAATAGGAACAATTCTATACACAAGGTTAAATATAAATTACAAATGGTCTTGCTATAACTAATGTTGCTGTGTAATAAGCATTTCATCAAGAATAAAAAAAATTGCAAATGGTCGAGCCCAATAAGTTCTTTATGTAATACATATACGTGCATCATAATTAGTTCCATTACAAATAGAATGCATACCTGTTTGTGTATGTAAGGTTTTTATGGTAATGCTTAGAGAAAATATATGTTCCTATATAAACATTACTCTAAGCAATGAAATTGGAACAATTCTATACACAAAGTTAAGTATAAATTACATATGGTCTTGCTATAACCAATGTTGCTGTGTAATAAATATTTCATCAAGAATAAAAAAAAATGCAAATTGTCTTGAGCCCAATCAGTTCCTTATGTAATACATGTGCATCATAATTAGTTCCATTACAAATAGAATGCATACCTGTTTGTGTATGTAAGGTTTTTATGGCAATGCTGTGTGCAATCCACGACCATAAAATGTATTTATACATGCATAAATGAACTCTACGAGGAATATATTGCCATATTATTAAATCCACTGAAATTCTACTACTGTCGACAAAATTAGTTTCCTTTATGAAAAAATCAAATTATTTTCATTGTCAGGAAGAGTAAAAAAAAAAAAAAGTAATTCCGTGAGATGGCGTACTGAAGAGATCTTAAGACACATTCCCCTCCTCTCATTTCTTCTTGGCAGCCTCACTATTCTTCAGATCTTGTTCAGTCTTCTGAGACTGTGAATCAGAAGACTGTGAATCAGAAGACTGTGAATCAGAAGCCTGTGAATCAGAAGCTTGTGAATCAGGCTGGTAGCTGAGGAATAAAAAAAAATATTTTGAAACAAATTTTAAGCTTATTTTCTTCACAGTGAATACAGTACTATATTAATAATTTGAGAAAACGAGTAACAACTAATTTTGAATATTAACAGGTTTATATTCAAAGTGTAGAATATTAACAGGTTTATATTCAAAGTGTAGAATATTAACAGGTTTATATTCAAAGTGTACTATTATTTTATTAAAATATAAACGCCAAATACATATGGCTTTACAATTAAAGGAAGTGTATACAAGTACGTACTGTATTTTAAATTACACCAAGCACAGCTTGATCCAATCACGTTTCGTAATCTCTTACGTACTGTATTTTAAATTACACCAAGCACAGCTTGATCCAATCACGTTTCGTAATCTCTTAACTATTTTGATTTTTTTTTAAATATCAGAGGGATTCAGATTTGCTTTCACTGAATATCACACTATTTTTTGGCCAACTGGAAAATTTGGTGTATCTACATTAACTTGGAAATTTGTCTTCAATGGCTACTAATCATACTCTACTGTACTAATTCTTATCTGCAAAAGATGATTCACTACAATAAATTGACTTTGTGGAAAGTTGAAAGTCCATCTGCCCACTTTCACACTTTTACATTATACTACTATTCAACTCTACAGTATAATGTTTGTCAGGAAACAGGACAAGCGTTTCCTGAAGCGTGTCTTAGTCATATGATGACCCACAGCTGGAGCTTTTGGCATCCGACCGAGGACTTCCACTGGCTTACAGGTCCAGATAAAAATTAAAAAAAAAAAAAAAAAAAAAAAAAAAAAAAAAAAAATAAATAAATAAAGGTTCACAATGAGGTCAAAAGTTGAATGCTGTAAGTAATGATGTCTGCACCCAAAACAAATGTGGATAAGACAAAAGTAGCAAGACAAACTACAAAATTTGTCCATGTTAAACAAATATATTGGGAAAAGCTGAAAATACTAAACGAAAAATAACACACAGAATTAACAGTTTATAAATACAAGAGCAGCTCTGCTTGTAATGTTGTCTTCAGCTTTATCTATCACATAATTATTTTAACATCCAGTAGTTGTAGCACTATTTCCAACTGTAACCCTTCCTTTATTCTACACTGTGGATTAAAATGTTTTTATATAATGATGTTACAAGCCACTGTATACCTAAGTATGCTACTTTACCATTAGAACAGTACGTTAAATAATGTAAGTTTGAATAAGTACATTTTATCGCCTTTGTAATACCCATTATCAGAGCCAATTTTGAAAATAACACAGTACATATATTAAATGCTAAACCTGTAAGGGTCATACAGCACATATTCAAATTCAAATTCAAAGTTTATTCTCTATAAGGATTACAATGTTGAGTTTACAGAAATTTGGTTATTGTGTGGTTTACATGTAGTAAAATTGTGATTACAGAGTGTACCACTAGAACGCTTAGCATGGCTAGGCATTTCGGGCAGACTTAGTTTTATTCTTAATTGTAAAATATTACAAATTATGAGGTAAGTTGGTATTATGGCTAAGTGACTAAACACTAGTTTGTGAGTTTAGCAATGTGAATGCTTTTGTTTTGGCACAGTACATAGTTTCAGTATTGGAGTATCACAGGATTTATTATTTTAAGATTGAGATTAATATTTCTGTTTATGGTCAAATGAGTGAGTGAGTGTAAGTGTGAACCACCAGGTGGTATTCGTGTAGTTAGTTGACGGGGTGTATCAGGGAGATAAGATGTTTTCTAATGGTAGTTTTGAAGGTGATGAATGTGTCTGCAGTTCTAGAATTCTCAGGTAGGGTATTCCAGATTTTAGGGCCTTTGACATACATTGAATTTTTGTAAAGGTTTAGTCGGACACAGGGAATGTCGTAGAGATGTTTGTGTCTGGTGTTATGCCTGTGGGTTCTGTCACAACTATCAAGAAAGCGTTTTAGGTCAAGGTTGATATTGGAGTTTAAGGTCCTGTAGATGTAGATTGCACAGTAGTAAGTGTGGATGTACTGAACTGGGAGTAAGTTTAGGTCTATGAAGAGTGGGGGGGGGTGTTGCCAGGGATGGGATTTAGTGATTATTCTTACTGCAGCTTTTTGTTGGGTTATTATTGGCTTTAGGTGAGTTGTTGCAGTTGATCCCCAAGCACAAATAGCATAGGTGAGGTAGGGAATGGAAAGCTGTCAGATTCGATCCAAGAGGCGGATTGGTGAAGGCACCTCCTTGAGGGGTTGATTAATATTATCTGGGACGAAATGCTAAACCCGTTAGGGTCATACAACGCATGGAGAATACGAGATAATCAAGTTCAACCCAAGGGAAGGACAGGTCCACTTCTTTTAATCAAGAGGCAGAGTTACTCATGTATGTAAATTGTCAGGAATCATTATTCTTGATACAAAACAATTCATAAACAAAGCCTTTTTCTGTAAAACAGTACATTATCATTTCAACTCTAAAATCCTACAAATAATATTTTCACTACCGTGAGAATATTACCAGGTGCCTTTCCGAGGTAATAAGAAAATTGCATCCTAGGCTTGCCACAAATACTATCCTTAATATTATGTAACCCATTCCAGTCATACATTTTTATATTTAGCATCATTTTATACAACGAAATGTAGAATACTTTCAGCAGGTATAAAGTTCTCTTTCTATTTGCATTTTTGCTCAAGATAAAACTTCCTGCAGAACTAGTCTTCAGAACTGCATTTAATTATTACATTTATGAGAGCTAAATCAGTAAGGATCGTACAACACTGGGGAAATGGGGCACAATAAGATTCGATCCAAGAAGAGGACAAATCTAATTCCTTGGATTAAGAGTTCTCACTTTCGAAGGGTTTTAAACCTTAAAAATGGTAAGGTAAACGTCATGTCCAACAGTCAAGTGCAAATTCCTACTGTATCCGGATGAGTGTTCTTTGTCAGGTAAAGACCCACAAGATACTATGATTAATGTAATAACACTGGAGCTGGAGTCCTGCAGCAAATGGTTAGTAGACAACAAACTATCGTTACACCTCGGGAAAACGGAAGCCATACTTTTTTTTGGCACGAAACATAACTGAGAAGGGCAAATAATTTTAATGTCCGGTGTAATGGGGACCCATCACTTCAGTTTCCTCAGTAAAATATCTGGGAATCCCCTTTGACCCATGCATGTCAGAATTGATAGGGAACAGTGTAGTAAAGAAAGCGAATGCCAGACTAAAGTTCCTCTACAGACAAGCACAATTGTCTACCTACTGAGGCTCGCAGGACCCTATGTATAGTCCTTATACAATGTCATATGGACTACGCTTGCTTTTCATGGTACTCTGCCTTGGCAAAAAAAAAAAAAAAAAATAAAGACTGCAAATCACCCAGAACAACAGTCAGATTCATCCTGGACCTGGGTCCAAGAGAACATGTAGGCCAGGATGAGTTACAATTGAATATGGTGAACGTTGAAGACAGAGTAAAACAACTGAAGTTAAATCACGTTTATAAAACTGCTCAGTGTCCATAATATCTTGCTGCCAATTTTGTCAAGGCTGGGAACTAAAGCAATCATAGTACTAGGGGGAGAGAGCACAACTTTGTAGTACCCATAGTCAGTGGCCAGGCTTCAAACACCTTTTATTGTACATCAATAAAGGAATGGAACAGACCTGTACATGTCAAAGCCAGTCATAGCATGAACCAGTTCAAGAAGAGCCAAAAGGTGCCTAATGAATGTAGCGACAGAATTATTTTTTTTTAGCTAACACACATGTAAATATAAATAACTCATTTTACCTCCATTATAGTACTGTATAATGTATTAAAAGAACCCCAATGGAAATAAGTCACTGTCTGACCTTTTCTGGGTTACCCTAGGTTCTCTACACTCATGCTGCTAATATAATATAATATCTTTATTTACTACAAATACATGTACATGGTATACAGGCGTAGCTGACATCAATGACCCGCTTGTTATGCTGAGCATTTCGGGCAAATTAGGTCAGTTTTCTCCCAAGATGCGACCTACACCAGTCGACTAACACCCCGGTACCCATTTTAAACTGATGGTGAACAGGGACAGCAGGTGTTTGATGGAAACACGAACCCCTGACCTGTGTGAACCGAGTGCGCTAGCGATCGAGCTACGGGACGCCTATGTATGATAATCTATGTAACTGTATTTGTGTATACCTGAATAAACTTACTTCCTAATAACTGAATGTTGCTCCTCGGATTATTTTGGTGATAAAATGTAGTTTAAGATGTCCGATATTAAGCGGGTTCTGCCACGGTATAATCTACCATACTTCATTATCAGCAGTATGGAACTGACATGTTTTTGTTTACGTTCGCTGTGACTGGCCCTGACGTGGCATTCCAGTCAAAATTACAATTTGCACAAGCTATAACTATTTATTCCATGGTGTAGTGAGCTTCTACATATCGGAACAAATAAATTAATGTCTGAGTTTCTCCAACGAGTAGTCTTCAATCATAGCCCTAAAAAGACAGCTTGCATTACAATAAATGCTCCATACTTATAATTATTATAATCATCGGGAAGGGCTAAACCATTAGGTCATATAGTGCCTAGGCCCTAGGGTGTGGTAGATAATCAGGCTTGATTTAGGAAAGGGAAAGGCAACAATAAATTCTAATATTAATCCCGACCTGAAGTACTTCCTTGATAGTTGCAACATGACCCATAGACAGCACTAGGCACAAAAATCTTACATACCCCGTGTCTGGCTTAGTCTTTGTAAAAAATCAATGTACATAAAAGGACCCAAGATCTGGAACTTCCTGCCTGAAATCTCCAAATCTCCAGAGCCACGCTGTTAGCATCTTCAAAACAACGGTAAAAAAAAAAAACCCATCTTTCCCTAACATAAGAGCAAGTAGTGGCGCAGCATAATCAACAAATGATCTAATATAATCAAAATACATCGTTTTCACAATTTTAACATCAGCACCATACCTTGGATGACTACTAACTGAAAGCCCAAGATTGTAATATACTCCCTCTTTGAAAGAGGATAACAGCCAATTCATCAGTTCTATCATGCATCTGAAGACCAATATGAGATGGAATCTACCGCATGTGCACTCTTTGACTCTACTGCCCACAATCTTACCATACCTGTGTCTGGCTTCTGACACAAGCATGTCACAATTTATACTTAATGAGTTGAGAGCATTTATGGATGATAGAGAATGTTACAATTAAAGCGTCAACTTTAGATACACTGACGCATTTGAGTGCAAGGAGTATGACAGTTCTGTTCGAAGGGAAGAGACCCAGTTATTGATGCGTGCTCCAATTTCTTTATGAGAGCCATCACTGTATGACAACAGCAGCATACCAGCTGCACCAGTGGATTGGTGAACAGAACCACCAACACAAATAATGTGTAAGAGTGTGCTGTGTGATAGGGCGAATGAGTTAGTCAGTGCTTGGGCTGCTACATCTAGCTATGACAATCTCCCCAGTACCACACAGGCAAAATTAAATGACAAATATGATGCAAGGGAGAGACTTGTTTGCTTTATGCTCAGTAAGGCAGATGATTGCAACATTCCTTTCACTAATTATGAACTTGATGCAGCGCTAACTAAGGGCAACTCCACGTCGCCTGGTGAGGATGGTATTACTTACAACATACTCAGATTGCTGTGTCGAGTACCAGGTAATCCATTACTTGAATTATATAACATGAGCTATGTAACTGGGGAGCTCCCTCAATCTTGGACCAACAGCCTCATCATTCCAATTCCTAAGCCCAATCAACAAAATGCATTTCGCCCAATATCTCTTACTAGCTGCTTGTGTAAAACATTTGAGAGAATGATTCTTAATCGTCTCATGTACAGAATCAAACAATTTTTGTCTCCCCGGTTACATGGTTTCATGCATGGAAGGAGCGTGCATCATTGCATAGCCACCTTTCTCACCCTGCACACTGACAGCTCCTACACTACCTTCCTTGACCTTAAATCCGCTTTCGATGTAGCCAACCGACATGTAATAATTAGTGAACTTGCCAGAATGGATGTTGGAGGATGGCTTCTCCGCTGGATTAAAGGCTACCTGTCCAACAGAAAATCGTCTGTGTTGTTCCAGGGACATAGAAGTGTAACTAAAGACTTTGAATTAGGAACCCCACAGGGAGGTGTGCTCAGTCCCACACTGTTCAATATTCTAATTAATGCATTACTTAATGCTATGCCTAGTCAGCCCCATAATTATGTGATTAGTTTTGCTGATGATATAATGATTCACACCACCGGATTCTCCAACACCCAAAACATTCTTAATCATGTACTAGCCTCGTGTCAGGACCTGGGGTTGATAATTTCTACTGATAAAACAAAGATACTCAATAGGCGTCCTCCTCGACAGAGAGGCACAGTTTGTCAGATCCAATTGCATGATGGGTCTCTTCTAGAATATGTAAGCAGATACAGGTATCTAGGCTTTGAGGTTCCACTACTTGGACCTGTTGTAACAAGACTTTGTCGCCAATACAAAGAACGACTAAGATCACTTAGAGTTGTGGCAGGGCTTCACCCCAGTACATTGCAGAGTCACTTGTTTGCACAGAACTGCTTAATGCCTCAAATGACGTAGTGGAAGTTTTAGCAGTAAAGGTCGAGAACCAAAACCTAGTCATTGTGGTAGTCTACAAGCCTCCGGATGCAACATCCCAGCAATTCCAGGAACAGCTGTTAAAAATTGACCACTGTCTGGAAAATCTTCCAGCTCCTGCACCCAACATCTTGCTCCTGGGGGATTTCAACTTAAGGCACCTAAAATGGAGGAATATAGCAAATAATATTGTTGCAGTAATAACACCAGGAGGCAGCTCTGATGAAAACTCACACTCACACGAGCTTTTAAATCTCTGCACAAAATTCAATTTAAACCAGCAAATAATAGAGCCTACTAGACTGGAGAATACACTAGACCTCATATTCACTAACAATGATGATCTGATAAGAAATGTCACCATATCAAAAACAATATACTCAGATCACAACATAATTGAGGTTCAGACATGTATGCGAGGAGCCCCAGACCGACAAAATGAGACTAGTCACGAGGGAGCATTCACCAAATTCAACTTCAATAACAAAAACATAAAGTGGGACCAAGTAAACCAAGTCCTAACCGATATAAGCTGGGAAGATATACTAAGCAACACAGACCCAAACTTATGCCTAGAACAGATTAACTCGGTGGCACTCGATGTATGCACAAGGCTTATTCCTCTAAGAAAAAGGAGGAGTAGATGTAAAATAGAAAGAGACAGGCGCTCCCTTTACAGGCGACGGAAAAGAATAACAGAGCGGCTAAAAGAGGTCAATATATCTGAAATGCGCAGGGAGACACTGGTCAGAGAAATAGCAAGCATCGAACTTAAGCTAAAAGAATCCTTTAGGAGTCAGGAATCGCGGGAAGAACTAAAAGCTATAAATGAAATCGAAAGAAACCCAAAGTATTTCTTCTCCTATGCCAAATCAAAATCGAGAACAACGCCCAGTATTGGGCCCCTACTTAAACAAGGTGGGTCCTACACAGATGACAGCAAGGAAATGAGTGAGCTACTCAAGTCCCAATATGACTCAGTTTTTAGCAAGCCGCTAACCAGACTGAGAGTCGAAGATCAAAATGATTTTTTTTTATGAGAGAGCCACAAAATTTGATTAACACAAGCCTATCCGATGTTATCCTGACGCCAAATGACTTCGAACAGGCGATAAATGACATGCCCATGCACTCTGCCCCAGGGCCAGACTCATGGAACTCTGTGTTCATCAAGAACTGCAAGAAGCCCCTATCACGAGCCTTTTCCATCCTATGGAGAGGGAGCATGGACACGGGGGTCGTCCCTCAGTTACTAAAAACAACAGACATAGCCCCACTCCACAAAGGGGGCAGTAAAGCAACAGCAAAGAACTACAGACCAATAGCACTAACATCCCATATCATAAAAATCTTTGAAAGGGTCCTAAGAAGCAAGATCACCACCCATCTAGAAACCCATCAGTTACACAACCCAGGGCAACATGGGTTTAGAACAGGTCGCTCCTGTCTGTCTCAGCTACTGGATCACTACGACAAGGTCCTAAATGCACTAGAAGACAAAAAGAATGCAGATGTAATATATACAGACTTTGCAAAAGCCTTCGACAAGTGTGACCATGGCGTAATAGCGCACAAAATGCGCGCTAAAGGAATAACAGGAAAAGTCGGTCGATGGATCTATAATTTCCTCACTAACAGAACACAGAGAGTAGTCGTCAACAGAGTAAAGTCCGAGGCAGCTACGGTGAAAAGCTCTGTTCCACAAGGCACAGTACTAGCTCCCATCTTGTTCCTCATCCTCATATCCGACATAGACAAGGATGTCAGCCACAGCACCGTGTCTTCCTTTGCAGATGACACCCGAATCTGCATGACAGTGTCTTCCATTGCAGACACTGCAAGGCTCCAGGCGGACATCAACCAAATCTTTCAGTGGGCTGCAGAAAACAATATGAAGTTCAACGATGAGAAATTTCAATTACTCAGATATGGTAAACATGAGGAAATTAAATCTTCATCAGAGTACAAAACAAATTCTGGCCACGAAATAGAGCGAAACACCAACGTCAAAGACCTGGGAGTGATTATGTCGGAGGATCTCACCTTCAAGGACCATAACATTGTATCAATCGCATCTGCTAGAAAAATGACAGGATGGATAATGAGAACCTTCAAAACTAGGGAGGCCAAGCCCATGATGACACTCTTCAGGTCACTTGTTCTATCTAGGCTGGAATATTGCTGCACTCTAACAGCACCTTTCAAGGCAGGTGAAATTGCCGACCTAGAAAATGTACAGAGAACTTTCACGGCGCGCATAACGGAGATAAAACACCTCAATTACTGGGAGCGCTTGAGGTTTCTAAACCTGTATTCCCTGGAACGCAGGAGGGAGAGATACATGATTATATACACCTGGAAAATCCTAGAGGGACTAGTACCGAACTTTCACACGAAAATCACTCACTACGAAAGCAAAAGACTTGGCAGACGATGCACCATCCCCCCAATGAAAAGCAGGGGTGTCACTAGCACGTTAAGAGACCATACAATAAGTGTCAGGGGCCCGAGACTGTTCAACTGCCTCCCAGCACACATAAGGGGGATTACCAACAGACCCCTGGCAGTCTTCAAGCTGGCACTGGACAAGCACCTAAAGTCAGTTCCTGATCAGCCGGGCTGTGGCTCGTACGTTGGTTTGCGTGCAGCCAGCAGCAACAGCCTGGTTGATCAGGCGCTGATCCACCAGGAGGCCTGGTCACAGACCGGGCCGCGGGGGCGTTGACCCCCGAAACTCTCTCCAGGTAAACTCCAGGTATGGTGCTAATGTTAAAATTGTGAAAATGATGTATCTTGCTTTTATTAGATCATTGGATGATTATGCTGCGCCACTACTTGCTCTTGTGTCTGACTGGAAGCTTGGAGGGCTGGAAAAACTGCAGAACGAAGCAATGAGGATCATCCTAGGATGCCCTCGTACTGCCAAAATTTTAAATATGCAAAAAGAACTTGATATTCCAAGCATCAGAGATCGTGTTACTGAAAGAAATATCCTAATTGGGGTTAATATGCTCAGGCAAGCTCATTCAAACCCCTGCACAGAAGCCCTCCAAACTTTCCTCAGCACTGGTGAACACTCCTCCAGATGGATCGAAAAGACTGGAACCGACCTCCGCATGAATCAGATACATGATCTATGTCAAGTAAGGCAACAGCGGCACTTCTCCGCTCCATGGAATATTACCCCATTCCAAACTACCATTCCTCCATTTCCCCCAAACTACTTCTTAAATCACAACCAAAACTTCGCCTTGAAGCCAAACATGAGGCCTTAAGCTGTATTGATAACTTAGTCACACAGCACACACTCTCGCAAATTATTTACGTTGATGGTTCTGTTCACCAATCCACTGGTGCAGCTGGTAGTGCTGCTGTTGTCATACAGTGATGGCTGTCTTAAAGAAATTGGAGCACGCATCAATAATTGGGCCTCTACCCTTCAGACAGAACTGTTTGCCATACTCCTTGCACTGAAATGCATCTATGTATCAAAGATTGACAGTTTAATTGTAACTGATTCTCTGTCATCCATAAATGCTCTCAACTCATTAAGCATAAATTGTGGCATGCTTGTGTCAGAAGCCAGACACAGGTATGGTAGGATTGTGGACAGTGGAGTCAGAGTGCACATGCTGTGGATTCCATCTCACATTGGTCTTCAGATGCATGATAGAATTGATAAATTGGCTAAGCTGTATGCTTTCAAAGAGGGAGTAGATTACAATCTTGGCTTGTCAGGTAGTAGTTTGAGAACAATAATACGAAAAGAACTTCAGCTGAATTTTATGGACTTAAGGCTCAGGGAGATTGACACCAGTGAGTCCATCTATCATCATTCTATCATGCAGGAGGAGCCACATGTCTATGGTGCATCCAACAAAATAAGCAGACTCTTGGATGTCACTAACGCCCGGCTCCGGCTGGGTTACAAGTATCTTTGGCAGGTTAAATCACCACCACCAGATGTAGACCAAACGAAATGTAAACTTTGCCAGATGGATTATTGTCACACCCTGCGTCATTATGTACTGGAGTGCGATAAAATTAATGAATTTAGAAACAACTCACTCAGAAGTGTTCAAGAAATGGCTAAGTATTTTATCCACAGTGGTATATTACAGACCATTCTGGAGAAATACCCTGACTTTGCTAGCTGTAAATAAAGCATTACCACATATGTGCATGTGTGTGTGTGTGTGTGTGTGTGTGTGTGTGTGTGTGTGTGTGTGTGTGTGTGTGTGTGTGTGTGTTTGTGTGTGTGTTTGTGTGTGTGTATGAGTGTGTGAGTGTGTCTGTGTGTGTGTGTGTGTGAGTATGTGTGTATATGAGTGTGTGTGTATGTGTGTGTGCGTGTGTGTATGAGTTTGTGTATGTGTGTGTGTGTGTGTTTATGTGTGTGTGTGTGTTTATGTGTGTGTGTGTGTGTGTGTGAGAGAGAGACTCAGCAATCAACATTTGCACCAATAACTCACTACAGTTGTGACCGGGTGTGGAAGTGTGAATTGCTCATTACTCTAAAATTTGTTCATGATTGCAGCCATGTATAAACGTAAGTAACCATTCTTACAGTATTCATTACCTTTGTAACTTGTGAGTTCATTACCTTTGTAACTTGTGAGTTCATTACCTTGTACCTAGTTCAGCCATCAAAACTTTGGAGCCCGGTCCCTGGACCCATTGTGTACCTCTGTAATCTGTAAATACCTTTGTAACTTGTCATGATTGTGACTAGACCTACCTGGAGTTCATTACCTTTGTAAATTGTGAGTTCATTACCTTTGTAAATTGTGAATTCATTACCTCTGTAACTTGCTCAGCTATCAAAACTTTGAGGCCCAGTCCCTGGACCCATTATGTACCTCTGTTGACTACCGCCCACAGGATGGGTATGGGGTGCATAATAAACATATTAAACTAACTGACTAGGCTATCAATACAGCTTAAGGCATCCTGTCTGGCTTCAAGGCAAAGCTATTGTTGTGATTTAAGAATTTTGGGGGGGTAATGGAGGAATGGTAGTTAGGAATGGGGTAATATCCCATGAAGCGGGGAAGTACCTCTGTTGCCTTACTTGACATAGTTCATGTAGCTGGTTCATCTGGAGGTCGGTTCCAGTTTTTTCGATCCATCTAGAGGGTGTTCACCAGTGTTGAAGAAAGTGACGGGCTTCTGTGCAACGGGTTGAATGGGCATATTGACCCCAATGAAGAGATTTCTTTCAGTAACGCGATCGCTGATGCTTGGAATATCAAGTTCTTTGGGGCCCAGTCCCTGGACCCATTATGCACCTCTGTAATCTTTTGACTACCTACGACAGGATGGGTATGGGGTGCATAATAGACATTACACTAACTCCCTAACATATCCCAACCTCAGCTAAATGAAAAAACTATATATTCATACTCTTATTGCCATAAACATGTAAAATAATATATTTTTATTCTCAATATATGTAATCCTCACAACCCTTAAAATACTGTATGTGTTCACATTATGTTAATATGCTACAATCCTCATTACCTGTAATCATAATCCAACCTGTAATTCTTAAAACAATTAAGCTCGATAAAAGTCATATCACATGTACTAATGAATTATCTTGTACCCACTGTAACTCCTAATTTTATTTTTACTACAACTTAAAAGACTGTATGTATTATCAATCAATTAATTATTGCCTTATTGAACTTAAGATAGGTTTAAGTTTGCCCGAAATGCTCTGCATATTAAGAGGCTTTCTGCATGCAGAAATATCATTCACCCTTATACAAAACATTATATCATGCTGCAATAAAGAATCTAATCTTCACCAGCATCAAGGAAGCCCTCTTGAAAGGTACAGGCATAATTAATCATGTTTGTCATCTCCGATATTGTTCTTTACAATTATATTAACACTTGACATGAGTCACATGACACCTATTTGTGGTCACATATGCTAATCCCAATCTTGCTTAGAAAAACGAAAACAGAGGATGCGGTAAACCCGTTGAGACCATATATAGTGCCTGGGGAATGGGGCGCATTCAGGTTCGATCCAATGGGGAGATAAGTCCAGTTCCTTGGATCAAGAGTTCCTCACCGGCATCATAGCATCTCCTTAGAGAAGTTAAAAATTAAAGAAGTCGAAGCGACAAGAAATAGACGTCGAGTACCGTCAAAAAAAAAAAAAAAAAGTAAAACGACAGGTAGGATTACTTGTATGGATAAAAATTAAATTATTCGTTGGGGAAGCACTAAACCCATCTGGGTCATCTGCGCCTTGGGACTGGGAGGCCATCAGGTTTGACTGAAGGACCAAGAGCCCTTCACCGGAATCAAGGCACCTGAACCCTGATATAATTACGTTGTGGGAATCGAGGAAATGTTTTGTAAGGAGTAAGTTTCTCCCAATGGTAATATTATTATTCACACGGAAAACTAAGTACTCCCATAATCTATTCTCTTTTCAGCTCTTCCTGATGATTCTGTTCCATTTTCAGCCCTTCCCGATTATTATTACTACCAAAGTGAAATGGCAAAGTTTGGGCCATGGCATAGCAGTCTCTGGAGTATGTGAAGAAATTTAAGTTCGATCTAGAGGATAACTCCTTTCTTTTTATCAAGAGCATCAAAGAACTCAACTTTCCTCGCAACGCTTCGAAATAAAGTTGAAACTAAATTTCAGATGATGACTAAATACAAACCAACTTACCAGAAGTGATAATATCCAGCGCCAGCGAGGGTAGCAGCCACTGCACACACTGTAAGTGCTCTCTTGTTGAGAGACACAAACTTCTTCACTTTCTCCATGATAGAAGCTTTCTTCTCACTCATATCTGCAGGATCAAGAGCTCTCTGGCAAGGCAGCAAGAATGAAAAAAAAAATGGAGGAGGTCGAGTGAGAACGTGTTCTCGTCTCCCTGGTCTCAGTGACACTGTCATGGCTGGCGCCAACGTACCTTCTAATGTAATAGGTTTCTCTCTTTTGCTTTTATGGGAAGCTCTCAACCAGTAGGGGTTATATACCGCCATGGAGAATAAGAGAAGAGCAGGTTTGATCCAAGGAAGTCGAGGTTAGATATATTTCCCTGGATCAAGGTCTCGTCCATCAAGGGAACCGTTTTCTCTACATATTTAAAATTTCAAAATTCAAGTCAATGTTTTACGTATTTCTTCAACAAAACTGTACCAATAAATAATTAAATATTTACCTAGTTGAGTATTAACAGTTTAATATTAAACAATATCATTATAGAAGAAATAAAGATTAATATTATGTGCATCTCAAACGGGACCTTGATGCTGGAGGGCTCTTGATTCAAGGAACTGGAGCTACCTTTTCTTTCTTTGCTTTTACTTCTAATTACCTCTCATTCCTCACTTGTTGTTTGACATATACAGGTTTATGGCTTCTGCATTATATTATTTTATATTCAAAGTGATGCGTTAAACCCGTAGGGGTCATACAACGTCTGGGGAAATGAGAGAGAATGGGGTTCAATCCAAGGAAAGAGTAGCTTGTTCCCTGGATCAAAAGCCCTTCAGCGGCATCTTTGATTAGCATATTCGGTTTAAAGCTTAGTGACAACACGATTGTTAATTGGGTAGAGCACTAGACCCGTATGGGTCGTACAGCGCCTGGGAGGACTAGAAGGCGATCAGGAAAGTTCCAAGGAAGGTGAGATCAGGTCGGATTCCTTGGATCAAGAGCCTCCTCTCTGGTGTGAAGTAACCTCCTTCGCCAGGACCAAGTGTACATAGTGTTTGGTACTAGTGTGTACACATCAACATTTGTTTATTATAATCATGGGGAAGCGCTAAACCCGTAGGATTATACAGCGCTTGTGGGGGGATGGAAGGCATTCAGGCTTAATTCAAGGAACTGGAGCACAGATCCCATTCCCTAGATCAAGAGCCCCTCACCAGCGTCAAGGAACCTCCCCTGAGGGGGTCAAGATTAGTTACATTCATAGGGGAGCGTTAAATCCGTAGGGGTTATATAGCTCCTGGGGAAATGGGAGGCATTCAGGTTTGATCCAAGAAAAGGGTGGGCATTAAAAATTCCCTGGATCAAAGAGCCCCTTACAGGGCCGAACTTAGACCTTGGGGGGCCCGGGGCACATTAGGTTTGGGGGGCCCTCAACATGGAAATTAAATTGAATTACAAATAAATTAATTAAAATGAATGATAAACAGCAGTGTTCGAAAAAAAATGTTAGATTTCGAAGACGTCTGATTTTATTGAGCCCACCAGGTCCAGGACCAGTCTAACCATTTTGTTCTATGTGATTTGCAGAGAACTTTAGCCACCAGACCACTAACTGTTGTACCTCTTGGCCCCTCAAGGAAGGTTCCTTGATGTTGGTGAGGGGCTCTTGATTTAGGGAATTGGATCTGTGCTCCAGTTCCCCGAATTAAGCCTGAATGCCTTCCACATCCCCCCCCCAGGCGCTGTATAATCCTCCTGGTTTAGCGCTTCCCCCTTGATTATAATAATAATAAATGTACCTCTTGTGTGAACTTTAATACACACTGTGAGGCGAACCCCCTCAAGGGAGGTTCCTTGATGCTGGTGAGGGGCTCTTGATCTAAGGAATTGGATCTGTGCTCCAGTTCCCTGAATTAAGCCTAAATTACTTCCATCCTCCCCTCCACATACGGGATATACTTTTTTGTAGATGAATGGTTCAGAGAACCGACATGTTGATAAATTAGACACATGTGCAACTCTTGGGTATCTTTATTGAGGAAACGTTTCGCCACACAGTGGCTTCATCAGTCCATACGAAGGAGAAACTTGAAGAACAGGAGGAGAATGAGGTAATCAGTCCCTCAACCTTGAGTCGATGTGTTCAGTCCATCATGGACTGAACACATCGACTCAAGGTTGAGGGACTGATTACCTCATTCTCCTCCTGTTCTTCAAGTTTCTCCTTCGTATGGACTGATGAAGCCACTGTGTGGCGAAACGTTTCCTCAATAAAGATACCCAAGAGTTGCACATGTGTCTAATTTACCACGGGATATACTAATCCTAAGGGTTTAGCGCTCCCCCATAATTATAATATGAGGCGAACATAAATTATTGTAGTACACGTGGTGCTACAATTCCTCATGCTGTTAACACTCTCGTTTTTCATTTTTATCCTTTATTTTACACCACTAATTAGTAAAATATACATATTACGCCATATTCCCGGCTCCCCCTAAAACGTTAATCTCATACACATATTTAAACTCAAATGACATTTCGAGGTGCATAATACATTTTTCTCATCCGTATATTAATTTTTCTAATATTTTGACAAATACATTTTACTTAATTAACTGATTACCATAAATAAGGAAATTATAGGGGAATGTTGGTTTCTCTGTGGCTTATCACCGTTGAAGTCACACCAATACTACACTCCTACACTAGGTTATATTAACACTCTTAACCCCAGCAATTATTACACAAATCACAGGAAAATTATGAAAGTTTTCCATAGTTATAATTGTGTTAGAATTTTCTTCCCCTTCTCCTCGAGGTTAAATACTTACAAAAATTGTCCAGAGGACATGATTATAAGGTTTTCTTCGGATTTTTAACCAGGAGGGTTAGTTACCCAGGATAACCCAAGAAAGTCAACCAGGAGGGTTAGTTACCCGGGATAACCCAAGAAAGTCAACCAGGAGGGTTAGTTACCCAGGATAACCCAAGACAGTCAACCAGGAGGGTTAGTTACCCAGGATAACCCAAGACAGTCAACCAGGAGGGTTAGTTACCCAGGATAACCCAAGACAGTCAACCAGGAGGGTTAATTACCCAGGATAACCCAAGACAGTCAACCAGGAGGGTTAGTTACCCAGGATAACCCAAGACAGTCAACTAGGAGGGTTAGTTACCCAGGATAACCCAAGACAGTCAACCAGGAGGGTTAGTTACCCAGGATAACCCAAGAAAATCAACCAGGAGAGTTAGTTACCCGGGATAACCCAAGAAAGTCAACCAGGAGGGTTAGTTACCCGGGATAACCCAAGAAAGTCAACCAGGAGGGTTAGTTACCCAGGATAACCCAAGAAAGTCAACCAGGAGGGTTAGTTACCCAGGATAACCCAAGAAAGTCAACCAGGAGGGTTAGTTACCCGGGATAACCCAAGAAAGTCAACCAGGAGGGTTAGTTACCCGGGATAACCCAAGAAAGTCAACCAGGAGGGTTAGTTACCCGGGATAACCCAAGAAAGTCAACCAGGAGGGTTAGTTACCCAGGATAACCCAAGACAGTCAACCAGGAGGGTTAGTTAACCAGGATAACCCAAGACAGTCAACCAGGAGGGTTAGTTAACCAGGATAACCCAAGACAGTCAACTAGGAGGGTTAGTTACCCAGGATAACCCAAGACAGCCAACCAGGAGGGTTAGTTATCCAGGATAACCCAAGACAATCAACCAGGAGGGTTAGTTAACCAGGATAACCCAAGACAGTCAACCAGGAGGGTTAGTTAACCAGGATAACCCAAGAAAGTCAACCAGGAGGGTTAGTTAACCAGGATAACCCAAGTCAACCAGGATTGTTAGTTAACCAGGATAACCTAAGAAAGTCAACCAGGAGGGTTTGTTACCCAGGATAATCCAAGACAGTCAACCAGGAGGGTTAGTTACCCAGGATATCCCAAGAAAGTCAACCAGGAGGGTTAGTTACCCAGGATAATCCAAGACAGTCAACCAGGAGGGTTAGTTACCCAGGATATCCCAAGAAAGTCAACCAGGAGGGTTAGTTACCCAGGATAATCCAAGACAGTCAACCAGGAGGGTTAGTTACCCAGGATATCCCAAGGAAGTCAACCAGGAGGGTTAGTTACCCAAGATAACCCAAGAAAGTCAACCAGGAGGGTTAGTTACCCAGGATAATCCAAGACAGTCAACCAGGAGGGTTAGTTACCCAGGATATCCCAAGAAAGTCAATTATTATTGTAATCAAGTGGGAGCACTAAACCCGTAGGATTATGCAGCGCCTGTGGAGGGGGTGTGGAAGGTATTCAGGCTTAATTTAGGGAACTGGGGCATAGATCCCATCCCCTAGATCAAGAGCCCTTCACCAGCATCAAGGAACCTTCTTTGAGGAGCCAAGAAATTCAAGTGCGTCATCGAGGACTGTCTCTACTTTTCATTGCCTCTGTATTTGACTGAAGCTTACTGTGTAGGCGAAACGTTTCACTAAACAATAAAGTTGTCCAGCTGTTGCACGTGTCTTACTCTTATTTCAGTGTGGTTTTTACTCTCGAGGATTTTTCCTCATTTATGATAATTTGGTTTGCCAAGTTTTGAAATACTGTCGGCAACACGAGTGTTATTGAAGCTTTATATCATCTGTACACCACTCAATTATTATTATTATTATTATAATTAAAAAGAAGCGCTAAGCCACAAGGGCTATACAGCGCTGCAGGGTAGGGAAGGAAGCAAGGGAATTGGATGGCAGAAGGGAGGGGGGATGATCAGCAGGTTACAGAAAACAGCGGGGCAGGGGATAGTACGGGGGTAGAGGGTAGCAAGAGATACAAGTAGAAAGGGCTGAACGTATCAAAATTTGTGGAGTAAGTCAGTCGTTGTCAAAAAGTCAATGAGAGAGTCCGGATGAAAGGTGGGTCCATCAGCGAGAAGGGAAGGTAAAGAGAGAGCAGCGGGGCGAAGACGACGACAGAGGTAAATTCTGCGTGCTCGTTGATAAAGTGGGCAGTCCAACAGAATGTGGCTGACTGATAATGGAGCTTGGCAATTCTCACAGAGAGGAGCAAGACGCCTCTCCATGAGATATCCATGAGTAAGACGAGTATGGCCAATGCGAAGACGGGAGAGAGTAGTCTCCCAACCTCGACACTGGTGATAAGAAGACGGCCAGTAACCTATACTCGGTTTAATAGACTGAAGTTTGTTGCCGAGCATAGTAGACCAACGTTGTTGCCAACGGGTGTGAAGGTGGGAAGATATTACAGCAAAATAGTCCGTACATGGAATACCTCTATAAGAAACTGGTAGGTCATGTACTGCTGACCGCGCAGCAGTGTCTGCCTGTTCATTGCCCTGTACGTCAACATGACCAGGGACCCAACAAAAAACAATATCTTTATGCTTAGTAAAGATGCGGCGTAGCCAAAGTTGGATACGGAGGACTAAGGGGTGAGGTGTATCAAATTTTTGTATAGCCTGTAAAGCACTAAGGGAGTCTGAGACAACCACAAATGATGACACAGGCATAGATGCTATACGGATAAGTGCTGTAAGGATGGCATATAATTCAGCAGTAAAAATACTAGCTGAAGATAGTAAATGCCCTTGTACGACGCTGTCCGGAAACACTGCTGCGAATCCTACGCCGTCAGAAGACTTAGAGCCATCTGTGTACACAGCAATGGCATGAGAATGAGAGTGAAAGTGGTCAAGAAAAAGAGAGCGGGAAGCGACCGTAGACAGTTGGGCTTTCGAGCAAGGGAGGGAGAAAGAACAGACTCGAACAGCTGGAACTTCCCAGGGGGGTAGGGAAAAGTGTGATGCTACATGTACATAGAAAGGTGGTAGTTGAAGAGAAGACAAGAGCGAATGAAGGCGAAGAGAGAAGGGACGGAGTAAGCAGGGGCGGCGAACAAATAAAGAATGTCTACTAATATCAGTGACCATTCTATAAATGGAAGGATTGCGGAGATCATGAGAGCGTACATAGTAGCGCAGGCAATGGGCATCACGGCGATCGGATAAGGATGGAACGTTCGCTTCTGCATAGAGGCTTTCGACAGGGGAAGAGCGAAAAGCACCAAGGCATAAACGTAATCCTTGGTGATGAATGGGGTTAAGGCTAGAGAGAGTAGCAGGAGATGCCGCTGAATAGATCTGGTCACCATAATCAAGTTTCGATAAAATAAGGGTGGAATGTAGGTGAAGGAGGGTTCGACGATCAGCTCCCCACGAAAGATGAGCAAGGGTTTTAAGAAGGTTCAGCCGGCTGTGACAAGTTGCCTTCAGAGAGGTAATGTGAGGTTTCCAGGATAACCTACGATCAAAGAGGAGGCCCAGAAACTTGACTGTATCACGTTCAGGGATACGTGAGCCATAGAGGTACAAAGGATGATCAGAGATGACAGAGCGTCTAGTGAAAGTGATTTGGTGGGTTTTAGTGCTGGAAAATTTAAACCCATGTGTGGTGGCCCAATTGGAAACACGGTCGACTGCATGCTGGAGAGAAACTGTAAGGAGGTGACAGTCAGCGCCTGCACAGGCAATAGCGAAGTCATCAACATAGAGTGATGACCAAATATTTGATGGAAGACTAGAGGCCAAATCATTAATAGCAAGGAGAAAAAGTGTTGTGCTCAGAACACATCCCTGGGGGACACCTTCAGCTTGGATAAAGTCCGGGGAGAGCACATTATTAACCCGAACACGGAAATGCCTGTCAGTTAAAAAGTTCTTAAGGAAGGATGGTAGATTGCCTCGAAGGCCTAAGGAGTGGGCTTGGGCTAAAATATTATACCTCCAAGTTGTGTCATATGCCTTCTCAAGATCAAAAAATATGGCAATAACTGAGTGGTTATTCGCAAAGGCATTACGAACATACGTATCCAAGCGCAGTAAGGGGTCTATGGTAGAACGTCCCTTACGAAAGCCATATTGACGAGTGGAGAGACTGTTGTGTGTCTCTAAATACCACACTAAACGTCTATTTACTAGACGTTCCATTACTTTGCAAACTGCACTGGTAAGAGCAATGGGACGATAGTGGGAGGTTTCATGTCCCGTAGTGCCTGGTTTGCGGAAAGGGAGAACAATGGCGGATTTCCACAGCTGTGGAAGAACTCCTTGTGACCAAATAAGATTGTAAAGGCGTAATAGGACTGCAAGGGCTGACTGATGTAAATGTTGTAGCATACGAATATGAATGTCGTCGGGCCCAGCTGCCGATGATCGACAAGCTGAGAGTGTTGCCTCCAGTTCTTGAAGTGTAAAAGGCACATTATACTGTTCTTCTCTGAGAGAAGAAAAGTCCAAGGGTGCTAACTCTCTGGCAGACTTTGAGGAAAGAAATGAGGGGCATAGATGGAGTCCCTGAGAAATACGGACCAGATGATTGCCAATTTCATTGGCAACATCTAGTGGGTTTGCTATATCAACACCGGCAACCCGCAGAACAGGAGCCGGGTCAGGAGAATATTTACCACTCAGTTTTCGTACTTTTTTCCAGACTGCACTCATAGAGGAAGCAGAGGTGATGGTGGAGACATAATCTCGCCAGCAAGTGCGTTTAGCGTCACGGATGACACGGCGAGCGATCGCACGCTTCTGTTTAAAATCAAGGAGTCGCTCTGTGGTTCTATTGTACCGGTACCTGCCCCATGCAGCGCGTTTCAAACGTACTGCACGAGCACAAGCAGGAGACCACCAAGGCACGCATTTCTGAGAATGCCTGCTCGAAGTTTGGGGTATAGAATGAGAAGCTGCGGTGAAAACGGAGGATGAGAAGAGGTGTAAAAGCTCATCGATGGAGGACGAAGAAGGAACCTCTTTAAAAACAGTCAGGTGTGAGTAAAGGTTCCAATTTGCCCGATTAAATTGCCAGCGTGGGGTGCGAAGAGGTGGCGAATATGAAGGGGAAGTAAGAATGATTGGGAAATGATCACTGTCATGTAAGTCCGGGAGAACAGACCAAGTAAAGTCTAATGCGGCGGAGGAAGAGCAAACTGAGAGATCGATGCAAGAGAGAGTATGAGTCCGAGGATCAAAATGGGTGTGAGTACCTGTATTTAAAACATGGAGGGGGTGGGTGGCAAGAAAAGCCTCTAACTGAATTCCACGGGAATCACAGTGAGACCCTCCCCAGAGGAAATGGTGGGCATTAAAATCACCAAGTAACAGAATTGGTGGCGGTAATGACGAAACAAGGAAGGCAAAATCCGGAATAGATAATGCCCGAGAAGGAGAGAGATATAAAGAACAGAGCGTATACCACCTATGTAAGTGGATACGGGCTGCTGTGTAATGCAGCGAAGTATGAACAAATAGCTGATGGTACGGAATATCAGTGCGGAGAAGAAGGGCACTTTCATTAAAGGTCCCATCAGGAAAAGGATCTGAAGAATACAATAAATTATAGCCTGAGATGTGAGAAATAACAGCAGAGTGTAATTTTGGTTCCTGTAAGCAAACACCAACAGGGGCAAACTGGGAGAGTAACATCTGAAGCTCACCCCGATTACCCCTGAGGCCACGTATATTCCACTGTAAAAAGGCCATGAATGGCAATGATAAAGATACTTGAAATCCGCAGGTAAGGGTTCCTACGGACTAGGAGGGTTAGAAAAGTCCACATGCGGAGGCAGTGGAAAATGTTCAAGCAGCGAAGGAACGGTGCGCTGTGAAGAAAGGAGTTGCGCAGATGGAGCAGAGGAGAGAGAAAGAGCGGAAGGTGGATCAGTGTCCATTGATGGTTTGGTCTCTGCAATATATTCAGAGATTGCTTCAAGTGTTTCAGAATTCAGAGATGTTGTATGGGAGACAATATTGGGAATGGTAGGGGGAGGATGAGTAAAGATTGGAACTGTATTGGACTGTACCAAGGTAGGGGGGGGCGAAAGGGTGGAGGGAACTGGAGAAGCGTGGCAGGGGACAGAAGAGACAGGAACCTGGGAGGTAGCAGAAGAGGAAGAAACTTGGGAGGGAACAGGGGAGGAAGGTACATTACGAGGAGGAGGGTGAACCTCTGCACTTGTAACTGAGCCAGTGAGAGGGGAAGAACTAGGGACAGAGACAGGGAGGGTAAAATGAGGAGGTGGAAGATGGGTAGGAGGTGTTACCGGACCTTTTTTTGACTTTTGAGAAGTAGAGGGACGATTGGGAAGAGGTGTCGTACGAGGTCTCGTCGATACTGAGGCTTGTAAGAGAGAACTCGAAGAAGCGAGATTAGACTGAGGCGTTGAAGTAGGGACGTCTGAGCCGAGGACAGCAAAAGGATTAGATACAGGAGTGATTATGGGAGAGGTAACCACAGAGGTGGGTGTAGAAGATGGGATACCAGAAGTGGGGGGACGTTTTGAAACACGGGAATAAGAAACACGTGGGAGTCTCCCTTGGAGGCGGAGATGAGAAACTGCCATGGCATAAGGGAGACCTTCTGTCTCTTTGAGGTAACGGATTTCCCGCTCGTTTAAATAGACCTGACAACGGCGAGAGTACGAAGGGTGAGCCTCATGACAGTTAAGGCAAGAGGGAGATCGATTGCAAGACGTATTAGAATGGTCATCGGCACCACAGACTGGGCATTCGGCGATAGATCTGCAATATTTCGCTGGATGGCCAAATCGCCAGCAATTTCTACACTGTTGTGGTGTAGGGATCACCTTTCCAACTTGTAACCGATGTCCTGCTATATAAACTGAGGATGGGAGTTCTCGGCTGTCAAAAGTTAAACGAGCCACATTGCTAGGGTATCGTCTCCGCCCACGGGCAGGAAGAACGTAAGTGTCTACCTTGAGGATTGGGAGATCTTGGAGTTCCAGCTGTTCTAGAATGTCGGTGCCACATGTCTGGAAATTTTGTTGAACTATGGTATGGGGCAGAATAACGGTACCACTACAAGAATTGAGGGAATGATGTTTTTCAAGGGTGACAGGAACAGTATCTATATGGGAAAGACGAGAGAGCTCACGAGCCTGGGTAGCATTCTGTACGGTAATGATGCGCGTACCGCTCTTAAGAGCATGAAAAGAAATATCTTTACCAACATGGCGTAGGAGTGCCTTGCCAATACTATGGTCAGAAAGATAGGCAGTAGAGGAAGTTGGTCGTAAAGTGAAGAATTTAGTCCACTGTTCAGTCTGAAACTGAGCGTGGAAAGGTAGTGAAGGACGTGTCGATCTTTTCTGAGAAGAACGAGAAGGTGAAGGTGGAGAAGTATCATCAGCAGGTAATTGTCGTTGACGTTTAGGCGTGGGACCAGAGTTGGTCCGACGTGGAACGGGTCGGCGATTTGAAAATTGCCGCACCGTAGAGGGAGAGGCCGGAAGCATAGTCAGAGGAGAGCGAAGGTCTGGTAAATCGAAGGAGTCAGTCGAGGCCTCAGTACCTGAAGCAGGTGAGGAAACAGCACCGGCAATAGGTACAGAGGCATGAGGAATGTCTGAAGAGTGGTCCAAAGACGAGGCGGGGTCAGAACGGGGTGCGGTATCAAGAAGGGGCCCGGGGGTACCAGGTTCATGGACTAGGGCTGCCATGGTTAGGTTACTTCTTTCTTTTTGTTTTTAAGAAAAAAAAAGAAAGAAGAAAAGAAAATAAAAATAAAAAAAAGAAAAAAAAAGGGGGGACCGGGGAGGGATAGTTCCTAGGAGGAATGAAAGGGCCAGAAATCTCCCTCCGCGCCCAAGAGGACTCGACACCGCTAGTAGCGCAGATGCAGCATGGAACCCGTGCCATACCCTACCCTTCATGCCAGTAAACCAGCAATCTGGGATAGCAACCTCACATCTGCCGAGCTACCTCGGTGGACAAAAGAGAGGGCGGCCGGATATCCGCCACAAAGCATACCTCCTTCAGCCACCACCCCCGGAATCCGAAAGGTGGCTTCCAGAGATACACCCGTCGCCCAAAAGACACCCAAAGCTACTCCGGGATACCGGAGAGGGATCGGGACATCCCTAGGCAATCCAGATTCCACGGCAAACTACGCCACCGCCAAGAAACCTCAACGGAATGGGATCGACCCCGGTGTCCTTTCCTCTACCTAGGAACTAGCGTGCCTGTGGGAGAAATCCCAAAGGACAAAAAGAGGAAGGGCAAAAGGGAGGAGTGGGGAGGAGGAGGAGGAAAGGAAAAAGGGGAGGATGGGGAGGATGGGATAGGGGAGGGGAGATTGGGGGGTAATTAGGTTCGGTCTGAGGAAGAAGACCGATAGGTCTAATTCCTCAGACCAAGAGCCTCTTCACCACGCCAAGGAGCCCCCCTTGAAGAGGTACACCACTCAAGAATACTGTAATCCCTAATATAACGATTAAAGCAAACTCTCGGCATATATATAGATATATACTTCCCAAATCTCGGTGTATATATACCCTTGTATTTTTCATTGTTCAACTCTTTGACATCGTAAGATTAGCTGGTACGTTATATCCTACCTCTTTCTCAGTTTCTATTTTCATTATTTTGCACTTCTATGATAATGATTATGAAAATGATAGAGATAATAACTTTATTTTCAAACATGGTGGATTAATAGGTTAACAGTGTATGTATATTTTTTACAGGGAAAAGCCCATGGGCATGCATAACTTTTTTTTTTTTTTCTTATTCGCCGGTCGGGCAGACTTAAGCTAGGATTAATATTAATATAAAAATAAAAATATACTGGACATATGTATATTAATGTATTAGACATTATATATACATATATAAAATTCAATAATAATGCAATATAAATTTTAGCGCAAACTGAGCACTTAGTAAAAAAAATTAAATTACAATCTAAAGAAAAAATTAAATTCAGAGAAAAGTAAAATGCAGATAAGGATGCGGTAATGTAATTAATGATTGGCGACATGAATAAACTTTAAAAAAATTAAGGAACCTGGTGTAATGTGATTTTAAAGTAACAGTTTAATGAGTTTTTATGTTGCTTAAAAATCATATTCATCAAGCAAGTTATTCCACATTCGTGACCGTTTTATTCGCATAGTTTCTTTCGAGGTTAAGGTGAACGCAAGGGATATCAGGGGCACACGTTTAGTGTGATGCCTGTACTCTTTTTACAGTTTTCCAGGAAGTGTCTTAAGTGAGCATCAGCATTAGTGTAGTGCTTCCAGTATGTGAGCAGCAGTATGTATAGCATTAATATTTAGTGGGTTTAGAGGTGAATAAGGGACCAGTATTGCCTTAAAGTTGACTCTGTAATGGTTTTGATAGTTTTTGTTGCGTGATAAGTGGTTTAGGTGGACAAATGAGCTGGAACACATATTCAACAGGTGAGGTATAGGTAAATAAGATTATTATTACATTCAGAGGAGCGGTAAACCCACAGGAGTTATGCAGCACTTGGGGGATTATAATAAAAAAGATGCGCTAAACCACAAGGGCCATACAGCGCTGCTGGGCAGTGAAGGAAGCGAGAGTATCGGGTGGCAAAAGGGAGAGGGATGATTAGTAGGTTATGGAGGACAGCAGGGCACTGGATAGGGTCGGGGTAGAGGGTAGCAAGAGATTGAGGTAGAAAGGGCTGTGGGGAGTGCTAAAGGCAACATCATCAGAGATTGCGGAGTAAATCAGTTGTTGTCAAAAAGTCAATGAGAGAGTCCGGATTAAAGGAGGGTCCGTGAGCAAGAAGGGAAGGTAAAGCGAGAGCAGCAGAGCGGAGACGACGTTGGAGGTAAATTCTGCGTGCTCGTTGATAGTGTGGGCAATCTAACAGAATGTGGCTAACAGATACTGGAACCTGACAATTCTCACAGAGAGGAACAGGGCGCCTCTCCATGAGATACCCGTGAGTAAGAAGTGTGGCCAATGCGAAGACGGGAGAGAGTAGTCTCCCAACCTCGACACTGATGACATGAAGACGGCCAGTAACCTAGACTCGGTTTAATAGAACGAAGTTGTTATTGAGCAGATCAGACCAACGTTGTTGCCAACGCGTGTGAAGGTGGGAAGTAATTACAGCAAAATAGCCCGTGAATGGAACACCTCTATATGAAACTGGAAGGTCATGTACTGCTGACCGCGCAGCAGTGTCTGCCTGTTCATTGTCCTGTACATCAACATGAGCAGGGACCCCCCCCCAAAAAAAAAAAAAAAAACATCTTTATGCTTGGTAGAGATACGGCGTAACCAAAGTTGGATTAGGAGAACTAAAGGATGTGTATAAATTTTTCGTATAGCCTGTAAAGCACTAAGGGAGTCTGAAACAACCACAAATGGTGACACGGGCATAGATGCAATACGGATAAGTGCTACAAGAATGGCACACAATTCAGCAGTAAAAATGGTAGCCGAGGATAGTAAATGCCCACTCACGACACTGTCCGGAAACACTGCGAATCCGACGCCGTCAAAGACTTGGAGCCATCTGTGTATACAGCGATGGCGAGCACCTGGGGAAGTGGAAGGCAATAGGTTCGATCCTTAGATTAAGAGCCTATCACCAGCATAGGATAAATGAGAAAGTGTGTCGTATGGACTGGGGAATAAAATAGCAAATTTTAGAAAGTATACCTGCAGTTTCTATAATATGAGCACTAAGTATGTATTGTCTACAAGCAAACCCAGGAATTCCCCCACCATCCTGTTTTTTTCCTCTGCTTCGGATTAGCTCATTTTGATGTGTAACTGTGGACATAGTTCATTTGCAAAAGGTACATAGAATATATTTCTGCATCGAGAGTGAGATCATTTATCATCCAGGCGTAACTTTTTTTTTTTTAGCTAATCATAAACTATAGTGTTTAAAATCAGAGGGGCCAGGACATGATATAGTGTAGATTGTATCAGAAAAAAAAGAGCACTGGCTTAAATCTTCCCCGTAAGGTACAGCGACAAATGCACTCTTGTAGTCTAGAAACACGAAGGCTCCTTTTCAATTGCCTGTCCTCATTTAACCTATCATGAAATGGTATTAGGATTCGAAGACAGTATTTGCCATCTCCAAACCTGTCATAATGATATTTATCCCGCTCACTATTACCTTAGATGGTATGTTATCAATGCTGGTCTGTAGTTTAGGGCCTCTTGTCTCTTACGTTTTTAATACTGATAGAACGTTGGCAGTCTTCCAGTAGTGCAGTCGCTATGCACGTACATTCACTTGTAAAAACTATATTTACATAAAAAACACATATACAGTATAGCTATAGACATTATTGGTTAGAAAGAAAATATCTGACACGTTTTGATTTTGTTAAACTTGATAGTAGCGTTTGCTGATCTCGAAGCATACCCTTCACGTGTCTATAATGTAGCTGGCGTTCTCAGAGACTGGTGAACTGAATCTAGATGTGTTATCCCCAGAAGCCAGCAGGGGACTGACGAAATTGATTTGTCTGTACAGAATCCTCTCAAGCAGCCAGCAACCATCAGAGATTGATGAGGATGATCTAGACTCTTTTACAGAAACTTTCCCCCCCTCCCAAGAAGCCAACAACCAACATTGATAAGCTTGATCTAGGCGTAGAATCCCCACAAGAATCCAGCAATCGTCATGACGAAGATAGCCATACCGTCCACAACACTGTAAGAGGCAAACACGTTCTTATTAACATTTTACTGCAAGGTAAAATTTATCGGGAAATAGCGTCGGGCGTTAGAATTATTCAGTATTTTATTCAAATATATACTACCCCCAAGGATAAAAAGAACCATAGTACCGTAGCTGGAACAATTCACAAATAACTGATGTCTTCTGGTTCTTTTTGTCACCTTATTTGTCGTGTATTTCCTCTAACGATGGGTGTCTTGATGCTAGTAAGAGGCTCTTATATAATCTAAGGCTTAAGTGCATTAAAAGTGTTTGCAGAAAAAACTGAAAAAAAGGAACACGACAATACACTTACTTGGTCCAAGGCTTCCTTTCCTCTAAGAACTCTGCAGCTTTTTTGGCTCTTTCCTCTGGAGTCTCTTCATCGGCAGGATTTTCCTGCGAGACACTGATGTTCTGGGTACTAACCCCACACAGACAGTTGATACAGCGCCGCCAGGCAGGCAGTTCTGAAGGCACACCAGTACACTTTAGCTCATATTCTGTTACATACTACTGAAATGAGACTGTAAAAAAAAAAAAAAGCTCCTGGTCTTCACTCAATGCAAGATAATTATTAATCTACTAGAAAACTGCGTCACTATTTATATCCTACCTTGCATGTTGCTGGAATGCACACTAGCTTTGCTGTTGCTATTTTTATCAGGAGTAGGCTCAAGGTGGACTTTGTCTATGGAATCTTTTTCATTTCTCCACTCTCTGATGGATACACGCACCTCTTGACTATGACGGGTACTATACGTCAGCCGGTGCAGCTGAGAAGCAGAGTAACGACGTTAATGAAGTACAATATGGGTTGACACTACAAAGTCACAGTACCTATGTATATATACAAATCTTTTCTCACATTCACCGCTCTTCATTAACTACATTGGTTTGACGCATTTTTGCGAGTATAATAATTATTTCATCGACCGTTTGTTTTTGAACTTACACATTTCTCAGGTATGGGTTCTGTAAGTAAAGACACAGCCACGGTTACTGCCAAGACGATGAGGAACAATATACACCCAAAGTGCAAGTAGTGAACGTTTCCCACAATGATCTTGATCCACTCGGGCCGTTTGTCCTGGTCTTCGTCTGAGAAATGAGTGGGATTCTGTTTAGTCATATTATGTAAGTGCCATTGTACTAATAAATACCACGGATAAATATAATTCCATCTCCAACTGGTCGTGTTTACAGCCCTACTATGCTTGATTTTGCATTACTGAATGAAGTGAAGCAACTGGTCATCTAGGTATTTGATTTATAATAAATCACACGGACTACTGTGACCAAGGATAGACCTACCTCCGCACCCGGGGACGACGAAAGCATACTCCAGCACGAAGCGGGTAAGCCCAATAATTAGGCCGACAATGAGGCCCCAGAAGGCTCCCTGCAAAAAAAAAAAAATATGTATATATTATAGTTGAAAACAATATATTACTATAAGCGACACTAGCTCCTTTCAAAAAAAAAAATGGTGGACAGCTCTCGTAATCCAAGGAGTTGAAGCCACTCTCCCTTTCCTCAGATCAAATCTGATTACCTCCTGTTCCCTAATCATTGTAAGACCCGTACGGGTTTAGCGATTTCCTGGGAATTAACTATGCTTTTTTTTAATGCTGAGCGTTTAAGAGGACAGAGTCCTTAATGGCCGATGGTCTCTGCCTTGTTAGTTTAATAAGCACTCTTGGATGTCACTACCACCTGGCTAAGGCTGTTACCAGTATCATTGGCAGGTTAAATCACTACCGCCAGATGTAGACCAAACGAAATGTAAACTTTGCTAGATGGACTATTGTCACACCCTGCGTCATTATGTACTGGAATGCGATAAAATTAATGAATTAAGAGACAACTCACTCAGAAATGTTCAAGAAATGTCAAAGCATTTTATCCACAGTGGTATATTAAAAACCATTCTGGAAAAAATACCCTGACTTTGTTCCCTGTAAATAAAGCATTTTCACTTTTCTTTTGCGTTTGTGACCTAATTTATTTCTGCATAAATAACTCAGATATAAACATGTAAATAACCAGATACAAACATGTAAATACTTCATTACCACTGCAACTTGTTCAGCTATCAAAACTGCGGTCCAGTCCCTGGACACATTTTGTACCTTTTGACTACTGCCCACAGGATGGGTATGGGGTGCGTAATAAAGATATTAAACTAACTAGTAAACCGGTTATCACATAACAGAACTGTCAAGATGATTTTCCCCAACTTTTGTGTACTCAAACGCTTTCAAACCTAACTAACTGGACATTATTAGGAAGATCAGTCTTTCACCTGCTTGGAATGTGTAGATTTTAGTACAAGATGTACAATATAAAGTTATGTGAAATAAGACACGTGCAATATTGAGATATTTTACTGATGAAATGTTTCGCCACGAATGGCTTCTGCGGTCCATATCGCCATTCGTGGCGAAACGTTTCCTCAATATAATAACCCAATACTGAATGTGACTTATTTCACATTTGTCGGTATTTTATATAATGTTACCCATGAAGATATCATATTACTCACAGGCTCATTGGTCCTTGGCCAGAATATAGCGAGGAGGTAGATGGCACATATGGGCGGTGACAAGAACGATGAAATACTCTGGATGTAAACAAACAACTGAGAGTTTGCCGAGTTTCTGTGGGACAGTAATCAAACCTAATTAAAAATGACAAACTGTGAAACACGATGATACATGATTCACCGTTATCGTATTTAAAAACCAGTTGGGATCCAATAACACCCTATTGGTAGATATTTCCTTATGATTAAAACCAGTTAAAATAAAAAAAAACTAATCCAATTAAAATGTACGTTACTTATCATCCTAGAGGATGATAAGTAACGTAATAATAATAATTCACATTGTCACTCACTTTAAGGGTGCCTTTATGCAGGTGAAAAGATCTTGATTAAAGGTATAAGACTGCCTCCCATTTCCCGGGGGCTTTATGACCCCAAAGATTTTAGTGTTTTCCTATAATAGTAAATAATAATAATCCTATCCTGTAACCGTTTTGTATTATTCCTAACGTCTATTAGAAGATAAGCGGGTTTAATAACCCTGGATAACCCAATAAAGCCACGTCATAAGTCTGGCTTATTTACATTGGGGCCCCTTATAATCCTCTTTTGCAGAATGCGGCTCACACTAGGCGGCTAAACTGTTAAACGAAATGGGGCAGCAGGGGTAAGAAAACACGCTCAACGTTAATCCTCTCCTGGGGCTCAAATCCCGGCCCCTCAATGGGGTACTCATACACAAATACCCCAAATATTAAGGAAAAAGTAAATAGGTACAGAACTCACTGGATGACAGGGATCCATATGACGGACACCACAACCATCGCTAACACGAACACTCGACCAACGATCAAGAGCTCCACGTCTGTTGCCTTCTTGCGGATCCTCGTCCAGATGTCAATGGCGAAAATAGTCGAGGAGGAGTTGAAAATGGAGGTGAGGGAAGACATAAGGGCGGCCATCATCACAGCCAACATCAACCCGGATAATCCTGGTGACAAGATTGAATCATATGTAGGAAATTGTATAAAATATAATTGCATTTCCATTTAGAAATGCTAATTATAAACATATATAATGATTTATTTTAATTAATATGAAAAAATACTTTGATTTCTCACACGTAAAATTTATAAATTGTGTTGATCAGAGGGAAAGAATTTTATCTATGAAGGTCAAGAGAGGCCTGAGCTTGTTACCATCTGCAGCTCATAAGACTGCCATCCCCACGAGCCCCTTTGAGGCGGGGTATATGGCAGACCAGAGGCCTAGCTTCTCTCTACGAGCCCCGTGAGGGCGGGGAATGTGGCAAGGCCTGGGGACACTTGGTCCCAAAGATGAGGAGGTACTG
This sequence comes from Cherax quadricarinatus, assembly GCF_038502225.1. Lineage (NCBI taxonomy): Eukaryota > Metazoa > Arthropoda > Malacostraca > Decapoda > Parastacidae > Cherax > Cherax quadricarinatus. The sequence continues at coordinate 8,859,486 of NC_091334.1, forward strand.
TACCTCCTCCCATGGGAGACTAAGTCTCGAGACATTCCCCAGATAGGGAGCCAAGGCCGGGTCACCACTACTTGGAAAAGACCCGGGCCGGGAGAATACCGGCGAATAAAAAAAAAAAAAAAAAAAAAAAAAAAAAAATTTTATGTGATTGTATTAACTGGCTGTTTAAACTGCCAATATTCCACCAGAATTATTCAAGATGCTATCATTAGCGGCTACTAAATTAGCCTGAGCGTGAGATTAACAGATACATCAAATAACTCGTGACAAAGGCTGCTAGGGTATGCTGATGAAGAGATGTTCATCATAGAAGCCCCCTTCTTGGATTAAACCAGATTACTTCCTTTACCCGAGAGCTAAATCACCCCTAAGGGTTTAGAGCTTCCTTATGATAACAGACTAGTTACAATATTAAAAAAAATAAAGGTGCAGTGGAGTTTTTATTGTGACAAATTTACACTGTACAGGTTTCTCCAGTCAATGACCGAATAAAGCTCTATACAGAGCGAAACACTGTCAACATAAAAGCTTAACCTGTATCTGTCGTTTTCTTGAATATAATCCACTGGGGTGCAACACTTTCATTACGTCCAGGTTTGAGTCAACACTGGAAGGACAAAACGATCTGTGAGTGTATCAGACAATATTAAGTTCATCCTTGGATATGGGAGCCTGATATTTCTTTCCACAGCAGTGAGAGGAATATAGCAACAATCTTCGAATATCAGTCGAATCATAAACAAGAATTACAAGATAATACTGACACAAAACATATTATCCTTGACTTAGTTGCCAAATAGCCGATCCGTACTACGGAGGTGATGCATTAAGTCCCTACAAAACAGCACATTTACACAGAGGAACAGATACCATTTATTTCGAAGTTATTCCTACTATGATCAAGTACACTTTAAAGACTTTGTATATATCAGGTTTTACAAACATAAGGCAGAAAAAGAATAGGAATACGAAATAATTACAGTTCAAAATAGAAAGCTATCAGCTCATATATATCATATATTTTATATCGTCAAGCATTCATTATTAAAATACAGCATATAATATAAACAGTAATTCCCACCGATTTCACTAGGTACATTTTTGCAAGGTCGTTCATTCAGGGTAATAAACAAGTCTACGAAATGAAACAAATATCTTTAATTAAATTAAAAATAATTAAGAGAATATCGCTAAAATAATTACTTAATAAACTTGAAGCAAACAATGAATTCAAAAGCTGTCTTTAATATTTTTTATAATTAAAAGTATTATGAGAAAAATTGGAATTTGTAACGATTTTTCATAAGTTTTTAAAATAATTCAACAAGCAACGCTTTTAAAATTGATTTTAGGAGAATATATGCAAACTACTAATAATGAATACATAAATTAATAATTTTCAACTAGTGCCACGTACCTGTTGGCAACAGGTTAAGAACGAGTTCGACGTAGGCAGTATTGGTGCATCCTGTTTCACTGCCACAGTACTTCTTGCATTCCTTCGGGACCACACAGGCCACTTTGTCTGTGTAGAGTACCCTGGAACCCATGCCTGGGAATACTAGAATGAAGAGCGGCAGGAACTTTATCATAGCAGCCAGAACGCAGCCAGCCTTAGCGTGTACCATATTTTTGCTAGAGAGCGTCCTCTGTACAATAACCTGGAGGGGAAAGGCAAGCAAATATTCAGTATTCATCAGCGATAAATTTATTTTAAATTATAAAAGCTACGTCCGTCCTATAACTCCCCTTCCATTCATACTTATTCACAAGTGGGTTTTATTATCTGACTAGATTCAACACTGGAAATAATCTATTATGAATATCTCATACTGATATTATTAGTTAATCAAATTAAAATATAATGAAATATATGCTTCCTGAGAATTATTTCTGTAGACATGGATATGAAAATTAAAGAAAAATATAATACTATGTACAATTAATTATCAGTACAACAGCTATGTCTGAAAGAAGAGATTGTAGCATATCATATAATATATGGGAGTAGAAAAGCAAAAGTTGAAACTGAAAGTACAGGGATGTAACTGGACAAAAACAAGCAGGTTTCAGCATTTATTTGACTTAGTATATTGCTGTCAAGATAACATTAAGGTAAGGAGGTGCTTTTTAACAGTATCTTTGAAGCTGCTGGCAGATATGGAACCATTAAAATCTCCGGGCAGCGAGTTACGGATTTTAGAGGTTTTTATGTGCATTGAACATTGGGGGTATCAAAGAGATTTATGTCTTGTAATATGCCTATGAGTTCTGTTGCAGCTATCCAGGAAAAGTTTCAGAGCAAGGTTTATACTTATTTTTGTCCTTTTATAATATGCACAGAAGTTTGAGTGAATGTTTTATATGAAGGGCAAAAGCAGTGGAAAAATGCCATCATGATCAGTCTACACAAATATGGGTATAAAGCCACAATATGTCTAGCAAGCTGTGAGTGGGACTACGTTCCACTCACGGCTGAACTTCAGAAAGGGAAGCGTAATCCTGATAAACTTATCTATCATAGTGTCTTTACATGGTAAGAAGGCTGCCGACAACTTGAAGGAAAATTTACACGAATGCGTTCCCTAAGAACATATTTACTGAAAACGTTTCGATTCTGGGACCTTGTATCTAAAGTAATCAGAGTTCTAGTACAGAAATGCTTTCAGTAAAGATGTCCTAAGTGAATATATTCATGCCCATTTCCGTCTCTTCATATCCACACCTGTCGGTACCGCATGTTTACAACCAAGCTACACAGAATCATGGTAATTTCTTGCAGGAAGAATAACTGCTTGGAAAATGAAAGCTGTGTTGCATAAATCCAATTTTACCGTTCTAAAACCATCATTAATCAGCTACTCACAGTATATATTCTGACACGTGCACATATTTTAAGTGTACATATGCTGAGAGGAATTTAATCTTATTTTTGGGATTATAGGATTCTTGACTGGTAGTGAATAGGTAATATGCAGCGTAAATGATCCTATGTACTAGTAGTCGATAAGTTTTAAGTCCAATTAACCAACGAAACCAGGAAAAAAAATCAGTATATTCAGTATGGCCTATTTTCGGTTTGATGACATGTGAGAGTACACTCTTGACACGTTATGATAAACTCTGAGTTATTGTGTTTTCTCGTTTGTCAAAGAATTTCATTTGCAGTACGATTAGAGGCAAATTATCCACTAAATATAACAGTTATATTAAATAATTAGTCAGTTTTCAAGGTGCCTCGTCAGTTAGTACAAAACATTTAGTAGGATACATTCGTGAAAAATGATTCCATTATGCGATTAGTATAGCGATTCATCATTTGAAGGTTAAGTATGTTGATACCTTGTCGGTATACACAGAGTATACTGAAAGATGTGTCAGCGTATTTACAGTTTATTTTAATTTTTATTTTAGTGGCATAAAGTATTGCTGATGTTAGTTTGCATGAGAGAAATAGCCGTAATAATTCTCTCAGTTGACAGGCCTTAGAATGAGCAAACCAACTAACCTGGTCAGTGCACCAATACCAGATGGACCCAATTGTCACACCAAACAACACACCTGGCCACGGGAGGTCTGACCCAATGATAGGCCTGAAGAAATTCATTGCATAGGGAGGAGGAAGACTGTTAGGGCATACTTCATTGTTTTTGTCGTATAACACCTTGGATGGGGCGGCCTTGAAGTAATCCGTGATCAATCTGTTGTAGCCCCCAACCTCGTTGAAGGCTAGTGGAGATAGGATGGTAATACCTCCTTTATTCCTGATCAAACTTATCGGAAGCAGTGTATATATAATTAGAAGTGAAAATAAGTGTCTCAAGTTGTATGAAGGGAGATTGTGTCCATGGATGGGGTGCGAGAAGGTACTCAATAATCCTGGACATACAGAAAGCTAAACCAAATGCCACAAACATCCACCAGACTACACCAAGCATTCTAAAACAAAGAAAACATTAACGTTGATTACTACTGGTGCAAAATTCACAAACATTCACAAAAAAATAAGAGGATCAAAGGCAAACAGGACTGTAATCTTGTGGAAAAATAATCATAAACATAAGTATAAATTAGGTTTATGAATATTCTCTGAATCTGAATTGGTAAGAGGTCAATGCTCACATGGAGATAGAAACAAGTGATAGGTTATCTATACATTTCAACCTACAACTGAGGCAGGAGGACTTCAGTTGGAGATCGAAATATACAGACAACCTATTACTAAAAAAAATAAAATAAAATAAAAAGGCACAATACCGTGACTGGAATAATACACAAATAACCCGCACAGTGGAGAAAGAAATTTATAACGACCGAAACGTCGTTAACAGTTTCTATATGCAGGTTATCTGTGAACCTATTACTCTATATTCTTTCTATATGTGAGTATTATCCTCTCACTAACAAGGGCTCAGTATACTCCAATGCGTCAATAATGAATTGGTATTCCTGCAGGCGAACCAAGATGAAGGAAAAAAACCAATGAAGGGAAAAAACCAGTAAGACTCTTTACCACAGACAAATGTTAGTCACCTGGTCAGTGCACCAGTACCAGATGCCGGAGATGGTGATGCCGAAGATCATGCCTGTCCATGGCATGTCCGATTCCCCGGGCTTAATGGATCTGAAGAAGTGCATGGCGTAGCCAGGGGGCTCCCCACAGTTAATATTACTGTCTGTTTGAGAGTATCTGGTCATGTTGGGTATGGCGTCGAAATAATTCTCCACCAGAGCATTGTATCCACCCACTTCATGGAAAGCTTCGCGACCAAGGGATGGAGGTGTGTTAGCATTATTAGTAACATAAGTCAGGGGAAAATATTTTTTTCGACGATTACCAATGATCCAGTGCAAGACAAAGATACTGGAGACGATGAAACATGTAATGTTGTGAGTCTTATATTCTGAGCTAGTTTTGTTTGGCTACATTGTTGATATTAAAACATGACGATCAAAAAAATCAGCATGGTTACATTGATAACAAACAAAATATGCGTGGTTATATTGCTAACAAAATATGGTGGTTATATTGCTAACAAAATATGCGTTATATTGCTTATAAAAATATGTGCTTACATTGTAACAAAATTTACTTGGTTACATTAACACACAATATGTATTATGGTATTATTAGCTAACAAACAGAATACGAATAAAATACGTGTAGGCACAGTTGCAAATTAAAGATACAAATATGTAAGTCACAGACATATCTGTAAACACTTCTTCAGCCTCAGTGTGGTAGATAGTGGAACAACGTGGATAAAGTGGGGAAGGCAAATTCTATATACAACTTTAGGATGAAACTATAAGGTCCACAAGGCTAAGAGTAAATTTGGTCACCATTAATTAAGAAGGGTCAGGAGCTGGGACTCTAATCGTACACCCTCACTTAGGCAAACATGATAAAGCGACATCGAAGAGGTGGAACCAGGAGCTGTGACTCTGCCCCTGCAACAACGAACAGGAGACTACACGCTTATACTCACTCATGCCCATGAGGATGAGGGCACCAACGACCATAAGAATGGTCTGCACAAAATCTGTCCAGATGACAGCCGTGAGCCCCCCTGAGATAGTGAAGATAGAAGCTATGGCCAACAGGATCAAGATGCTAATATACATCCACTCCTCACTGTTCTTGTTCAGTGTCTGCTGGATGAACAGTGCCCCCGCATACAGGTCAGCCTGTAACAGTAAATTTACTTAGGTTCATTACACAAGTTCTGATTTTTTTTACAATTGTCTTACACAGTTACATACGAGTAAATTACCTATGATAACGTAGTCAAGTAAAACAAATTGACTTGTTTCACAAACTCTATCAAAGTCGTAATAATTGTGAAGATGAAGAAAGGTCTTAAAACAACAGTAATTTAAAGTTTGTCTTACAATGAGGTCCACCAAAAATTCTTGAAAGTTTCAACCGACAACAACTGACTGACTGCTGTTATTGTTCTGGTGAATTTTCAACTAGAAATAAAAAGAAGCAGACAATTAATATAACATAGCAACACCTAAAAAAAATAGGCATTTGAAAAATAGGTGTTTTGGCGTTAAGAGATTGTAATTGGTAGTTAAATAAAAGAGAATGTGTGAAATCTCTCAACAAATTGTTGCAAATATTATAATATTCACAGAGGAGCGCTAAACTCATAGAGGTCATATAGCGCCTGGAATTGAAAGTAATCATGTTTGACCCAAGGTAGCTTTAGTTTCTCGGATCAAGAGCCCTTTACTCGTATTAGTGTGTCTCCTTGAAGCAGCGCTGTATGGCCCTTATGGGTTTAACGCTTGGCTATGATTATATTAATAATATCCCCTTGAAGGGGAACAGCTAGCGGGTGTCAGCCGCGAGAGGGCGCACCTGAGCTAGGCTGTGTGGACTGTCACTCTAAGTCACCAGTCAGAGTTTGTAGTGTGACAGAAGTCCGTATCTCTCCTTGGCATCATGCAGAGCCGAATTTTGAAGGTCCTGATTGAACCATGAAGGATATACAGTATGTGTAATGTGACCTGAAGCCATCAACATTTGTACTTAGGTATTTATATGGGATGTTTGTTGCCATCTTGGCCTGTAAAATATGTTGGTATCAATTTTTTTGTGCATATGTGTGATTTTATTTGACCCCTAGGGTTCAGCGTTTATAATATATATGAAGTCATGTGGGAACAACATGCTTACGGATATTTTGGTGAAGATGGAGAGGAGGAGAGCGAGGCAGGAGAGGTAGACTCTGATTCTCTGGCCTCCAAACCTCTCTCTTAGGTATTCTGGCATTGTGTACACACCTGAGCTCATGTACACTGGCACGAACACCCAACCTAGTAACATCAGCACGAAAACTGCCTGAAAAAGTGAAGAAAATTAGGTGTATACTAAACACACATCGACATCAGGACGCACACCCACTTCAGCACGTAAACTATGAAATTGCACAAATAACCCGCATATTGGAGAGAGAAAGCTTATGACGACGTTTCGGTCCGACTTGGACCATTTACAAGTCACAATAACACGAAGGTGAGGGAAGCCTCACCTTCGTGTGTTAGTGTGACTTGTAAATGGCTAAAATCGGACCGAAACGTCGCCATAAACTTCTCTCTCCAATGTGCAGGTTATTTATGTATTGTTCTAGTCGCTGTATTGTGCCTTTTTGTTATCTGAAAGTGTCAAGAACGTTAAGTTTACATAGAACTAAACAACCCCTTAACAGTACCAGCAAGTAAACTGCCTGAAGATCTAATGGGATAAAACCAGAAATACTTTGCAAGGGGAGCCTTTATTGCACAATGTTTCGCTCAAGTGTGAAACTAAAAAACGCTAACGAAACGTGGAATGAATCCTTACGTTTAATTCGAAAGCACCGATTCCAATACCCGAGGCTGCTCCTGATCCCGCCAGCCCGATAAAGTGACCTGACCCAATGTTACTGGCGAAGAGTGATGCACCCACCTGGGGGGAAAAACAGTGGTTATTGTGGACAGTGGTATCAATGTGTGTAGAGGAAACAGTATGGATAGGGGCATTAGTATAGGCAAGATTAATGTGGGTATGAGTGTGGGCCATCAGTTGTGTATGGAAACATCAAAGTGGGTGTGGAACATTAGATAATATTAATAACAATAATAATAATAATCTGACTAGATAAATCTAAGGCTGTGTTCACATGGTAACCCATCCATCCATTTACTGGCCAGATCCAATTGCATATCATCCATTGACTTCCACGATAGTCCTATTTTTGCTTAAAAGATTCACTGATTTCTTTAAAGCAGTTTTGAGGGTATTTTGAGCAATTCACAGTGATTTATTGGTTTGAAACTTAAGATTTTGAGACATTTTTCAGGTATCTAGTAACTGTCGTAGAAATTTACAAATATATAACATTATTTAAGAGGCATGGACATTATTATTATTATTATAATCAAAAAGAAGCGCTAAGCCACAAGGACTATACAGCAAGAGGCATGGACAGACTTACTGGTGTATCTAGGGACTGTCGAAGGAAATTATAATTCGGTGTGATACTCTTAAGAGACAAGAGACTTACGGGTATCCAGTGCATATTGCGAGAAGCGAGGAAGTAGCTGGAGATGCTGCCTCTCTTAATTTTCCAGGAAGACTGTGGAAAGACAAATACAGTTTTAGCTAGTAATCCCATTACCACCACCATCACGGACTCTGTACTTGGTAAGAGTATTTTAGCTGTTATAAACTAATAATTACAACATTTTATAAAATTATTTTCATGCCTTTCCAGTTTATTGTCCCTCTTTCATCTCTAAACTCCATAACTTTATCTATTAGTTTGTTCAATATCTCTGTTAACATTTTCTACCCCAGATAATGCCTCGTCCTAAAATTTCCAAGGTTCTGACCCTCTCAGCCTACTCATTTCACTTCCTTTCTATGTAAACTACGTGATACTTTCGTGATAATGTGGGTAGAGGGATATGTTGGTCGGTACTATTTCTCTGTATGTGTATAAAAAGTTAAGGACTTCTGTCCCACTCTGCATAATATATTACCTATGCTGAGGGCATTTAAGACTCGTTACACTATCTTAGCAACAGTGAAAATTCTGCCTGTTATTAAGAGGATGCGCTGCTGCTGCCATCCATAGAACCGTCTACCACAATGGCGTCCTGCTAGCAACACCACCTTCTGTTTTATGGCATCGTATGCCGGTTGCTTCTTATCCGCCATATTTCCTTTATAGTTATGGGAAAGCGATAAACCCATAAGGGGTCACATACAGCGCCTGGGAATGAGTTAATCAGGTCTCATTCAAGGGAAAGGCAGCTCCAGTTCCTGTATCAAGTCACACTTAGAAATTATTATTAAACAAAAGTAGTTAGGTTAAAGCAATTCAAGTCCCCAGGTCCCGGCGAACTGTTTTCAAGGAGCTTAGTAAGCCGCTAACTAGTCTGTTCAGTACATCACTGCAAATGAGTATCTTATCTGATACGTCGAAGATGGCCTGTGTGATTCCTATCTACAAAACAAGAGAGAAATCTTTGCCACAGAATTACCTCTCAATCAGCCTGACTTCATTCATTTGTAGTGGATATAATTTGAAGCCTCCTTGATCATAATTTGATTCAGAAGGGGACGCTCTTCCCTGAAACATTATTTTTCTTCAACAAGGTATTTGAGGCAGTAGACCATAGTAAAAGACTTGGGAGTTATGGGAAACAGAAAGCTGACTGTTTCTAAGCATCTATAATAAAGCTAACAAATTGTTTGAATTTACAGTATATCAAGACGTATAAGCGACAAGTCCAAAGGTTCTACAGCTCTACACATCATTAGTAAGGCCTCATGGATACAGTTGGATATAAATTTGTTAGAAACATAGGTGATATTCCATACGAAGATATATTGAGAGCCCTGAAACTAGACTCTCTTGAAAGACGTAGGATAAGGGGAGATATGTTTAGAGTATACAAGTGGAAGACAGGTATACAGGAGATATAAAACGGATGATAAAGATATCAAATCAAGAAATAACTCGAAATAACGGTTTCAAGTTGAATATATTCAGATTTAGAAAAAATGAAAAAAAAAAAAACTGGTTTGGAAATAGTTGTTGATGAGTGGAACAATCTGCCAAGTAGAAGGTTGGGTTTGAGAAAGATGTGCCTAGTTAAGACCAGTAGGTATACTGTTATGCTCCGCTATTCTTATGTTATCTGATCTCAGCAAATTGTTATAATCGTAAGTATAATATATAAAGGGTGGACGGGTAAGCCAGCGAAAATCCTCGGTCGGATGACCAAAAGCTCCAGCTGTGGGTCATCATATGACCAAGACCCACGTCAGTAAACACTTGTCCTGTTTCCTGACAAACATTAGTTAACCTAACCTGGTCTCAGCAGCCCCACGCCAGCAGTGAAGAGCCAAGTGCTCTAATACATCAGTATATTAAATGGTAATATATACTAACAGGTTGACGATAATGACAGTATGCGGGTTAGGATATTTTATTAAAAGATGCTTTGTTCTCCAGGACCTTATCAATTCTATTAACTGATAAAGTCCCTGGCGGAAGAAATGTGTAAAAACTACCATAACTTGCACATTGTGTTAACACCATGCTCTACTCTCAAGAAATGTTTCTTGAAGCCGGTGAGAGGCTCTTGATCCAAGGAATTAGACCTACTCTTGAATCAAACATGAATGCCTCCTTTTCCCCAGATGATATGATCAGAGTCTAGCGCTCGCCTCCTTAATATAATAATCACATACTAGCACATGCTATGACCTTGAGCATGACAAAAATAACTGTTTAAGCATTGACAATTTTTAAGATGTTCTTAATCACCTATGGAGCGGATCATTATACCTGAGATTCAAACACACAGCAAAAAAAAAGAGTAATAGGTTGAATTATTATTATTATAATCACTAAACACGTAGGGATTATACAATGCCTGTGGGGAGGGGATGGAACGTATTCATGCTTAATTCTGGGAATTGGAGCACAGATCCAATTCCCTAGAGCAAGAGCCTCTCACCAGCGTCAAGGACCCTTCCCTGAGGGGTAATAGGTGGAAGAGAATCTTGGAGGTTGAGATATACAGCCTATCACTCCTGTTCCTTGATCAAAGGTGAGAAAAGTGCGTTAGGTTTGTGGTGGGTTTCGTTAAGAAGCACGTAACTTCCCGTCTTCTAATAACAAAGCTCAGACCTCTACAACAACACCTGTCCTCAAAGATCTAAGTTATACCATGAATTAAGTAAAGATAGTAACTTCACCTTACGAAAGAGACAAAGCAAATGTGATAGTAATTACGGACAGGGTAGATTATAGTAGAAAAATGAACTTGTTATTAGAAGACGAGGGAACTTACGTGCCCCTTAAAGAGGTTGATTAGTTGGATTATAAGTATTAAAGCTTAACAGCTACACGAGTCATTAATACTGCAAGTTACAAGCGCACCACCACTTAAGGATACTTAAATTCCTAAAATAAGGAATAAGGTAAACTCTTACTGTAGATGTTCTAGCAAGTGTTGATTATTATTATTATAATCAAAGGGGAAGCGCTAAACCCGTAGGATTATACAGCGCCTGGGGGGGGGATGTGGAAGGCATTCAGGCTTAATTCGGGGAACTGGAGCACAGATCCAATTCCCTAAATCAAGAGCCCCTCACCAACATCAAGGAACCTTCCTTGAGGGGTAGCAAGTGTTGAACTGCTAATGTGTATTATTTCACTAAAAATATCATGTCTGTTCAACCCACCATCTTAGCACTTACCTTGTTATTATTAATATCAACCCATCATCCAAATCAAAGTCAGTATTTCACTACTGCTAAGACAGTCGAATGGGTGACTTTATGAACCTTAAACAGTGATTACACTGATAATTCTGGAGTACGCTGGATGGGTGCTTGTTTAAGGGCATTTAATCGCCTCTGTATTATTTCACATATTGGCGTTACTGTATATTTGGTTAATTTTTATTAATAAACGAAATTCAAACTTATTACTAGATGTTATTCTTTTGTGGTAAAGGCCAACATAAATAAAATGCCCTGCACAAAAAAAAAGCCCATAATTTATAAGTGAAAACTTATTGGAATATCCGAAGAGTTACTAGGATGAATGAGACTTCGTTCAACACGTGGGGCTGTATCAGTCACACAGAGAAACGGTGCGAGACGTGTCGAGGTGATCAGTCCGTCAACCTCAATTGATATGTGTTGTCCGTCTGAATTATCAAGGCTGTGAAACTTATCTCAAATTACATTTTCACGTCTTACACTATTTCTTCTCCGTATGAGATCGACAGAACCAGTGGTTGGCGGAACGTCTCCACAATAAAGATACCCAAGTGTGGTACATGTGACTTATTCATCTGTATCATCATATCTTTATAAACCATCAACATAATACGACTTATTAGTATATCTGAAGACATATTAGGATAGCTGAAGACATAATAGGATAGCTGAAGACATGCTAAGTTAGCTTAATACATACTAGGATAGCTGAAGATATACTAGTATATCTGAAGACATACTAGGATAGCTGAAGACATGCTAGGATATCTAAGACATACTAGGATAGCTGAAGACATGCTAGGATATCTAAGACATACTAGGGTAGCTGAAGACATGCTAGGATATCTAAGACATACCAGGATAGCTGAAGACATGCTAGGATATCTAAGACATACTAGGATAGCTGAAGACATGTTGAGTTAGCTTAATACATACTAGGATATCTGAAGACATACTAGGATATCTAAGACATACTAGGATATCTAAGACATACTAGGATAGCTGAAGACATGCTAAGTTAGCTTAATACATACTAGGATATCTGAAGACATACTAGGATATCTGAAGACATGCTAGGATATATGAAGACATGCTAGGATATCTGAAGACATACTAGGATATTTGAAGACATACTAGGATATCTGAAGACTTACTATTAGCCCAACAACCAGTACGAAGACAAAATAGAGGACCAAAACCAGGATGTCCGGCCACTTAATATTTATGCCTTCGTTCGCCATTGCGTCTTCCTTTATTGGAGCGTCTGTTTTTTCTATATATATATATATATGAAAGCTGCTAAAAACAAAAGAGGAAGTGAAGGTATTACATGCACACTGCCAACGCGCTAGTCACTAACTGATGGTGTGATGGCGGTGGGTGTTATATACCCTTGGACACCCCCCCCCCCCCGCCCTCGTCAACACCTCACCTGGATTTTTTTTTTTGGTAACAAGGGTATGTACAGAGTGGTATATCTCAGTGTATATACACTTCAGCATATACACTGAGATGTACATTTCAGTTTATATATATATATATATATATATATATATATATATATATATATATATATATATATATATATATATATATATATATATATATATATATATATATATATATATATATATGCAATAAGATCACAGTAAACAGGTGATTTCAGAATATGCAAAACAACCACTCTGAAAGAATAGAGAAATTCCAAGCGCTTTCGTGACTACTCACATTATCAAGGAACTATGAAAGTAAAGCATCCAAGGAAGGTATATAAGGGGTCTGGCCAACACCTCACCGTTGTGGGATCTGATAGTGAGGTGTTGGCCAGACCCCTTATATAGCTTCCTTGGATTCAAATTCAAATTCAAATTCAAAGTTTATTCTCTATAAGGATTACAATGCTGAGTTTACAGAAATTTGGTTATTGTTTGGTTTACATGTAGTAAAATTGTGATTACAGAGTGTACCACTAGAACGCTTAGCATGGCTAGGCATTTCGGGCATACTTAGTTTTATTCGTAATTGTAAAATATTACAAATTATGAGGTAAGTTGGTATTATGGCTAAGTGACTAAATACTAGTTTGTGAGTTTAGCAATGTGAATGCTTTTGTTTTGGCACAGTACATAGTTTCAGTATTGGAGTATCACAGGATTCATTATTTTAAGACTGAGATTAATGTTTCTGTTTATGGTCAAATGAGTGAGTGAGTGTAAGTGTGAACCACCAGGTGGTATCCGTGTAGTTAGTTGACGGGGTGTATCAGGGAGATAAGATGTTTTCTAATGGTAGTTTTGAAGGTGATGAATGTGTCTGCAGTTCTAGAGTTCTCAGGTAGGGTATTCCAGATTTTAGGGCCTTTGACATACATTGAATTTTTGTAAAGGTTTAGTCGGACACGGGGAATGTCGTAGAGATGTTTGTGTCTGGTGTTATGCCTGTGGGTTCTGTCACAACTATCAAGAAAGCGTTTTAGGTCAAGGTTGATATTAGAGTTTAAGGCCCTGTAGATGTAGATTGCACAGTAGTAAGTGTGAATGTACTGAACTGGGAGTAAGTTTAGATCTATGAAGAGTGGGGGGGTGTGTTGCCAGGGATGGGATTTAGTGATTATTCTTACTGCAGCTTTTTGTTGGGTTATTATTGGCTTTAGGTGTGTTGCTGCAGTTGATCCCCAAGCACAAATAGCATAGGTGAGGTATGGATAAATAAGTGAGTGGTATAGTGTGAGAAGGGCATTTTGCGGCACGTAGTATCGTATCTTGGAGAGGATCCCAACCGTTTTGGATACTTTTTTGGCTATATGCTGGATATGGGTGCTGAAATTCAGGTTGTTGTCAAGGTATAAGCCTAGGAATTTTCCCCCATTATTTCTGGTAATTAGAGTGTTGTCAATCTTAATGTTAATTTGTGCATCTCCTGCTCTGCTACCAAACATAATATAGTAGGTTTTGTCAGTGTTAAGCGTAAGTTTATTGGCTGTCATCCAAGTCGATATTTTAATCAGCTCCTCATTCACAATGGTGTTGAGGGTGGCAAGATTAGGGTGAGAGATGACATAAGTCGTGTCATCAGCAAAGAGAATGGGTTTCAGGTGTTGGGATACGTTTGGAAGGTCATTGATGTATATGAGGAAGAGCAGGGGACCAAGGACACTTCCTTGCGGAACTCCAGTATCAAGTGGCCGTGTTGCTGATGCTGTCTTTAATGGTGACGTACTGATACCTATTAGTAATGTAAGATTTGAAATAAGCAAGCGCATGGCCTCTTATACCGTAGTGATCAAGTTTGTGGAGTAGGATGTCGTGGTCTACTGTGTCAAAAGCTTTTCTTAGGTCAATAAAAATTCCTAGTGGATATTCCTTATTTTCCAATGCTGTGTAAAGCAGATCTAGCATTTTTATGATTGCATCATTAGTGCTTTTATTTTTCCTGAATCCAAACTGGCAGGGGTTGAGTATGTTTTGAGCCGTTATAAATGAATACAGTCTCCTGTGCACGAGTTTCTCAAAGATTTTGGATAGCAATGGTAAGTTAGATATTGGCCTATAGTTGTTTAAGTCTGTAGGGTCACCACCTTTATGTATTGGTGTAACCCTTGCCATCTTGAGTACTTTCGGGAAGGTGCTAGTCTCTATTGACTTGTTAAAAAGTAATGAAATAGCATGCGAAAGGACATGGGCCGCTCGCTTGTACAGTAATGGTGGGACATGAGACAGATTCCCCGAGTTATTTTTAAGTGACTTTATGATCTCAATGACTTCCGTGGGCTCAGTTGGTGCAAGATAGAAGGAATTAGGGAAGTTTCCATCTAGGTAGTCCCCGGCATGGGCATTGGTATGTGGGATTTTACTGGCGAGATTAGATCCTATGTTTGAGAAGAAGTCGTGCTTTACTTTCATAGTTCCTTGATAATGTGAGTAGTCACGAAAGCGCTTGGAATTTCTCTATTCTTTCAGAGTGGTTGTTTTGCATATATATATATATATATATATATATATATATATATATATATATATATATATATATATATATATATATATATATATATATATATATATATATGTCGTGCCGAATATGTAAAACTGGTCAATTAGCAAGAACTCATTTAAAATTAAGTCCTTTCTAAAATTTTCTCTTATACGTTTAAAGATATATTTTTTTCATTAATGTTAATGTAAAAAATTTTAATTTTGCACCAAAAAAATCTTAGAAAACTTACCTAACCTTATTATAGCAAGTGCAATTTATTTTAGCCTAACCCAACTAAATATATTTTCGATTTGTTTACAATAATTTAATACTAAACAAACACATTGAAATATATTTTTTTCGTTAGGTTAAGAATGATTTTGGCGAAATTATTGCATACACAAATTTTCGCTTGTCCTATATGGCAAGATGAGCGTTGCTATTTAAGCCAAGATCGCAAGTTCTGCCTATTCGGCACGACATATATATATATATATATATATATATATATATATATATATATATATATATATATATATATATATATATATATATATATATATATATATATATATATATATATATATATATATATATTGGCCGTCTTCCACAAGGTGATCCGAAAAAAGAAACACTTTCACCATCATTAAAACATTAATACTATTACTGTCTTGCCAGAGACGAGTAGATACGACAGAACAGATGTCACTCTAAACAGTAAATATCCCAACCCCCTCCTTTAGAGTGCAGGCACTGTACTCTCCACCTCCAGGACTCAAGTCCGGCTCACCTGTTTCCCGGAATCCCTTCAAAAAATATTGCTCTGCTCACACTTCAACAGCTCGTCAAGTCCCAAAAACCATTCGTCTCCACTCCTATTTAACACGCTCACACATGCCTGCTATATGTCCAAGCCCCCTTGTACACAAACCTTCCTTTACCCCCCTTCCTTCATCTCTTCCTGGAACGACCCCTACCCCTCCTTCCCAGAAGGGAGTGGAAATGTACAAATGAGTCAGCCTCCCGTGTGTCTGTTCGTCAGTGTCTGCTGGCCTATATATACTCCCTCCTCTCCTTTTTGTTAGTGTGACTTTGTAAATGATCCAAGTTGGACCGAAACGTTTCGTAAGCTCCTCTCTTCTATGTGCGGGATTTTTGTGTATGGCTCCATTCACGGTATTGTGCATTTTTGTTATTAATATATGTACTGCTTGTAAATGGTGGTATATCAAACGGGGAGTAGAATGAAATCGGCTCTGAGGTCGCTGCACCGACTTACAGCATCACATCATGAAGAAAACCTAGTTCGTTAGGTTCATGATGTTTGTAGGATTTTCTGGTCCAATGGTTACAGAGTCGTAAATTTTGACTTGCGTCTCACGAGGCGAACTAAAACAACACGGGATCGATCCCCCGGCTAGCCGAAGTGTGTTATTACACACACACACACACACCATATACGTCAGGCCTATACTGGAGTATGCAGCATCAGTTTGGAATCCACATCTGGTCAAGCACGTCAAGAAATTAGAAAAAGTGCAAAGGTTTGTAACCAGACTAGTCCCAGAGCTAAGGGGATTGTCCTACGAAGAAAGGTTAAGGGAAATCGGCCTGACGATACTGGAGGACAGGAGGGTTAGGGGAGACATGATAACGACATATAAAATACTGCGAGGAATTGACAAGGTGGACAAAGACAGGATGTTCCAGAGATGGGACACAGAAACAAGGGGTCACAATTGGAAGTTGAAGACTTAGATGAGTCAAAGGGATGTTAGGAAGTATTTCTTCAGTCATAGAGTTGTCAGGAAGTGGAATAGCCTAGAAAGTGACGTAGTGGAGGCAGGAACCATACGTAGTTTTAAGACGAGGTTTGATAAAGCTCATGGAGCAAGGAGAGAGAGGACCTAGTAGCAATCAGTGAAAAAGCGGAGCCAGGAGCCATGAATCAACGCCTGCAACCACAAATAGATAAGTACACACACACACACACACACACACACACACATTTATATAATGATATATACATACATACATGCCTTTTTTTGTTATTTAATGATAGATACATATCTGTGTAGGCTTGAGCTTGCTATCACCTGCAGCTCATAAGACTGCCATCCCCACGAGCCCCTTTGGGGCGGGGCAGATGGCAGACCAGAGGCCGAGCTTCTCCCTACGAGCCCCGTGAGGGCGGGGACAGTGGCTAGGCCTGGGGACACTTGGTCCCAAAGATGAAGGGGTACTAGTATCTCCTATCATGGGAGACTTAGGTCTCGAGATACTCCCCAGATAGGGAGCCAAGGCCGGGTCACCACTACTTGGAAAAGACCCGGGCCGGGAGAGTACCGGCGAATAAGAAAAAAAAAATCTGTGTGAATATACACTAAGGTGTAATCAGTGCATCACAGTGTCTATTAGCAGAGTGTGATTCAAGTCGGACCGTAACGCCGTCGTGATTTTCTTTCTCCTATGCGCGGGTTATTTGTGTATTGTTCAAGTCATAGTATTATGCCATTTTGTTCTTTTTCAGTCTAAATAAACCAGGAGCTTGCATTCATCTGTGTTTCCGATATTAAGTTAATTTTTACTGATGGTGCACAATCAGCATTTAATTAAGTAGATTATATATAATCTTTAAAATAAATATCCACCAGAAGAATTTCGGAATTCAGTCGAAGTTTATTGTGAAAATGTTAGTAACACTGTGCAATACATTTATTAAAAAAGAGGTGGTTAAAAGGGTTTAAAGCCTATGGACTACAATAAGGTTTATTAACGTAGCCTTCCCTCCACCATCAAGGATACATTAGTCCCTAAAATACAGGTTAATATAAACTTTCAGCATATTTATGCTGAGAGAGTTACAACTTTTGATGTATTTATGCCGATAATAAAAAATACTGTTGTTTGTTTAATGTAGAAGAATACTGATTATTTTAATAAGACTGATTCTGTATATACTAGTATCGTAAATTGTTTTTGTTCGTTTTATTGTTATTTTTATATTATTTTATAATTGTTATTAGCTTTCTTATTTGTTATCGATTAACACTTTTAAAACCTGAGGTATAGCTTCTGCCCTGAGTAACTAGAAATGAGATTAGGGTTGATGACTTGGTATATAGTTATCTCTAAGTGCCTGGAAAAATCACTCACACGGAGTCAAGGGCCTTATCATGACCATGTAGTTATTTCCTGTAAGTGAGTGGCCCAGTATTACGCAGTCTGGGAAGAGTGGCCCGTGTTAAGAGGACGAGGGTCAGCTACACTGATAGAGCAACAGATGAATCAAATGAGCTCTGGTCACCCCTGTTATCCACCCTTCAAGGAGACGCTTTGAAACTGGTGAAGAGCTGGTAATCCAATGAATTTTAGATATTCTTTCCTTTCTTGAATCAAGCCTGGTCCCCCTCTTCTCATATTCGTCTTGGGTTATCCTGGATTGATAACCCTCTTGGGTAATATTCCAAATTAAGTCTTCTTGTTCTGTGTGTACTTATAAAGGATTGCCAATTGTTAAGAGAGAGATTTCGTTCGGATTTTTAACCCCGGAGGGTTAGCCACCCAGGATAACCCAAGAAAGTCAGTGCGTCATCGAGGACTGTCTAACTTATTTCCATTGGGGTCCTTAATCTTGTCCCCCCAGGATGCGACCCACACCAGTCGACTAACACCCAGGTACCTATTTGCTGCTAGGTGAACAGGACAACAGGTGTAAGGAAACGTGTCGAATGTTTCCACCCGCCGGGAATCGAACCCGGGCCCTCCGTGTGTGAAGCGGGAGCTTTAGCCACCAGGCCACCGGGCCACCATAAAGGGTTGTAAGGTTTACTACCCCAGTGGCAGACTCCAAGTATTCAGTGGGATCATTTGATTCTAACTAGACTTGAAGACCTGTTCACTTTCAATTCTAGCTATGATTATTATTTAACAGCCCACCTGCCTTAGGACCTAACGCCACCACCAACCGTGTTATGTATCCCTTCAGACACACACACACATCTGTATATCTGCAATACAAATACAGGGTACATTACACATTTATACTAATCCTGTTGAGATAGGTTATTTTCTCTGAGTCTCGACCCATAATCCACTAATTTAAATATAAATACACATGGGATAGAACTGAGCACATCATAATTCTCTAGTTTTATTTCGATCTCGCTACACAAAAGAACATATTACAGTTTTATTGAACACTTCATTTGGGGAGGGGCATTTTAAGGGGGACAAAGATGTGGCCGGGAGGTTACTTACGCTAAATCCATTGTTCTGAAACTATCCAGCGGGGCCGTAAGACCTCCGAAATGAAACAAGTATGTCTTGAATGATCTGTCTAAACTCTAGAATGACGGCCAGTGCGTGTCTGCACTGCCTTTTATAATCTCCTTGGCGCCAGGTCCCTCATGCTTACGCCTGTGAGACTTCGTCTTGGGCCAATCCATTTCTCTTGGTCAATTATATAACTTTCCTTGACTGCCTGCGTCACACCGACCTCGTCTTAGAGCGGCGTCCCCTATGTTACATGTGTTTCCTTGTTTCCCCTGGCCATTTCCCCCATGACCTGACCTCATTTCCAGCTGCGTGATAGGCGCCACGAGGCGGACTAACTAGACTGAACTAGTTCCATTATCTCTATAACGTAATGATTCGAGACTTGTTTCAGTAAGTAGTGACATCTGACGATTTAAGAAGATAAAATTGTATCCTGTATCGCAGGGTGATGTTTCAGCCGACCGTGAGGGAGAGAAAATGTAAGGAATAATTATGAATGGATAAAATATTGAGACATTTAAATGAGAGGACAAAACAATGCGACATTTTAACAAGAGAAAAAATTGAGACGGTTGAACTAGGAAAGAAATTACTGAAATAGTTAAACGAAGTAACAAGATGTTGAGATACTTTTAAAGGAAGGAACAAAATACTGAGAGTTAAAGGAAGGAATAAACAGTAAGCAGTGGAGCAAAATATGAACACAGAGAGATGGTTGAGTCATGCATATTTTACTTACAATGCATGATACTACATAAGTGCACCCTCAAAACACCTTTACCCCCGGTGTTTTCCTTCTACATCAAGAATTTCCTTGGCTGCCAGGCTGAATACTTTAAAGCTGCTTGCTAACCTAGGTATACTGGGGCCCAGTTCCTGGACCCATTATGTACCTCTGTAATCTTTCGACTACCGCCTACAGGATGGGTATAGTGCATAATAAAGATTAAAATAACTAACCTAGGTAATAGTCGCCTGATAACCGCGACGAGGCGCCTTTGTATTCTTTCTAGACTGAGCTAGTTGTAAATGGTATGATGATACCGACAAACTTTGGAAAAGGACACTTGTGTATAGTTCAGGACATAGATTAGAGGAAACATTTCGTCAGGCTTGGCTTGGCATTCCTAATGCAGAGTAAGCTAAAACAAGTTAATTATAAACAGTGTAGATGACCTAGTTTGTTTAATTGATGTTAGCGCTAAACCCATGTGGGTCATTCAACACAAGATGTGGTGGAGGCTTGATCCTCCGTCTGCTGAGCGCCAGACAAACATTAATTATTAGACTGTCACAACACCTGCGACCCTACCTTATTGCGTCATTTTTGTGAGGCGGACAAATATGTGAGTGAGAGAGAGAGAGAGAGAGAGAGAGAGAGAGAGAGAGAGAGAGAGAGAGAGAGAGAGAGAGAGAGAGAGAGAGAGAGAGAGAGAGAGAGAGAGAGAGTTTGATTCCAGCAGAACCTATCATACACCAATACGAAGATTAAAACATGTGGGAAATTATGGGGACGAGGTTCACAGATACATTCCTGAAGTATTTCATCCACCTAATTTGAGGGGGGCACAACTAAGCAATAAGTTATTGTACTTAACAACGTTAGTTGTGCCTCAGAGTCAGGTGGGATTTTAGAGACACTAGGCTGCATCTTGCCTCTCCTCCAAGACACACACACTCTTTCCCACCCACAAAGTCGGGTCTATCAAATATTACAACACAAAATTAATACCAATAATGGTAAATTGCAGGATATTGAGTGGACTGTATGACGATTTGTGACCTAAAAAGAAAGGGGGGGGATCAGTTGAGTATACAACATTTTACAAAAATATATGCATATTATATAATGAGCACTCACCATTAATTACTGGATCACAATTATTCTACTTATGCAGCACACCCTAACGCTACTACTATAGCTAGAATTTACGATGGTCAACTCAAAACTACTGTACGTTATGAGTAAGCGTCACTTAGCTAAGGTGTGTTCCTAGGAAGAATCGGTGTCTTCTATTTTTCCGTTCTTGTTGCCGAAATATAAGGGTTTTCCACACTACGTATCCCAATTCTTCAGCAGGAACGTGTCAGCAATTTCTTAATTACGAACTGAGGCCGATATACACCCACTGAACTTCGATGACGCCTGTGTTCATAAATTCAGTTTCAATATGGCGTTCCTCTTTCCGCGTCACTCTCCGGCTGTTCCACACACCTCTTCACTTAAAATTTCTCGAAGGGTCCAAATATCATCACATTTTAATACGCAATTATTATATTATTCATATTTACACATGCTGAATTCAGGAAAATTCAAAATTTTACACAACACGTATACAACAGTTGGATATCTTGATTGATGAAACGTTTCGCCTACACAGTAGGCTTCTTCAGTCAAATAAAGAGAGAGAAGTCGAGATGAAATAAAGATGATGTAATCAGTCCATTAACCTTGGAGAAAAAGTACTTGATGTGGTCAGTGCCTCAGATCATAAATCCCGTCAAGAGAGGTTCTTTGACGCTGGTGAGGGGCTCTTGATCTAGGGAATTGGATCTGTGCTCCAGTTCCCTGAACTGAGACTGAATGCATTCCATCCATCCTCCCCCTACGGGTTTAGCGCTTCCCCATAATAATAATGTCGTCAACCATAATGTTTAAAGGAGTGGACCGGTAAGCCAGTGGAAGGCCTCGGTTAAATGACCAAAAGCTCCAGCAGCGGGTTCAGGAAGCACTTGTCATGGCTTACATTTATATACATATTATGAATCAGCAGTCTAACTCATGTGACCATCGACTGGCATATTTATTTTTATTTTTTTCATTTGTATTCGAAAGATCCCAAAACATAATGTAATGTCCTAATAAAAGCAAACGTAGATTTCATACACACTATTTTAAGCCAGTTTCTCGATATACGTTGTTTAGGTTAAGTTTGATTCGGTTGTCGTCTGTGAGTGAAATTTAACAAATTTAGAAATGGACACGCAGTGCTCCTTTAGTCTTGTGTGTGTGTGTGTATATATATATATATATATATATATATATATATATATATATATATATATATATATATATATATATATATATATATATATATATATATATATATATATATATATCACCCATTCTTCACACCCATATAAGAGCGTTGGTAAAACTATACTCTCATACATTCCCCTCTTTGCCTCCAAGGACAAAGTTCTTTGTCTCCACAGACTCCTAAGTGCACCACTCACTCTTTTCCCCTCATCAATTCTATGATTCACCTCATCTTTCATAGACCCATCCGCTGACACGTCCACTCCCAAATACCTGAATACATTTACCTCCTCCATACTCTCTCCCTCCAATCTGATATCCAATCTTTCATCACCTAATCTTTTTGTTATCCTCATTACCTTACTCTTTCCTGTATTCACTTTTAATTTTCTTTTTTTTTAACTCCACACCTCTTGCCAAGACCCTCGCATTTACTTCTCTTACAACCCCATCTATAAACCAAAATCTCTCTCTCTCTCCTCTACATTCCTCTCTTCTCCAGGTGCATACACGCTTATTATGACCCACTTTTCGCATCCAATCTTTACTTTAATCCACATAATTCTTGAATTTACACATTCATATTCTCTTTTCTCCTTCCATAACTGATCCTTCAATATTACTGCTACCCCCTCCTTTGCTCTAACTCTCTCAGATACTCCAGATTTAATCCCATTTATTTCCCCCCACCGAAACTCCCCTACCCCCTTCAGCTTTGTTTCGCTTAGGGCCAGGACATCCAACTTCTTTTCATTCATAACATCAGCAATCATCTGTTTCTTGTCATCCGCACTACATCCACGCACATTCAAGCATCCCAGTTTTATAAAGTTTTTCTTCTCTTTTTTAGTGTATATATATATATATATATATATATATATATATATATATATATATATATATATATATATATATATATATATATATATATATATATAAAATATATATATATATATCTAAAATATATATATATATATATATATATATATATATATATATATATATATATATATCTAAAATATATTTAGTTAGGTTAGGCTAAAATAAATTGTTCTTCTTATAATAAGGTTTGATAAGTTTTCTAAGGTTCTTTTGGTACAAAATTAATAATTTTTACATTAACATAAATAAAAAATATATATCTTCAAATGTATAAGAGAAATTTTGAGAAAGGACTAAATTTTAAATAAGTTCTTTGCCAATTGACCAGTTTTACATATTCGGTACGACATATATATATATATATATATATATATATATATATATATTTATTTTTATTATTATCACACCGGCCGATTCCCACCAAGGCAGGGTGGCCCGAAAAAGAAAAACTTTCACCATCATTCACTCCATCACTGTCTTGCCAGAAGGGTGCTTTACACTACAGTTTTTAAACTGCAACATTAACACCCCTCCTTCAGAGTGCAGGCACTGTACTTCCCATCTCCAGGACTCAAGTCCGGCCTGCCGGTTTCCCTGAATCCCTTCATAAATGTTACTTTGCTCACACTCCAACAGCACGTCAAGTATTAAAAACCATTTGTCTCCATTCACTCCTATCAAACACGCTCACGCATGCCTGCTGGAAGTCCAAGCCCCTCGCACACAAAACCTCCTTTACCCCCTCCCTCCAACCCTTCCTAGGCCGACCCCTACCCCGCCTTCCTTCCACTACAGACTGATACACTCTTGAAGTCATTCTGTTTCGCTCCATTCTCTCTACATGTCCGAACCACCTCAACAACCCTTCCTCAGCCCTCTGGACAACAGTTTTGGTAATCCCGCACCTCCTCCTAACTTCCAAACTACGAATTCTCTGCATTATATTCACACCACACATTGCCCTCAGACATGACATCTCCACTGCCTCCAGCCTTCTCCTCGCTGCAACATTCATCACCCACGCTTCACACCCATATAAGAGCGTTGGTAAAACTATACTCTCATACATTCCCCTCTTTGCCTCCAAGGACAAAGTTCTTTGTCTCCACAGACTCCTAAGTGCACCACTCACTCTTTTTCCCTCATCAATTCTATGATTCACCTCATCTTTCATAGACCCATCCGCTGACACGTCCACTCCCAAATATCTGAATACGTTCACCTCCTCCATACTCTCTCCCTCCAATCTGATATTCAATCTTTCATCACCTAATCTTTTTGTTATCCTCATAACCTTACTCTTTCCTGTATTCACCTTTAATTTTCTTCTTTTGCACACCCTACCAAATTCATCCACCAATCTCTGCAACTTCTCTTCAGAATCTCCCAAGAGCACAGTGTCATCAGCAAAGAGCAGCTGTGACAACTCCCACTTTGTGTGTGATTCTTTATCTTTTAACTCCACGCCTCTTGCCAAGACCCTCGCATTTACTTCTCTTACAACCCCATCTATAAATATATTAAACAACCACGGTGACATCACACATCCTTGTCTAAGGCCTACTTTTACTGGGAAAAAATTTCCCTCTTTCCTACATACTCTAACTTGAGCCTCACTATCCTCGTAAAAACTCTTCACTGCTTTCAGTAACCTACCTCCTACACCATACACTTGCAACATCTGCCACATTGCCCCCCTATCCACCCTGTCATACGCCTTTTCCAAATCCATAAATGCCACAAAGACCTCTTTAGCCTTATCTAAATACTGTTCACTTATATGTTTCACTGTAAACACCTGGTCCACACACCCCCTACCTTTCCTAAAGCCTCCTTGTTCATCTGCTATCCTATTCTCCGTCTTACTCTTAATTCTTTCAATTATAACTCTACCATACACTTTACCAGGTACACTCAACAGACTTATCCCCCTATAATTTTTGCACTCTCTTTTATCCCCTTTGCCTTTATACAAAGGAACTATGCATGCTCTCTGCCAATCCCTAGGTACCTTACCCTCTTCCATACATTTATTAAATAATTGCACCAACCACTCCAAAACTATATCCCCACCTGCTTTTAACATTTCTATCTTTATCCCATCAATCCCGGCTGCCTTACCCCCTTTCATTTTACCTACTGCCTCACGAACTTCCCCCACACTCACAACTGGCTCTTCCTCACTCCTACAAGATGTTATTCCTCCTTGCCCTATACACGAAATCACAGCTTCCCTATCTTCATCAACATTTAACAATTCCTCAAAATATTCCTTCCATCTTCCCAATACCTCTAACTCTCCATTTAATAACTCTCCTCTCCTATTTTTAACTGACAAATCCATTTGTTCTCTAGGCTTTCTTAACCTATATATATATATATATATATATATATATATATATATATATATATATATATATATATATATATATATATATATATATATATATATATATATATATATATATATATATATATATATATATATATATATATATATATATATATATATATATATATATATATATATATATATATATATATATATATATATATATATATATATATATATATATATATATATATATATATATATATATATATATATATATATATATATATATATATATATATATATATATATATATATATATATATATATATATATATATATATATATATATATATATATATATATATATATATATATATATATATATATATATATATATATATATATATATATATATATATATATATATATATATATATATATATATATATATATATATATATATATATATATATATATATATATATATATATATATATATATGGGGGGCCCGGTGGCCTGATGGCTAAAGCTCCCGCTTCACACACGGAGGGCCCGGGTTCGATTCCCGGCGGGTGGAAACATTCCGACACGTTTCCTTACACCTGTTCACCTAGCAGCAAATAGGTACCTGGGTGTTAGTCGACTGGTGTGGGTCGCATCCTGGGGGACAAGATTAAGGACCCCAATGGAAATAAGTTAGACAGTCCTCGATGACGCACTGACTTTCTTGGGTTATCCTGGGTGGCTAACCCTCCGGGGTTAAAAATCCGAACGAAATCTTATCTTATCTAATTATGCGCGAACAGAAAACGGAGGACCAGTGAGCACGTGTGAAAAATGGATCTCCAATAATCATGCTTTTTTTTGTATTCTAATGTCAGTCACACATTTGTTCCAGCGTCACAATCACACATATGGCTGTAGCCAGAGTACTAACGTTGATTAGGAGGATGAGCTGCATGACGTAGCTTCACTTAACATGTGACGCCCTGGCAACTGGCTGAGTTGCCAGTACCTTGAGTCGGCCTCCTGATGCAATATTACACAGCTAGTTTTCCCAAGAATAGCTCATAGAACAGCATAATGAGGGTACTCCCATAATGTGACTATAATATGGAAGCAACACACTGCGGGTGTACCTAAAACATTAATTAGTGACGGTCACAACACCTGCGACTCTACCATATTGCATCATTTGTTTTGTGTTTTGTCTAGTGACTTTCACCTTTTTTTTTTTGTTATGTATTGGCTACAGCGCCGTGAGGATGATGATGTCTCCTTCATTAACCGCTTATCCAGCTTCCTTGTTATGTGTAAATCACAAATATGTTTACCTGAGTTTGGACATTTTTGAGCTCCAGCTCTTGGGTAGTTATTTTAATATCTTGATTATGGAGCCCATATCCATGGTGTTGGCAGAAATCGAAAGATTACAGAGGTACATCATGGGCCCAGGGACTGGACCGCAAAGTTTTCACAGCTCTTGGACCAGTCGCTTTTTGTAGTCCAGTTCTATTTAACCTTGTTGTACCCTAATTATTTGCTCTTGAATCCTTATATGGAGTACTCACAGAGTTGTGCCTGCCTAGTCGAACTCCAACTCCTGGTCATTATCACCATCATCACTGTAATCACCGTCACCACCAGGATTACCACCATGATTATAATCACCATTGCCATCACTATCATCATATTCATCTGTGTACTCACCTATTTATGGTTGTAGGGGTTGGTCGCTGCTCCTGGCCCTGCCTCTTCGCTGGTCGCTATAAGTCCACTCTCTCCCTGCCCCAAGGGATTTGCCGTGCCTCTTTTTAAAGCTATGTATGGATCCTGCCTCCACTACATCAGTCTCCAGACTGTTCCACTTCCTGACAACTCTGAAATAATGATTATGTCATCGCCCTTTCAAAGTCATTTGGCGTCAGGATAATATCAGACAGGTTTGAGTCTACCAAATACTGTGTCCCTCTCATAAAAAAATCACTTAGATCTTCGACTCTGGTTAGCAGCTCGCGAAAAACAGAGTCATGTTGGGACTTGAGCACCTCACTCGTTTCCTTGCTGTCATCTGTGTAGGACCCATCTTGTCTAAATGTGTGTGTGTGTGTGTGTGTGTGTGTGTGTGTGTGTGTGTGTGTGTGTGTGTGTGTGTGTGTGTGTGTGTGTGTGTGTGTGTGTGTGTGTGTGTGTGTGTGTGTGTGTGTGTGTGCGTGTGTGCGTGCGTGCGTGCGTGTGCGTGTCTGATAAGAAAGTGAGAATTTTTTCTACTTACTGACTGATAATATCACCGGGAACTCGACCCGCTATCAAGGATTATTAACTCACACTGCTGATATGCACACTTTTTCCTTATTAGGTACATTTATATATAAAAAAGTACGAAAGTGCGTTGTATCTTACGTTTCAACACATATCATTCGCTTGTAGATTTTTATTAGTTATTTAAAACAAACAGAGGGTAATATTTCATTTTTGCGACGTTTCGAATTACACTCATTTCATTTTGTGTACCTCAACTACACTTTTCGCTTCATTTTATGTATCTTAATTACACTCTATAGATCTCGGATACTTGATAACTCTTCAACACTCTGTGTTCACCGCAATAACTTTTGGTGTTGTTGGTGTGTTTGTGGTAGTGTTGATGGTGTGTTTGTGGTGGTGTTGTTGGTGTGTTTGTGGTGGTGTTGTTGGTGTGTTTGTGGTGGTGTTGTTGGTGTGTTTGTGGTGGTGTTGTTGGTGTGTTTGTGGTGGTGTTGTTGGTGTGTTTGTGGTGGTGTTGTTGGTGTGTTTGTGGTGGTGTTGTTGGTGTGTTTGTGGTGGTGTTGTTGGTGTGTTTGTGGTGGTGTTGTTGGCGTGTTTGTGGTGGTGTTGTTGGTGTGTTTGTGGTGGTGTTGTTGGTGTGTTTGTGGTAGTGTTGATGGTGTGTTTGTGGTGGTGTTGATGGTGTGTTTGTGGTACTGTTGATGGTGTGTTTGTGGTAGTGTTGTTGGTGTGTTTGTGGTAGTGTTGATGGTGTGTTTGTGGTGGTGTTGATGGTGTGTTTGTGGTGCTGTTGATGGTGTGTTTGTGGTACTGTTGATGGTGTGTTTGTGGTAGTGTTGTTGGTGTGTTTGTGGTACTGTTGATGGTGTGTTTGTGGTGGTGTTGATGGTGTGTTTGTGGTGCTGTTGATGGTGTGTTTGTGGTAGTGTTGTTGGTGTGTTTGTGGTGGTGTTGTTGGTGTGTTTGTGGTGGCGTTGTTGGTGTGTTTGTGGTGCTGTTGTTGATGTGTTTGTGGTGGTGTTATTGGTGTGCTTGTGGTGGTGTTATTGGTGTGCTTGTGGTGGTGTTGTTGGTGTGTTTGTGGTGGTGTTGATGGTGTGTTTGTGGTGCTGTTGTTGGTGTGTTTGTGGTGCTGTTGTTGGTGTGTTTGTGGTGCTGTTGTTGATGTGTTTGTGGTGGTGTTGTTGGTGTGATTGTGGTGCTGTTGTTGGTGTGTTTGTGGTGCTGTTGTTGATGTGTTTGTGGTGGTGTTATTGGTGTGTTTGTGGTGGTGTTGTTGGTGTGTTTGTGGTGCTGTTGTTGGTGTGTTTGTGGTGCTGTTGTTGGTGTGTTTGTGGTGCTGTTTTTGGTGTGTTTGTGGTGGTGTTGTTGCTGTGTTTGTGGTGGTGTTGCTGGTGTGTTTGTGGTGGTGTTTTTGGTGTGTTTGTGGTGGTGTTGTTGGTGTGTTTGTGGTGGTGTTGTTGGTGTGTTTATGGTGCTGCTGTTGGTGTGTTTATGGTGCTGTTGTTGGTGTGTTTGTGGTGGTGTTGTTGGTGTGTTTGTGGTGGTGTTGTTGGTGTGTTTATGGTGCTGTTGTTGGTGTGTTTGTGGTGGTGTTGTTGGTGTGTTTGTGGTGATGTTGTTGGTGTGTTTGTGGTGGTGTTGTTGGTGTGTTTGTGGTGGTGTTGTTGGTGTGTTTGTGGTGATGTTGTTGGTGTGTTTGTGGTGGTGTTGTTGGTGTGTTTGTGGTGATGTTGTTGGTGTGTTTGTGGTGGTGTTGTTGGTGTGTTTGTGGTGATGTTGTTGGTGTGTTTGTGGTGGTGTTGTTGGTGTGTTTGTGGTGCTGTTGTTGGTGTGTTTGTGGTGGTGTTGTTGGTGTGTTTGTGGTGCTGTTGTAGGTGTGTTTGTGGTGATGTTGTTGGTGTGTTTGTGGTGCTGTTGTTGGTGTGTTTGTGGTGCTGTTGTTGGTGTGTTTGTGGTGCTGTTGTTGGTGTGTTTGTGGTGATGTTGTTGGTGTTTTTGTGGTGCTGTTGTTGGTGTGTTTGTGGTGGTGTTGTAGGTGTGTTTGTGGTGCTGTTGATGGTGTGTTTGTGTTGTTGTTGTGTGTTTGTGGTGTTGTTGATGGTGTGTTTGTGTTGTTGTTGGTGTGTGTGTGGTGTTGTTGCTGGTGTGTTTGTGGTGTTGTTGTTGGTGTGTTTGTGATGTTGATGGTGTGTGTGTGGTGTTGTTGATGGTGTGTTTGTGTTGTTGATGGTGTGTTTGTGTTGTTGATGGTGTGTTTGCGGTGCTGTTGTTGGTGTGTTTGTGGTGCTGTTGTAGGTGTGTTTGTGGTGCTGTTGCTGGTGTCTTTGTGGTGTTGTTGTTGGTGTGTTTGTGGTGCTGTTATTGGTGTGTTTGTGGTGCTGTTGATGGTGTGTTTGTTGATAATGTACTTGTGGGATTCATGGTCAAGTGTTGGTGGTATCGTGCTGCGGAATAAGCTACAATATTTTAGAGAGTATTTGTGTTCAGTAAGATCCCAGGAGGCTGGCTAGGCTCACTGCCACCTAAATACATTTTGTTAAAAATCTATCAAAACAATTTTATTATCACGCTGTTATTATAAAGTTCATCGATAGGTGCCATCAGCTATTTCATATTAGTTCATTTGAAAGTTATACATTTCTTACCTTTTTATGGAATTTTAACTATTTACTAATTTTGTTTATTCTACGTTGATTCCTCGTTTATTGTTATAATAATTATTAAATGCTTAAGTGAATAATAATGTGTAGGCGTGTGTATGTACACTGGGAGTTTACATTACCATATTTTAGGTATTGAAGTATTTTTGACTGGTGGTGAGCAGCTGACATGCAACCTTAATGATCCTTTGAATAATCCATAGATATTAAGGCCAGTTAACCCACCAATTATTATTATTATTATTATTATTATTATTATTATTATTAGTATTATTAGTATTATTATTATTATACACAGGTTTTATACACCGCGAGGTGTATATTCAATCAGTAAACCTTTAATTCCTGTTTTAGGTATTAAAATATTCTTGACTGGTGGTGAACAGGTGATACGCAGCCGTAATCACCCTCTTGTAGTCGATAGGCTTAAAGCCCCATTAATCATCATTACCATTAATAATAATAATAATAATAATAATAATAATAATAATAATAATAATAATAAATAATAATAATAATGTACTTGAAAGATAAAGGAATTATTGTTTTATCCTGACACTATGATTTCATAAATGGTATTATATAAACCCTACAGGATATATACACCAACTTATATATGCAGTTATTTTACATCAATGTTTATTTTAAGGAATTAAAGTATCTTGTCTTTTTGGTGAAAAAATTATTATTGATATAACTGAAACCTGGTTCAGTCTGAAAAATAACATGGCTGATTGAGCGCCACGTACAGGGATATAAATTATTCCACACTGATAGTCAACAGGACAGGGAGCAGAGTTGCTTTGTATGTTAGGGAAAATTTTAGGGCTCGGTGTTGGGTCCGTCAAGTTCGCTTGTGAGTCTCCACTCCGTTTCACTCTTACCCAAGTTCTGGTGTTCGTCAAACCACTCCGTTTTACTTTTGGTAACAAAACTGTACCACCTCTCCAGAAGCAGTTTCAAGAAGTGTGAGAATGGCTCTTCCACAAACATTCCACGTTAGTCATCTCTCCATATAACACCTACAAATGAACTGCCTTCTGTTGTCCCCACCTGCCTCCTCTCCTGTGATCAAACCTGCTGCCAGCCACTCAAGAATCAAGACTTCAAACTAATACAAGATTATAATGCATTCACAGCCTGCTCCTGCTTTTCAGTCCTCTCCACGTATGCTTAACTGCTGGGTTAAACCCTGACACTTTATCTGCGACTGAAGACACTCCTACGCTATTCTTCGCCTGTACCGTCTTCCCCTCTTATCCCACAAGGGTCTTACTTAAACTTTCTTGTCTTGTTTTGGGAAATTTTAAACCGTTGGATCACCAACGATAGATGGAAGGGACAGACACGGAATGTGTTTGGCCGCAGTTTCTTGAAGGGCATGGATAGCTTATCTTAGGTGTGATCTAGAGGCCACGGTAAACTTTTTTGGCACGAAATTGCTCAGGTATCTAGAAACGAGAATGTAATTTTAATGGGACATTTTAACTTTAGACAAATCGACTGGAGAAATTTGATTGGTAATCTAGAGTCTAGCGACTATCTTGAAATGGTCCAAGACTTTTTTAAACAGTGTTTGTCAGAACCAACTAGAGGAAATAACCTGCTGGACTTGGTTCTAGCAAAAAAAAATTTCCCTGACAGATAATCTTGAGTTTAATAAAGAGCCTGGAGAAAGCGATCACAAATCACTTAGTTTTAATATTTTATGGAATTATAATAAAGATAAAAATAGTCGCACTGCTCAATATATGGGGCTAAGAGATTACTAGAGAAGTGTAAACTGAGGTAACCTGAGGACGATCATGAGGGACACACGACAGTAGGTGGTGATGGTTGCCAATGTGACATTTTCCAAAGTATTGTACATGCTGGCCAAGCTGCATGCATTCCTAAGTATTGTACAAGCTGGCCATACTGCATGTATTCCTAATAGATGATTTAGATCAAACGTGAATGACCCTAAATGGATAAACAATAGACTCAACATCTCAGCATTTACAGGCGAATGAAAAGAGGTGAGAGGTCACCTTAAATGCCCAATATATTAAATTTGAGAGAGAGAAGTCTAAAAAGGAACAAGGAATTAAAAACCAGTTCTTTTAGTTTCAGTTATATAGGAATAAGATTGTGTATGTCTGTTTCTTCAAGGTTAACAGACAGATTCCATCATCTTTGCCTCGCCACTGCTCCTGCAGTCTACACTACATTCTCCTCTGTATTTGGTGAAGCCTACCGCTAAGGCAGGCTTCACCTGCTGCACATGTGTCTTAACAGGTCATTATGTAGCTTTCTAGTGTCATCAAAAATTATCTGACGAATTGTTTTAATGTCATCGGCAAACTTATATCGTTATTTATTCCTTCATCTGTGTCGTTTATGTAGATTGTAAACAGCAAAGGTTTTCTGTATCGCTATATATTCCCTCATCCGTTGTCTTGTTTACATACACACTCAGCTGTGTTGTTTATGTAGACTGTGAAGGTTACTGGGAAGAGTCACAGGAATGACAGGGTTACATAACCTCAACTTTATCATCAGCATGTTAGGGGGGTAGGGAGTTACAATGACGGCAGGGTAGCCTAACTTCACAGCATACCAGGGGGGGTAGGGAGTTATAGTGACGGCAGGGTAGCCTAACTTCACAGCATGCCCGGGGGCGTAGGGAGTTATAGTGACGGCAGGGTAGCCTAACTTCACAGCATGCCAGGGGGGTAGGGAGTTATAGTGACGGCAGGGTAGCCTAACTTCACAGCATGCCAGGGGGGTAGGGAGTTATAGTGACGGCAGGGTAGCCTAACTTCACAGCATGCCAAGGGGGTAGGGAGTTATAGTGACAGCAGGGTAGCCTAACTTCACAGCATGCCAGGGGGATAGGGAGTTATAGTGACGGCAGGGTAGCCTAACTTCACAGCATGCCAGGGGGGTAGGGAGTTATAGTGACGGCAGGGTAGCCTAACTTCACAGCATGCCAAGGGGGTAGGGAGTTATAGTGACGGCAGGGTAGCCTAACTTCACAGCATGCCAGGGGGGTAGGGAGTTATAGTGACGGCAGGGTAGCCTAACTTCACAGCGTGCCAGGGGGGGTAGGGAGTTATAGTGATGGCAGGGTAGCCTAACTTCAAAGCATGCCAGGGGGGTAGGGAGTTACAGTGACGGCAGGGTAGCCTAACTTCACAGCATGCCGGGGGTTAAGAGAGGCATCTGCAGAATTTCCCACTTACCTTTCAACAGTTCACTAGAAGTCCTTGAGTCAAGGCAAGTGCGTAGTAATCACAAGTACTATGTAGCCAAGCATTGATTAATATTTTTTTACGGTGTTATACAGACTGACGCAACAGAGCTGACTAAGGCCCACTAGGTAGGTTTACAAGATGTGATAGGTAGACTGGTTGGTTTATTAGCTTTAAAACATATCGACTATTCTAGGTTAGTTTTAGTTTAATATGTTTATTATGCACCCCATACCCATCCTGTGGGCGGTAGTCAAAAGATTACAGAGGTACATAATGGGTCCAGGGACTGGGCCTCAAAGTTTTGATAGCTGAGCAAGTTACAGAGGTAATGAATTCACAATTTACAAAGGTAATGAACTCACAATTTACAAAGGTAATGAACTCCAGGTAGGTCTAGTCACAATCATGACAAGTTACAAAGGTATTTACAGATTACAGAGGTACACAATGGGTCCAGGGACCGGGCTCCAAAGTTTTGATGGCTGAACTAGGTACAAGGTAATGAACTCACAAGTTACAAAGGTAATGAATACTGTAAGAATGGTTACTTACATTTATACATGGCTGCAATCATGAACAAATTTTAGAGTAATGAGCAATTCACACTTCCACACCCGGTCACAACTGTAGTGAGTTATTGGTGCAAATGTTGATTGCTGAGTCTCTCTCTCTCTCACACACACACACACACACACACATACAAATTCATACACACACACATAAACACACACACACACACACACACACACACACACACACACACACACACACACACACATACACAAACTCATACACACACACGCACACACACTCATACACACACACACACTCATACACACACACACACTCATACTCACACACACACACACACCATTAGCTGCCTGACTGCGGTGGAGTGCGGTTGTGCACAGCACCCCTCTGCTGTTTTGTCAGGAGAGCTCTCATAGCAACAATATGGCGCTGAGTATCCGACGTAGGGTGAACACTGTCGGCGTGGAGCTGCTTCGTGGGGCGATTTCCCCCTCTACGGCGCAGGTGTTACTTCCGGCAATCATCAGGGAAACGTACGGAGTGCAGGATGATGAGGTTTATGGTGTGGCCCTGAATGGGGCCTATCGTCTATTCGTCAAGTTAAATTCGACGGCTGTGTACGAGTCGTTAGTGACGAAATTTGAGCATGTGAGTATTGATGTAACTCCAGCTGTCAAAGTGCGACTCATAGACGTTTCTCGCCACTATACGTGGGTGAAGTTGCGCAATGTCCCCTTCGAGGCTGACGAGGAGGACTTACGGAAGGTGTTTGCAGCTTATGGTACCGTGCATCTGGCAACCCAAGGCAAGTGGGCGGCAGGTGCGTACGTGGGACGTCCGGAGGGTACATTCTCCCTCAAAATGACACTGAGGCACCCGATCCCGTCATACGTCGTGATGCCGGAGTTTAGGACCCAAATTCTAGTGGCGTATGCTGGGCAGCGTCGGACATGCAGGTTGTGTGGAGAGTATGACCATATGGCGGCGACGTGTGGGAGGCAGTGGAGGGCGCCGGCGCAAACAGGTGGTGCACCAGTTACAGGTGTGGATGTCGTAGAGGAGAATTCCAAAGGAAACCGAGGAGATGGCCGTCTGTGGAGTGAAATTGTAGAAGAGTCTCTTGTGGTGCATGAGGGGCGGGGCACGAGTTGTGTGGAGCCGAAAATGGCCACTTTGCCGGTGACGGGGGAGGAAGTGCTCATTCAGCAGGAGGTGCAAGAGCTGGAGGAGGAGCTCGACGAGGTATTGAAAACTTTACCTTCTTCGGGCGAGGATAATGGCTTGGTCCGTGAAATGGTGCCTGAGTTGAAAGGAGAGTGTGGCGGGACAGGCACGGGAAGGAAGGAGGACAACTGCAGGCACAGAGAGGAGTCACCGAGCTCTGTGCGACAGGTCACAGTAGAGGTTGATGTTCACTGTGAGGAATCTTCGGTAGACAGTATGGCGGTAGAGAGTGTTACGAGGAAGAGGGCGGCTGCGTCAGACTCAGATGATGTCCTGACGCCCGCGCAGAGGTCTGGGAGGAAGGATGTATATTCTCGTGACAGCCAGGATAAGAGGCATCGAAGAGGGGGGGGGGTGGATGGTGACAAACCACATGTTGACCCTGGGGCAAGAGGCCCTGGGAAGGGTGAGAGGAGAAAGGGTTGGAAGCTTTAGAAAGGCCTTAAGTGCATGACTGTGAATGTGAATGGACTGTGTACTGGTGTGAAGAGGGAATGCTTTCGTATGCTCTTACGTCGATACAGAGTGGACGTAGTCTTTCTACAGGAGCATAATTTCAGGGAGGGTAGAGTGCTCGAGGTGGACGGGTATACGGTGTTGACTCTGCCATCGGCACGTTTGAAAGGTGGTGTGGGTTTATTGATAAAGGAGGCGAGCCCGTTTGTGTTGCAAAGACGTGAAGGGGGTGGGGGGGGGAGGGTGTTGCGTGTGGATGGGTGGTGGATGGGGCAGAGGGTAACCTTTGTAAGTGTGTATGCACCAGCTGAAAATGATATGAAAGTCAAGAGGGATTTTGTGTGTGATGATCTAGTTTTTGCTTTCCGTGGTTTACCTGAAGTGGCCATCGTAGGTGGGGACTGGAATTGTGTGATCAGGAGAGCGGATGTGGAACCACGAGGGGCGGGGCATATGTTGACAGCATTACGCAATCTTTTGGTGGACGTTCAGTTGAGGGATGTGGTAGGTGGGGGAGCGTGGGAGGTGGAGCATACTTTCGTGAGGCGAGGTTACGCAGCTAGGTTAGACAGGTTGTATATATCTCATAAGGTATTGTCAACGTCTGTCCGTACTATTGAACTAGCTTTTTCAGATCATAGGGCGGTTGTCGCAGAAGTAGAGTGGGATTCTCTAGCTTGTATCTCTAGGGGATATTGGAAATTAAATACGAGTCTGTTGGAAGATGAGGAGGGGTTGGGGGGTTTTACGGAGCTGTGGGAGAGATTAACTGAGGAGGTACAAGGTGTGGAGGACGTGGTGACGTGGTGGGATGGTGTGGCTAAGGACCGGATTCGGCATTATTATGTGAGGGAGGGGAAAAGGATTAATTCTTTAAAATTTGGGTTGATTAATTATTTGGAGGACAGGTTACGGGGTTGTTATGTAAAAGGGACAGTAGAGGGTGTCTATCCGATGGACGACATTATGATACTTAAAGAGCGGTTGCGAGAAATTCAGGACGAGCGGTTCCAAGCGGTGAGAGTAATGGCGGGGGTGGAGGAGGTGTTATGGGGTGATAGGCCGTCTTCGTGTGTGTTGCGCAGACAAAAACAACGTCGGCAGGCAACAACTATTCCATGTTTGGAGGTTCTTGAGTCGGTGGGAGGGTATAGGGCGGGTCAGGTTATCCACACTACGGATGGGATGGGGTTGTTTGCGGATCAGTGGTACGAAAAGTATTGGCGGGAGGAAGGGGTAGGATTAGGGGATTTAGAGAGGGTGTGTGGAAGTGTGCCATGTAGGTTAGGACACAGTGATAGGGAAGCTTTGGGGGGGGACATAACTGAGGGGGAAATATGGAGAGCTTTGAGTGCCATGCAAAAGGGCAAAGCACCGGGAATCGATGGACTGCCGGCGGAGTTTTATCAACAGCATTGGGAGTTAATAAAAGGTTTTTTGGTGAGGTTACTGAACTTGATGAAGGTAAGGGGAAGGTTGGGTGACAGACAGGCAACAGCTGTAGTTGTTTTGGTACCGAAGGGTAAGGAACAGCGTTCGCTCAGGGACTATAGAACAATATCGTTGTTATGCGCGGATTATAAGTTATTTGCAAAAATTTTAGGAAATAGGATCAAGTGTGTTGTAGGGAGGGTTGTATCGGAAACCCAGTTTGGGTTGCCAGGTAGGTCTATGGGGGTGGGACATGGTCTTTTAAGGGATTTCGTGGAAGAAAAAGGGGGGGGAAGGGGGGGGGGTTTGGTTGCACTAGACTGGCAAGGAGCTTATGATAGGGTGGAGCGAGAGGCGTTGAGAGCTATCCTCAGGAAACAGGGCTATGGGGAAGAAATAGTGGGATGGGTAGAGGCGTTATATAGAGGGGCAATGGTGAGAGTACAGATTAATGGAAGATTAGGGGGGAGGATTGTAATGGGCAGAGGTCTTAGACAGGGGTGTCCTATGTCACAGCTTTTATTTGCGTGCATACAGGACCCCTTTTATAGAATGGTGGAGCGCCATATGGGCGTTAGTGAAGGGGTTGGGGGGGGTACTGAGGGCGTTTGGCCTGTTCTCATAGGGTATGTGGATGATACCACTGTATTGGTTAGAGAGGGGATGTCCATAAACGCCTTAGATGGAGTGGTCGACACGTTTGCATGTGCGACTGGTATGAGGGTAAATTCGGAGAAGTCCATGGTTATGGGGTTAGGAACTTGGGGGGAGAGGGTCGAGTGGGGTAGTGCAGTCGTAAAGAAGCGGGTGATGTCATTAAAAATTTGTGGTCTAATCTATGCTGATGATCTTGAGGTTGCACGTGTTAATAATTCGGTCAGGTTGGTAGAAAAGATACTGGGTCGATTGGGAGCATTGCGGCCTTATCATTTGACCCTTGTGCAGCGTGCCATTGTAATTAACGTTTTATTGTATAGCAAGGTTTGGCATGTGGCTGCCGTGTTCCCTTTAACGGGGACGGCAATTGCAACTATACTTAGAGGGGTTTTTAAATTTTTGTGGGGTTCAGGTTGTGACTGGCTTAGAAGGGATGTAGTAATGTTACCTGTGCGTCAGGGGGGGTTGGGTTTAATGAACTTAAAGAGGAGGGTTAAATGTATCTTCATTAAAAGGGAGGTGATGAGGGAGGGTGTGAGTGGGGGGGGGGGGTTGGTTAAGGTACACAATAAATTGAAACGCATGTTTTCTGGGACGGAGTTGAGGGAGTGTGAAACTATTTTGAGGGCAGTGGTGATGGTAAGGGATCTGGGTAAGGTAAAAATAAGTAGGCTGTGTAGGATGTCGGCGGAAAGGGTTGTGGCTCCGGTGGAGGGGATTTTCCCCATGTATGACTGGGGATGTATATGGAGAAGGTTTGGTAGGTTAAGGTTACAACCCCGTGGACGTGAGGTGATGTATCGGTTTTTGCATGGGATTTTACCATCGGGAGTGGTCTTACGAGCTAGACGGGTGGTTGAGGGGGGGGGGGGTATGTGGAATATGTGGCGGGGAGGATTCTGCATTCCATGTAGTGTATTTTTGTGAGGGGTTGGGGAGCGTCAGGGGTTGGTTGAGCAGGGTGTTGCATAAGATAAGTGGTCAATACTTCTCTGTTCTGCGGGCATTGAGTCTTGATGTGGGGGGTATGGATGATAGTATTATTAGGGCTGTGGGGTACATTATGGTAGATTATGTCTACATTATGTGGGGAATGAGGGGGAAAGGGGTAAGTGAGGTGAAGAGGAGGGTATTGGCTGTTACGTTTTATAAAACGTTGTGCCGTAATAGAGAACTTTATGGGAGGAGGTGGGAGCGGGATTTCTCTGAGGGATATCGAGACCTTACATTAGAGGTTTTATTAAATTTGTAAATTAGGTGGGTGGGGCAGGGTAGGGATGGTACAATGTGTTATGTTGATGGGCTGTCAGGGGTGAAAACGGGGTCGCCTCCTGGTATGTAGCGGGTGAATGTGTATGAACTTGGGCGTATGATGTGTATTCATGGTTTGTGACGAGTATACTCTATATATGTGTTTGATTTTGCAGTGGGACATTGTTCTATGTATGTTATTCATATGCATGTTTTAGATGCTTGTAGAGGTGTCAGTGTGTTGGATCCTTGTTTATTAATATATTCTGTGTTTGATGAACATATTGTTTTTACCTTATTCTCAATACATTACGTTAATTGTATTTAACGTATAAGGTGTCCTACTTTATAATTTACAAAGTGACAATATATGCATATTATGGTGTGTTTTGTTAATCATATAACAATGCAATTGGAATTAGTCGTTTATTGGTTATCATAGGTGTAGGGGTTTTCATGTATGGGTGAGGAGGGATATTTGTGTTATCTCAAGTTCATGTTTGTGTGGTTGTTAATGATTTATTCTGTGTAAGACCTGTTTTTGTCTTTATCTATCTCTTGTATTGTATTGTTCTAAATAAAATATAAAAAAAAAAAAAACTTCGACAACTTCCACTAGTGAGAGGGGCTGGATTTGAGAGGGACCTGACCTCTCAACATCTGAGTTCTTACCTCTCCTAGTGGCCTACGTCTCACCTCTTGGCGCTATGAAAAGCTCCATCCTGTCACTTCTTATCCATATTGTTTCATACTATGGAACAATGCTCTTCTCCAGACTGAGGGACTGACCACCTCAAAACTTTAAGGGTGATGGACTGATTACATCGTCTTCAAGTATCTTCTGCTTCTATCAACTTTTCTGTACTTGACTGAAGAAGCCTACTGTGTAGGCGAAACGTTTCATAATAAAGATACCTAACTGTTGCATATGTGTCTTACCTAACACACTGTTAATTAAATATGGCAGGCAGAGTCAGGGTATTTTTCCAGAATGGTTGCTGATATGTCACTGGAGATAAAATACTTCTGCATTTCTTGAACATCCGTGAGCGAGTTGTCTCAGAATTCATGTTTTTTTTCAGCATTCCTGCACATAATAAAGCAGGATATGATAATAGTTCCTGTGGCAAAGTTTATATTTAGTTATGTCAACATCTACCGAGTCAGGGTGACTTTAAAAAAGAAAATCAAAAGTGTCCCTTTTTTGCATGTAGTAATTTATATAGAAGGGGGCTACTAGCCCCTTGCTCCCGGCATTTTAGTCGCCTCTTACGACTCGTATGGCTTACTGAGGAAGGATTTTTTCCACTTTCCCATGGAGATGAAAGGAAATAAATAAGAACTAAAACTATTAAGAAAATAGAAGAAAACTCAGATGGATGTGTATACATATACGTGTACATCCATATATACTGCGACTGAAGCGTAAGAGAAGTAGCAAGATATGCTAGTTCTATCTTAAATGTTTATAGACAATAGATGCCAGCAGTCCTACCATTGTGTAAAATAATTATGTGTTTTCGTTTCACACTTATTTGGCAGGACGGTAGTACCTCCCTGGGTTGTTGCTGTATATATATGTTTTCATTTTCTTTTTCGAAGTGTTGGACGGGTAAGCCAGAGAAAGGCCTCGGTCAGATGATCATAAGTTCCAGTGGCGAGTCATTATATTACAAAGACCCGCGTCAGGAAACACTTCTGTGTTCCTCACGAACCTTACCCAACCTATCCTTCCGGTGGTGTACACTCCTAGACGTACCTGTAGTCCAGCCAAAGCCGGACAGTGCTAACATCCAGCTGAAGCCTGGCAGTGGTAACATCCAGCTGAAGCCTGGCAGTGGTAACATCCAGCTGAAGCCTGGCATTGGTAACATCCAGCTGAAGCCTGGCAGCGGTAACATCCAGCTGAAGCCAGGCAGTGGTAACATCCAGTTGAAGCCTGGCAGTGGTAACATCCAGCTGAAGCCAGGCAGTGGTAACATCCAGCTGAAGCCTGGCAGTGGTAACATCCAGCTGAAGCCTGGCAGTGGTAACATCCAGCTGAAGCCTGGCAGTGGTAACATCCAGCTGAAGCCTGGCAGTGGTAACATCCAGCTGAAGCCTGGCAGTGGTAACATCCAGCTGAAGCCTGGCAGTGGTAACATCCAGCTGAAGCCTGGCAGTGGTAACATCCAGCTGAAGCCTGGCAGTGGTAACATCCAGCTGAAGCCTGGCAGTGGTAACATCCAGCTGAAGCCTGGCAGTGGTAACATCCAGCTGAAGCCAGTCAGTGGTAACATCCAGCTGAAACCAGGCAGTGGTAACATCCAGTTGGAGCCAGGCAGTGGTAACATCCAGCTGAAGCCAGGCAGTGGTAACATCCAGCTGAAGCCTGGCAGTGGCAACATCCAGCTGAAGCCAGGCAGTGGTCACATCCAGCTGAAGCCAGGCAGTGGTAGTATCCAGCTGAAGCCTGACATTGGTAACATCCAGCTGAAGCCTGGCAGTGGTAACATCCAGCTGAAGCCTGGCAGTGGTAACATCCAGCTGA
Source organism: Cherax quadricarinatus (assembly GCF_038502225.1). Taxonomy (NCBI): domain Eukaryota; kingdom Metazoa; phylum Arthropoda; class Malacostraca; order Decapoda; family Parastacidae; genus Cherax; species Cherax quadricarinatus. The sequence goes on from NC_091334.1 coordinate 8,901,533, forward strand.
AGCCAGGCAGTGGTAACATCCAGCTGAAGCCTGGCAGTGGTAACATCCAGCTGAAGCCTGGTAGTGGTAACATCCAGCTGAAGCCAGGCAGTGGTAACATCCAGCTGAAGCCAGTCAGTGGTAACATCCAGCTGAAGCCAGGCAGTGGTAACATCCAGCTGAAGCCTGGCAGTGGTAACATCCAGCTGAAGCCTGGCAGTGGCAACATCCAGCTGAAGCTAGGCAGTGGTAACATCCAGCTGAAGCCAGGCAGTGGTAACATCCAGCTGAAGCCAGGCAGTGATAACATCCAGCTGAAGCCTGGCAGTGGCAACATCCAGCTGAAGCCAGGCAGTGGTAACAGCCAGCTGAAGCCAGGCAGTGCTAACATCCAGCTGAAGCCAGGCAGTGCTAACATCCACCCGAAGCTGAGCAGTGGTAACATCCACCCGAAGCTGAGCAGTGGTAACATCCACCCGAAGCTGAGCAGTGGTAACATCCTGGAGTCTGCTGATTTTCCTGGCTACACCCGAGACTTTTTGCTCTTGCACGGCAGATGGATGAGTGGTGTCGTCACTCTTCCTCAGTCTCAAGTCAGTGAGTTCTTGTCTTAATACTGACAGCCTGAAGTTTTAACATACTCCTTCCTTGAAGGTAATACATTAGTTCTGTCATGTACTGGAAGACAAATGTGAGGAAAAGAGTCAGTTTCCATAAGCTAGAGAGTAACAAGTATGGCAAACAACTCAGTTCGTAATGTAGAAGCCTAGTTATTAATTCTAATACACCTCTGTATTACAGTACCATGAGGCTGGTTTACGATAACAACACTCCCACCCTCTCACTGTCATGGTTAGGGGAGCCATCAGCGTAGTCTGTGTCAAAGTAATGTGAAAAGCTGTTATCTACCAGGGTGGCTAGAAATATTGTTAATAATAATATCTTTATTTCTACAAGTACAAGGTATACAGGCCTAGCTGACTTCAATGACATACTATACTACATAGAAAGCCGTTTGTTATGCAGAGCATTTCGGGCAAATTAGGTCAGTTTTGTCCCGGGATGTGACCCACACCAGTCAATTGACACCCAGGTACCCATTTTTCTGATGGGGGAACATAGACAACCGGTGTAAGGAAACACGCCCAATATTTCTACCCTTGTCGGGAATCGAACCCGACAACTCGCCTTGTGAAGCGAGAGCTTAAGCCACCAGATCACCGTTGTTTCTTAACATGATGCAGTTCATGTAATCCAAACATTTTTGTGTGACTATTATTTCAATCCATCTTGACTCCCTTGTCCCATGAATTATATGTTTAGTAATTGTTGTGATCACCAGACAGCAGCTTCAGTCCCATAATGACGTTGATGTCATGTGTTCTGTCAGTAACACTGGGTATACCTAAATCTTTCCTCACATTGAGTATTTTAGTAGTTACAGGACAGCCGAGAATAATCTCAGGGCTTCACTCTGTGTTTTTCGAGTCTTTCAGTGATTCTATTGTGTTGCAGGACTAAAACTGGTGCATGATAATCTATCATCGGTCTTGTGAACACTACATACATCATTTTTGCAATTCTAACATTTGCACCACATTTGGGATTATACCCGGCGACAATTCTTGAGAGCTTCAAGTCTGTCCTTACATTGCTGGTTAATTTTATTCGCAAATTTTAGTGTACAAGGCGCAGTAATGCTTGGATATTTGCAAGACACATGATCAACACTTCTAACATTAACTTTTAATTTCGATGATCCAATTTTACGGTTACCATTGTGTTTGTTAAACACTTTGGTCTTTTCTGCAGAATTATAAAACCAAGATTATCATAACCTGTCTGTATATGATTAAGTGTGATTTGCATTTCACGCTGTTGTAGTATATACAAAAATATTAGTATAGCCAACTGTGATGTTGGGGTTATCTGGTATAGAAGTAGGGCCCTTTTTAATACATTAAACAGTATAGGACTTAATATATCGCCTTGGGGAGTACCAACTTGCATTTCTTTAATTTCACTTTTTGTTTTCCTAAAACAATGCAGCTGAGTTTCTGTTAGTGAGACAGCCGAGTATCTACATTCGTCTCTCGACTACTGGGAAGAGAGGACGCTTCTTGAGTCTCCCTACACGCCACCTGGTGGTGACTGCTTGACTTAGGCACCAACATGGCGGATCTTATCAGCCGGAGAGTGAATACTGTCTGTATTGAATTAGTTCGAGGAATATTAAGCAGTGCGACAATGCATGTACTGTTATCGGCCATAATTAGGGACGTCTACGGGATACCGAACGATGAATTGTACGGTGTAGCCCTTAATGGAATGACAAGGGTTTTTGTGAAGTTTACAAGAGCCGGCTTTTACACCAGGATTGTGGATGAATTTCAGGAAAGGAGGATGAGTGTGAATTCAACAGCAGAGGTGTGTCTACATGATGTTTCGAAATATTACACGTGGGTAAAGGTGCGTAATGTACCCTTTGAGGCAACGTCATATGGCATTCAGGAAGCCTTCAGCAATTATGGAACTGTTCATACGGCTAGTATGGGGGTGTGGAGGGACGGGCCATTTGAAGGGCTGCCTGAGGGGTCCTGCACCCTGAAGATGTCTTTGAGGCGGCCAATACCCTTGTATGTTACGCTGACAGGCTATAGGACCCAGGTATTTGTCCACTATGCAGGGCAAAGGAAAACTTGCCGATTATGTGATTCTTACGAGCACATGGCGGCGCAGTGTCCTCGAAGGCAAGCCCCTAGGATGGTGTTATCGTGGATGGTGGATCAGCAACCGTGCAACGTGGATGTGGAGTTGGGGGTTGCGGATGGACAGAAGACGAATCTCTGGAGTGAGGAGGTGGACAAGGTGGAAGAGGCGATGGGGACGTGTGTTACCCTCCCGGAGGTAACAGGGGAGAGCCCCCCATTGCCTGAGGGAAGGGTGGACATGGAAGAGTCTACCCAGGAGAGGTTGGAAGCTGTGCTGCAGGAGTTCTTGGACGAGCCGGAGGCCGGGGAGGACGGACCTGAGAAGTTAAGTGAGGTGCAGCTGATGGATGAGCAGCAGGGACAGGTGGAGGATTCGCAGAATGACAGAGAGGACAAGGAAGTGGTGGTGGAAATCCATCAGGAGGACTCGCATGAGGTAGATATGTGTGAGTGAGAGCTCACGCAAATGGACTGCGGGTGCCTTGGATGTCGATGAGGTTTTAACACCTGGGCAGAGACCTGGGAAGAAGTCATGGGTAGATGTGGGGGAAAAGGCAAGCAGGGGAGGGGGTGTACCAGGGAAGCTCAGTGGGGGAGGGCAAGGAGGGGTTGGTGGACAGGTTAGGAAAAATGATAAAAATGGTATGGGTACCATGAAAGGTGAACTGAGTAAGCCACAGCGGCATAGGGGTAAGCCGCCTTTTCTGGGAAGTTCAAGTGTGTCACAATAAATGTAAATGGTCTTAAATCTGAGGTAAAAAGGGTTTGGTTAGAATGGTTTTTACGAAGGTTTGATGTAGATGTATGTTTTTTTGCAGGAGCATAACCATAGGTTAGGGTGTGAATTGCGTTTGCGGGGTTATAACCTATTTGTCAGTAATGCTTTGTAATTAAAAGGAGGGGTAGCAGTGGCTGTAAAGGAGACCAGCCCATTGCGTGTCATGGGTTGGGAGGAGGGGGGAGGGTCGTAAGGGTAGATGGGCACTGGGGGGTGGGGAGAGTATGTTTCATTGGAGTTTATATGCCGGCAGGCAACAATGTTAGAGTGAAAGTTGATTTTGTTCGTGATGTTTTGATGTATTATTTGCGGGGTTTACCTTCCATAACTGTACTTGGGGTGATTGGAACTGTGTGATTAGGAATAGGGATGTCTCACCGAGGGAGGCGGGATGTGTCTTGGGTGCTCTAAGGGATGTGTTAAGGGATGTAGGAGTTGTAGATGTGGTGGGGAGGGGGGAGTGTGGGGTGGAGCACACGTTCATTCGTGGGAATTATGAGGCGAGGTTAGATAGGATATATGTGATGCAGGGGATAGGTGTGGAGAGGGTGAGGGCTTTCGATGGTTTTTCGGATCACAGGGCGGTGATAGCTGATCTGCGGGTGGATGGTATAGTACGCATATATGCTGGGTATTGGAAACTGAATGTGAGGCTTCTGCAGGAGGGGGATGTTGGCTCTTCCTTCGAGGAATGGTGGACACATTTCTGGGATGGTAGGGATGGTGAGATGGATTTGCTTGACTGGTGGGAGGTGAGGGCTAAGATAGGAATCGCGGAGTTTTTCAGGGCACGTGGCAGGGAACAGGCACGGTGGCGGTATGGTTTGCAAAACTACCTGGAGGGACAAATGAATGCGTTTTACGACTAAGGGTGGGGTAGGGAAGGTATGAGAGGGGATGTGGATGGTTTAAGGTGTCGAATTGCAGAGTTACATAATGAAAGGTTTAACGCAATTAGAGTTAGAGCGGGGTTAGAGGAGGTGTTAAAGGGTGATCAACCATCAGGTTACGTTCTGAGAAAATTTAGGGAAAGGCAAATGGTGACTACCATAGCGCATCTAATGGTCGCTGCTGGGGAGGGGGAGGTTATGTGGAGGGTCAAGGCCTTACCGATACAGACAGCATTAGTGTTTATGCAGATTATTCGTTTAGGGAGAAATGGAGGAGGAACAGAGGAGATGCCAGTGAGGAGGTATTCGGGGATATGCAGAGTAATATTGTATTAGGACAAAAGGAACAGGAAATGCTGGAGGGTAGTATTAGTGAGGAGGAGGTGGAGGAGGCGGGTTATGGGATGAGTCAGGGTAAGACGCCGGGCATAGATGGAATACCGAATGATTTTTATAGAGTTTACTGGGAGTGTATTAGGCATGGTTTAGTGGAAGTCTTAATTATATGTGGAGCAGTGGGAGGATGGGGAAAACACAGAAAACCGGGATCGTTGTGTTAGTGCCGAAAAAGAAGGAAGGGAAAGTACTGAGTGATTATAGAGCGATATCCTTAATGTGTGCCGATTATAAAATTTATGCTAAAATTCTGGGCAATAGACTGAAGAAGGTTCTAGGATCAGTGATACATGGGGGCCAGTATGGCATCCCGGGAAGAAGTATGAGGGATGGGCATAGTCACATAAGGGAATTTATTGAGAGCTGCACTGGAGGGGGAATACTTGGTTTAGATTGGGCTAATGCGTATGATTGTGTGAACAGGGATTTCTTAAGAGTTTGTTTGGAGAAGTTGGGTATGGGGGGGGGGAGGGGGGCGAGATGGGTGCAAACCTTGTATGAGGGAGCGGTTGTTCGGGTACAGGTTAATGGTAAGTTGGGTGACCCGGTACTGATGGAGAGAGGTTTGAGGCAGGGTTGTCCGCTCTCTCAGTTACTATTTGCCTGCGTGCAGAATCCGTTTTATAGGCTAGTGAATGAGGTGATGAATGGACAGGGGACGATGGGGGGTGGAAGGGGGTATTATTGGGTACGTGGATGATACTACAGTTCTTGTAATGCATGAGGAAGATCTAAGGAAGGTTGGTCGAGTCATTCAGATATTTGGGGATGCTATGGGTATGAGAGTTAATTTAATGAAGTCGAGACTATTAGAGGTGGGGGATTGGATTGGTGGGAGCTTGGGGGAGGGGTTGGGATGGTCAGTAGTGGACAGAATTAGGGTTTGTGGAGTATGGTACATGGTGGAGGTGCAAGAATGTAGGAAGATAAATTCAGAATTAGTTACAGGCAAAGGTTTTGGGTAGGCTTGGAGGCTTAAGGGCTAGGGACGTAACATTACAACAGAGAGTTTTGGTGGTTAACTCTCTGGTTTACAGTAAGGTGTGGGGGGTGGCGGGGGTGTTCCCTTTAAGAGTACAGGATATTGCCGAAATCCAGAGGAAGGTTCTAAGGTATGTGTGGGGGTTTGGGAGGGCATGGTTGTGCAAGGACGTGGTAATGATGGATGTGAGACATGGGGGTCTTGGCCTGATGGCATTGAGTCATAGAGTAATGGCTTTATATATTAAACAAAGGTATATTCGGACTGGGGGGGACCGGGGAGTCAGGGTGGGTAGGGTAATGGAGGATGCACGAAGATGGTGGTGTGGAAGGGATTTGAGGTATTGTGAAGACATGTTGAGAGTTTTATTGAATGTAGGACAGGTGTCCAAATTAAAAGTCAAAAGGATGGTGGGTGCTGTGGTGGGTAAGGGTGTCTTACAGGGGCTTGCTGTATATCCGACATAAGACTGGAAGAGCATTTGGAGGGAGTTTGGCTTGCTTAGAATACCTGCGGGGGTACGGGAGTTAGTATATAGTTTTCTAATGGGAATTTTGGCCTCTAAGGATACGTTATGTAAAATGGGTCTTGTAAGAGAGGCCTCATGCTTGCACTGTGGGGACACCGAAACAGCTTTTCATGCTGTATTTTTTTGTCCCTCTTTGGAGGGGGTGAGATTATGGATGGTGCACGTTATCAGTCTTTTAGGGGGGGGGGGGGAAATGGCCGTTCCTAAGGGCTTTATTGTTGGATGTAACTGGGGTGTCAGGTGATGTAGGTAGGGCTTTAATGTATGTCATGACGGATTATTTACATGTATCTTGGGGGATGAGGGAGGTTCGGGGAGAGTTGAGAATAAAAGCGTTAGCAGCGAGGTTTTATAGAACGATGTGTAGGAATAAGCAAGTCTATGGGGGGCGGTGGGTAACTAGCTTCTCGGAGGGTTACCGGAATCTCACTGTGGGTGGCCTCCTTCACGTGAACCCAGGGGGCGGGCAAAGGGTTGGTCTCCTACCTGGGGATGTATGAGGGTATGTCAGTTTAGGCTGCTTTATTGTGTGAATGGTGGGAGGGCTATGAATGGTGAGGGGGAAGGAGATGCATGATAAACTAGACAACCTATGGTTATGTACCCTGAGTACAGGATAATCTTTAAATCATGATAACTAAATATTGGGATCTCGGGTTTAGCGCAGTATGGTTTTATTTTGCACCTAAGTTAAACTTGATCGCTGTACAACTTTTGTTTGTGAGGTGCTGTGACAATGCACAGTTGTTTCGTGGTAGTAAATTAGTGCTTAGTGGGTATAAAAGTTGGTAATTGGTTAACACCAGGAATTCAGTGTCAACTACAGTTTGAGTTACATTTATCCCAGGTACATTTCATTGCTATAAAAAAAATAATATTGATAATATGTTTAACCACATGTGAGTGACTATGAGGTTAACTTGTTTAATTTTTAATATTGATATTGTGTTTAACCACATGAGAGTGGCTATGATGTTAACTTGTTTAATTTTTAATACTGATAATGTGTTTAACCACATGAGAGTGGCTATGATGTTAACTTGTTTAACTTTTAATATTGATAATGTGTTTAACCACATGAGAGTGGCTATGATGTTAACTTGTTTAACTTTTAATATTGTCTGCATCGCTCTTGGGCCGTGTAGACCTCCTGCGCAAACGCACTTCAGTTCCCTGACTGCAGTAGTGTGAGGTGGTGCTTGTTGCGCCTCTGTCGTCAGCCAAGGAGAACTACCATTAGTCAACATGGCGTTCAGTTACAGACGCAGGATTAACACTGTCGGCGTTGAACTTCTCAGTGGGGCAATAACGCCAGCTTCAGCTCAGGTTTTACTACCTAAAATCATCAGAGACACATATGGCATTCAGGATGGCGAGTTGTACGGAGTAGCATTGAATGGAGCACGTAGATTTTTTGTGAAACTGCTCTCAGCAACGGTTTACGAGTCGTTGGTCAACTGTTTTCAGGACGTAAGTCTTGATGCAACACCAGCTGTGCATGTGAGGATGATCGATGTATCCAGACATTATACATGGATTAAACTGTGTAATGTCCCCTTTGAGGCTGATGAGACAGATATCAGAAAAGTTTTTGAGGAATACGGAACTGTTCATTTGGCCCAGTATGGTAAGTGGGTGACGGGTGCCTACACAGGTATGCCGGAGGGCACTTTTAACCTAAAAATGACATTGTGACACCCCATACCGTCTTACGTGTACCTAAAGGAATTCAGGACACAGGTCATGGTGTCATACGCCGGGCAAAGGCGTACATGCCGACTATGTGGGGAATATGATCACATAGCGGCGGAGTGTGGGAAGCGGCAACGAGCTCCTGGCCCATGGGCAGAGACATCAGCTTCTACACCGGAAGGAGCAGGTGATGATCAACGACGTGAAGGAGGGCGTGGTCGTCTATGGAGTGAGATAGTGGATGAGGCGCATAAGGCTGGGGGAGAGGGTGAGGCCCTTGACCAGTTTCCTGGCCCAGAGACACTTCCAGTGGATCGGGTTGCGCAGAAAGTACAGGAGGAAGTGTTGGAAATTGAGGAGGAATTAGCCGAGGTTCTGAAGTCCTTGTCACCGCCTGAGGAGGTGGCTGCTCCTGGAAAGGTGGTAGAAGACGAGTTGAAGGCTGTGGTGCATCAACAACAGAACTATTCGGACGACGGAAGTGACAGCGTGACTGAGGTGTCACCGAGATCATTGCCACTGTGTACAGTGGAGGTTGAGGTACATTGTGAGGCATCCCCAGACCAAGCCATGGAGGATGCGCCTGTCACAAGAAAGAGAGCCACTGCGTCGGATTCAGATGATGTCCTAACGCCAGCGCAGCGGACTGGGAAGCAAATATGGGCAGAAGGTGAAGGTAGTGGTGGCCATGACAGGAGTCACCGAAAGAAGGGGGGGGGGAGAGAGGGAAGTGTGCAGGTGACAAGTGGTTTCACACGTTCTGGTGGCCATAGGAAGAGTGAAGAGAGGAGGCAGGGGTGGAAACTTTAATAGGCCTCCGGTGTATGACAGTAAACGTTAATGGTTTGTGTTATAGTGTAAAGAGAGAATGGTTTAGAATGTTTCTGAATAAATTTAGAGTGGATGTTGTGTTCCTTCAGGAGCATAATTTTAAGGAGGGTAGGGTGTTGGAGATGGAGGGGTTTCGAGTGGTAACCCTGCCATCTGCCCGTTTGAAAGGAGGGGTCGGTATATTAATCAGGGAGGCGAGCCTGTTTGTTTTGCAGAGAAGTGAGGGGGGGAGGGGGAAGGGTGCTGCACGTAGATGGTTTGTGGATGGGAAAACGTGTGGCCTTTATTAGCGTATATGCGCCTGCAGAGAATAACGTACAGGTGAAGCAGGAGTTTGTGTGTGAGGACCTTGTGTTTTTTTTCCATGCATTACCGGAGGTGGCAATAGTAGGAGGTGATTGGAACTGCGTCATTAGGAGGGCTGATGTGGAACTGAAAGGGGCAGGTTATGTGTCGGTGGCCCTACGAGATTTATTGAGGGATATTAGGTTAAGGGACGCATTCGAGGGGGGGGGCGTGGGAGACAGAGCATACATTTGTTAGGAGAGGGTATGCAGCGAGGTTAGATAGAGTGTATCTTTCTCACGGGGTTGTAGTGAGATCTTTCAAAACTGTTGAAGTAGCATGGTCGGATCATAGAGCAGTGTTGGTGGAGGTTGGTTGGGAGGAGCTTGCGGAAATATACAGGAGTTACTGGAAATTAAATGTAAGTGCATTGAGTGATGAGGAGGGGTTAGTGGGATTTTCTGTCCTATGGAAGGAGCTTAGCAAGGAGGCACAGGGAGTGGTAGATGTCGTACAATGGTGGGATTGTGTAGCCAAGGAAAGGATTAGGAAATATTATGTGGGGGTGGGCAAACATATAAATGATTTAAAATATGGCCTTTCAAACTATTTAGAGGACAGGTTAAGGGGCTGTTATGGTAAGGGGGCTGTGGGGGGCAACTATCCTATGGATGAAATTGTCGAGGTCAAGGGGAGACTGAGGGAGTTACAAAATGAGAGGTTTCAAGTGGTAAGGGTGCAGGCAGGGGTAGAGGAGGTGCTTTGGGGAGACAAGCCATCGGCGTGTGTGTTGCGACGTCAAAAACAAAGACAGTGGGTTACAGCTATTCCGAGATTAGAGGTACATGAGATGGCGGGGGGTTATAGAATGGGTCAGGAGATACTAACTATGAAAGGAATGTGTGCGTATGCGGATAAATGGTATGAAGGGTATTGGACAAGTGGGAAGGTGGAGAATGTGGATTTAGAGGTGTGTGAGTATGTGACGTGTAATTTAGGGAATAGTGATAGAAAGGCTTTACGGGGGTAATAACGGAAGAGGAAATACAGTTGGCTTTAAGGGGAATGAGGAAGGGCAAAGCACCGGGAATAGACGGTCTCCCGGATGAATTTTACCTCCAAAATTGGGAGGTGATAAGGGGATTCATGGGTAGGTTATTTAATCAGATGAAGGAGAAGGGTGTGATGGGGGACAAGCAAGCAACAGCAGTTGTAGTGTTAGTCCAGAAGGGTAAGGGGCAGCACACCCTCAAGGAGTACCGTGCCATATCTCTGTTATGTGCTGATTATAAGTTGTTTGCTAAAGTCTTGGGTAATCGGTTTAAATGTGTGGTAGGGAGAGTGGTTTCGAAAACGCAGTATGGTTTGCCTGGAAGGTCGATGATTGAGGGTCATGGAATACTAAGAAGTTTTGTGGAATCAAAAGGGGGGGGGAGGGCGGCGTTGTTGTCCTTAGACTGGCAAGGGGCCTATGACAGGGTGGAAAGGGGAGCATTGGAAGCTATACTTAGGAGGCAGGGTTATGGGGAAGAAATAGTTAATTGGGTAACCACGTTGTACAATGGAGCTAAGATGAGGGTACAGGTTAATGGATGCTTGGGGGAGGAGATTGTAATGGGTAGGGGACTTAGGCAGGGGTGTCCCATGTCACAAATGTTGTTTGGGTGCATTCAGGACCCCTTCTATAGAATGGTTGAACGTTGTGTATGTGACACGAGTGGAGGTGTGGGGGAGGTCGGGAAAGTGTGGCCTGGAATAATAGGATATGTAGACGATACAACAGTCCTGGTTCGAGAGGGGATGGCGTTGGGTGTTTTGGATGATGTGCAACAGTTCGGAAATGCAACAGGGATGCAGGTAAATAGAGAGAAGTCAATGATCATGGGGTTGGGTGATGGGGTGGAGGGGGGGGGAGATGTAACGTTGTGAGGAAACAAACGGTGTCTTTAAAAATTTGTGGTATCACCTATAAGGATGACTTGGATGCTGCTCGAGAGGAAAACTCGAATAGATTAATGGAAAGGATTCAGGGGCGTCTGGGTGCATTGCGACCTCATCATCTGACTCTCGTACAACGAGTGATTGTTATAAATGTATTATTGTATAGTAAGGTTTGGCACGTAGCAGCCGTGTTCCCATTAACAGGGACGGCGATTGTGGGAATTCTGAGACGAGTGTTCAACTTTTTGTGGGGTTCAAGGTGCGATTGGCTGAGGAGAGAGGTTGTAATGTTACCTGTGCGCCAGGGTGGGTTGGGGTTGATGGATCTGAGAAGGAGGATTAAATGTGTGTTTCTTAAATGGGAGGTTTTGCGCGAAGGTATGAGTGGAGGGCAGCTGGGAAAAATACATGATAGGTTGGGTAAGTTGTATGGTGGTGTGGAGTTGAGGGAATGTGAAACTGTTTTGAGGGCTTTGATGTTGGTTCGAGAACCCAGGAAAATTCGAGTAGGGGTTTTGTGTAGGCTGCTTGTAGAAAGGATTGTTGTACCAGTTGAGGGATTGTTCCCCATGTACGCATGGAAGAGTATTTGGTATAGGTTTAGCAAGTTGAAGTTAAAGCCTAGGGTAAGGGAGGTAACGTATCGTTTTCTGCATGGCACAAGGCTTATTCCTCTAAGAAAAAGGAGGAGTAGATGTAAAATAGAAAGAGACAGGCGCTCCCTTTACAGGCGACGGAAAAGAATAACAGAGCGGCTAAAAGAGGTCAATATATCTGAAATGCGTAGGGAGACACTGGTCAGAGAAATAGCAAGCATCGAACTCAAGCTAAAGGAATCTTATAGGAGTCAGGAATCACGGGAAGAACTAAAAGCCATAAATGAAATCAAAAGAAACCCAAAGTATTTCTTCTCCTATGCCAAATCAAAGTCGAGAACAACATCCAGTATTGGGCCCCTACTTAAACAAGATGGGTCCTACGCAGATGACAGCAAGGAAATGAATGAGCTACTCAAGTCCCAGTATGACTCAGTTTTTAGCAAGCCGCTAACCAGACTGAGAGTCGAAGATCAAAACGAATTTTTTATGAGAGAGCCACAAAATTTGGTTAACACAAGCCTATCCGATGTTATCCTGACGCCAAATGACTTCGAACAGGCGATAAATGACATGTCCATGCACTCTGCCCCAGGGCCAGACTCATGGAACTCCGTATTCATCAAGAACTGCAAGAAGCCCCTATCACGAGCCTTTTCCATCCTATGGAGAGGGAGCATGGACATGGGGGTCGTCCCACAGTTACTAAAAACAACAGACATAGCCCCACTCCACAAAGGGGGCAGTAAAGCAACAGCAAAGAACTACAGACCGATAGCACTAACATCCCATATCATAAAAATCTTTGAAAGGGTCCTAAGAAGCAAGATCACCACCCATCTAGAAACCCATCAGTTACACAACCCAGGGCAACATGGGTTTAGAACAGGTCGCTCCTGTCTGTCTCAACTATTGGATCACTACGACAAGGTCCTAAATGCACTAGAAGATAAAAAGAATGCAGATGTAATATATACAGACTTTGCAAAAGCCTTCGACAAGTGTGACCATGGCGTAATAGCGCACAAAATGCGTGCTAAAGGGATAACAGGAAAAGTCGGTCGATGGATCTATAATTTCCTCACTAACAGAACACAGAGAGTAGTTGTCAACAGAGTAAAGTCCGAGGCAGCTACGGTGAAAAGCTCTGTTCCACAAGGCACAGTACTCGCTCCCATCTTGTTCCTCATCCTCATATCCGACATAGACAAGGATGTCAGCCACAGCACCGTGTCTTCCTTTGCAGATGACACCCGAATCTGCATGACAGTGTCTTCCATTGCAGACACTGCAAGGCTCCAGGCAGACATCAACCGAATCTTTCAGTGGGCTGCAGAAAACAATATGAAGTTCAACGATGAGAAATTTCAATTACTCAGATATGGTAAACACGAGGAAATTAAATCTTCATCAGAGTACAAAACAAATTCTGGCCACAAAATAGAGCGAAACACCAACGTCAAAGACCTGGGAGTGATCATGTCGGAGGATCTCACCTTCAAGGACCATAACATTGTATCAATCGCATCTGCTAGAAAAATGACAGGATGGATAATGAGAACCTTCAAAACTAGGGAGGCCAAGCCCATGATGACACTCTTCAGGTCACTTGTTCTATCTAGGCTGGAATATTGCTGCACACTAACAGCACCTTTCAAGGCAGGTGAAATTGCTGACCTATAAAATGTACAGAGAACCTTCACGGCGCGCATAACGGAGATAAAACACCTCAATTACTGGGAGCGCTTGAGGTTCCTGAACCTGTATTCCCTGGAACGCAGGCGGGAGAGATACATGATTATATACACCTGGAAAATCCTAGAGGGACTAGTACCGAACTTGCACACGAAAATCACTCACTACGAAAGCAAAAGACTTGGCAGACGATGCAACATCCCCCCAATGAAAAGCAGGGGTGTCACTAGCACGTTAAGAGACCATACAATAAGTGTCAGGGGCCCGAGACTGTTCAACTGCCTCCCAGCATACATAAGGGGGATTACCAACAGACCCCTGGCAGTCTTCAGGCTGGCACTGGACAAGCACCTAAAGTCGGTTCCAGACCAGCCGGGCTGTGGCTCGTACGTTGGTTTGCGTGCAGCCAGCAGCAACAGCCTGGTTGATCAGGCTCTGATCCACCAGGAGGCCTGGTCACAGACCGGGCCGCGGGGGCGTTGACCCCCGGAACTCTCTCCATGTAAACTCCAGGTAATACTACCGTCGGGGGAGGTACTTTATTATTATTATTATTATTACAATCAAGGGGGAAGCGCTAAACCCGGAGGATTATACAGCGCCTGGGGGGGGGATGTGGAAGGCATTCAGGCTTAATTTGGGGAACTGGAGCACAGATCCAATTCCCTAAATCAAGAGCCCCTCACCAACATCAAGGAACCTTCCTTGAGGGGGGGGGAGGTACTAAGAACCAGAGGGGTAATTGTGGGCGGAAGGTGTGGAATCTGTGGGGAGGATGAGACGGCGTTCCATGCAGTATACTTTTGTGGGTGACTGGAGGGTGTTAGGTATTGGTTAAGTAGGGTTGTACAGGGGGTGGGGGGCCAAGGGGTGTCGGTTCTGCGTGCACTAAGCCTAGATGTGGGAGGGTTCGATGAGAGTGTTATAAGAGCTTTGGATTATATAATAGTGGATTATATATATATATCGTGGGTGATGAGGGGGAGGGGGGATTGTGAGGTGCGGAGGCGGGTACTAGCGGTAACGGTTTATCGTACGATGTGTCGTAATAGAGAACTGTATGGGAGGAGGTGGGAGAAGGATTTTTCGGAAGGGTATAAAATGTTAACGTTAGGGTTTCTCATGAATCTACGACTTGGGCTGAGTGAGTAAGGGGGGGAGGGTTTGGGGATTACATACGAGAAGGGGGAATTCAGGGGGACACAGCAGGGTCGCCTCCTGGGGAGGGGTGAGAGTGAGGTGTATGTGGATATAGGTGTAGATGTGTGGCATACGTGTATGTAGCATGCAAGTGGGCACAGAAAACAAAGGTGATATCAAGTAATTACGTAGTAACGAATGAAGAATTCTGTGTTTGATGTGTCAGGGTCGTCATGACCTTCTTCATGTATTAAGTGTGAATGATGTCAAGATTATAGGTGTAAGACCTTGAAGAGCTTTTGGGCTATTGTAGAGTGTGCGTTTATAGCCTTTATTGGGCATATTTCATGTGCGATAATCGTATCGCAATGAGAGGTTATTTAAATTATGCTGTTTGTGTTTAGTGTTGGGGTTTTAGCGAGTGTACTGACTTTATTTTAGCATTATATAATGTGCTCATCCAGTTGATGAGAGATGGAACGCTAATGACTTCATAAATTTGTAATGCCTCGTTAAAAATTTGTAAAGGGAGAGTATGGTTTAGTCTCTTACTTTATATAATGTGCTCAGCCTGTGGAAGAGGCTGTATTAATATTTACTAATATTTATTAATATTTATTTAGTATAAGTGTGAGGCTTAGGATTTTCATTTTTTTTTCAATGCTTAAAGAGGGATTGTAGTGAGGCAAGCATGTATGTTTTTAGGTAATTCTTATTGTATAGGGGTTAATTTTGGGAAGTGCATCTATTTTATTTTTTTTTAAGTGAGATTGTGATGTAGGTCATTCCTCTGATTATCTACTGTGAAGGTTGTGAACCTTTGTCATATGTCAGTCATAGTATGTTAACTATACAAATCTGAAAGGTTTATATAGTTTATATTTTATATAGTTTATATAGTTATATAGTTTATATTGTTTATATTATAGTAGTATGTTATATGGAAAATTTTGTGAGTGTATATGGGTAACCTCTTTCTGTCAATTACAATGTGTTGTTAAAACTTGTTAGTGTATGTTCTGTAGGATTGAGGATCCTACTGTACCCATTTATATCTTTTTATTTAATAGTAAGTTGTAAAGTTTTTAAATAAAATATAAAAAAAAACTTTTAATATTGATAATGTGTTTAACCACATGAGAGTGGCTATGATGTTACCTTGTTTAATGTTTAGCATTGATAATGTGTTTCACCACGTGAGAGTGGCCAGGGTTGCAACTTGTAGAGGGGCGGGTGGGGGTTGTGGGAGTGTTGGAAGTCAGTGTTAGCATCAGTGTATTATGAAGATCTTTGTGATTATGTAACACTGTTTCTAGGTAGATTGTAGGTTGTTAGGCTATCTAAAGGTAACTTTGTATGTATATTCACTTCGTGGACCGTTGTAGTACTAGTGTTGAATGTTCTGTCATAACATGTACCATTTCATGGTATCTTTATATTGAATCTTGTAATACAGTTTTAAATAAAATATAAAAAAATAAATAAAAAAAAGGTGCAGTAATGCTTGGATATTTGCAAGACACATGATCAACACGCCTAACATTAACTTTTAATTTCGATGATCCAATTTTACGGTTACCATTGTGTCTGTTAAACACTTTGGTCTTTTCTGCAGAATTATAAAACCAAGATTATCATAACCTGTCTGTATATGATTAAGTGTGATTTGCATTTCACGCTATGTTGTAGTATATACAAAAATATTAGTATAGCCAATTGTGATATCGTTGGGGTTATCTGGTATAGAAGTAGGGCCCTTTTAATACATTAAACAGTATAGGACTTAATATATCGCCTTGGGGAGTACCAACTTGCATTTCTTTAATTTCACTTTTTGTTTTCCTAAAACAATGCAGCTGAGTTTCTGTTAGTGAGACAGCCGAGTATCTGTTTGATCTAGTTCATTCAGAATGACTTCTCTATTTAAAACGTCGAAAGTATTTTTAATATCGAGAAGAGTCGTGTATTTGTGCCTTTTGTACCCCATGTATAATTACAAATGTTGCAACACAATTTGGTACACTTTTGTCATGTGTGAATTCGTTAATAGTAATCTGGTAAGTATGTATCATCCTTTTACATGTTTAACACAGACAGCTAGTCAGTAAGGGGGTCATTGTTCGCATCGCTTTTGGGCCGTGTGGATAGGCTGCGCAGTGGCTCCCGAATCATCTGGCTTTCTTCGCAGTTTTCATATTCGTCTCTCAACTCTTGAGTAGAGAGGACGTACTTGGAACTGCGCTCTGACCCCTGGTGGCAGGTGACAGTTTTTTTCATCATGGCGGAGAGTGGCCGCAGACGCGTGAACACTTTTTGGAATTAGTGAGGGGCGTGCTTACTGCCCAGAATACCATGTTGCTGACGGCGATATTGCGGGATACGTACGGTATCGCCAATGAAGATCTTTATGGAGTCATTTTCGTCAAGTTCCGGCTGAGCAGTACATATGACAACATGGTGGCCAAGTATCAGGACGTGGTTAAGACGGTTACCCCTGGCGTTAAGTGTCCGTCTTCATGACGTATCAAGATTCTACACCTGGGTCAAGGTGCGTAATGTACCTTTCGAGGCGGATGAAAGTGATTTACGGCAGGTGTTTGGACGATATGGGACGATCCACATGGCGACATTGGGACGTTGGCGAGATGGGCCACTAGTTGGCTTCCCTGAAGGGACGTTTTCCCTGAAAATGTCCCTAAGGCATCCTATTCCATCTTATGTGGGAATGGAGGACTTCCGGACTCAGATGTACGTAACATACTCAGGTCAGAGGCGTACGTGCCGTGTGTGTGGGGCATACGACCACATAGCACCGACTTGTCAATGAGACGTGGGAAAACTGAAGCTGAGGTGGGATCTGATGGTACTACGGACCAACTGACGTATGCAACGGCAACGCAACGTAAGCCTTTGTCACGGGAGGCGTGGAGTGTGGAGGGGGAGAGGGAGGAGGCGTCGTCACCTGAGTGTGTGACACTGGACTTGACGACGACGTAGGCTTGGTGTCGGCGAAGAGTGGTGAGGAGTCTGCAATTGCACACCATGTTTTGGAAGCTACAATTCAGGAGGCCCTGGACGGCTTACTGGATGTTTCGGTCAATGCTGGCTTGGATGATGTGAGTGTAGAGGCTGAGGTGGGTGGCCTCAATGAGAAGGTTGTGAGTGATGAGGGGCGGGTCCGGAGTGTGGCAGTGGAGGTCCACAGGAAAGATGCCGAGGAGGAGGCGAAGCGTGAGAAGCGTGGTTCTCGCAAGAGGACGGCTGTCGTTTCTGATAGTGAGGATGTTTTAACGCCTGGGCAAAGGACGGGGAAGAAAACCTGGCATGATCCAACGCCTAGAGAGAAAGGTGTTTTAAAGAATGTAGAGTGTGAGCAAGGTGATGGGAAGTGTGGGGGGTGGGGTGGGGTTTCTCGCCAGGGTTCAAAGTGTGTTAGGGTGTCTAAGGGAAAGCCCTCATTATGGCCTTCAGGTGTCTTACTTTAAATGTTAATGGGTTGAAGGCAGTGGGCAAATGTAAAGTTCTGGAGGGTTATTTGCGGAGATATGTACCAGACCTTGTGTTCTTGCTGGAGCATAATTATAACTATTTAGGTGAATTGTCAATTACCGGATATGACGTGTACATGGGTTGCTCTACACGACTGAAAGGTGGTGTGGCGCTATTAATTAAGGAAGCCAGCCCGTTTCTTTTGCATAGGTGTGAGGTAGGGGAGGAGGGGCGGGTGGTTAGGGTCGAGGGTATGTGGGGAGGGGTTCGGGTGGGTTTCATTGGGGTGTATGGGCCGGCGGAAAGGGATATGGGTGTTAAAAATAGATTCTTTAGGGATGTCCTTGTCTACCATTTCAGATCGCTGCCAGGTATTACAATTATAGGGGGTGATTGGAACTGTGTTGTCCGACGTAAGCATGTAGAGCCTAGGGAGAGGGTTTTTTTCGGGGTTTTTAGGGGATCTGTTGAGAGGTGTGAATGTAGTGGATGTTGGAGGGGAGGTGAGTGGAGTGACGCATACGTTTATTAAGCGTGATTATGTGGCGAGGCTTGATCGTATTTATGTATCTCTGGGGGTGAGGGTGAGAAGTGTGTGTGCGTTGAATGTAAGCTTCTCTGATCATCGTGGGGTTCTGGTGGATTTAAATTGGGAGGGTTTGCCGAAGCGTTTCAGAGGTTTCTGGAAGATGAATGTTGGGTTATTGAAAACAGGGGAGGGGAGGGAATTTTTTGCGCGCGCTTGGAAAAGGTGGTGGGCTGATGGAGGGGGGGGGTTGATGTCATTGGGTGGTGGGACTCGGTCGGTAAGGGAAAGGTGAGGGATTTTTATCAGAAGAGGGGAAAGGAAGAGAGGCAGTTTCAATATGGGATTTTAAATTACCTTGAGGGTCAACTACAAGAATGCTATATGGGAGGGGGGGTGCATATCCGATGGGTGAGATTGAGGGTTTGAAACAACGGATTAGGGATATTCAAAATCGCAATTTTGATGCTGCAAGGGTTGCGGGGGGCCTTGATGAGGTCTTGTGGGAGGACCGTCCGTCGGCGTATGTCTTGCAGGAGCAGGGGACACATCGTAGGGCAACAGAGGTGATGAGTTTGCGGGTACAGGAGCAATTGGCGGGATATCGTCAGGGGCAGGTGCTTTCGTTTACAGAGGGTATGGGTTGTTATGTGGATGCGTGGTACGAGAAGAATGGTAAAAGTGTGGGGGTTAATTGTGAGGCGTTAGGCGCAATGGGCGAACGGGTAAACTGTAATCTAGTGGATAAGGATCGATTGAGTTTGGGTGGGCCTATAAGTGAGGAGATTAGGGTGGCAGTGGAAGGGATGAGCATGGGTAAATCGCCTGGTATTGATGGTATCCCTTGTGATTTTTATAGGGAAAACTGGGAGTGTTTGCGTGAGTTTTTAGTGGAGTTATTTAATGCCACGAAAACCAGGGGTAGGTTGGGGAAACAGCAGAAAACGGGTGAAGTGGTCATGATCCCTAAAAAAAAGTCTTGTGAATGTGTGCATGACTACCGTTCAATTACCTTAATGTGTGGCGATTACAAGATCTTTGCCAGTGTTGAGAAATAGGTTGAAAGGTGTTCTTGCCAGCGTTTTGGACGAGGGTCAGTATGGAGTGCCTGGGCGTTCAATGTGTGTGGGGCAGGGGATTATACGTAGGTTTATAGATGAAAGTGGGGGAAACATCAAGGGTGGGGTTTTAGCATTAGCTTGGCATGCAGCGTATGACTGTGTGGAGCGTGAGGTGTTGTGGAAGTTTATGCAATGGCAAGGGTTTGGGAGGGAAATCGTCAGTTGGACTAAGGTGTTGTAAGAAAAGGCAACGGTTAGGGTACAAGTGAATGGTAGATTAGGTCAAACTGTTAGGATGGAAAGGGGCTTAAGGCAGGGATGTCCTGTGTCGCAGCTTCTCTTTGCATTTCTCCAGGACCCGTTCTATAGGGCTGTGCGTTGGGGCGTACGGGAAGGGATGGTGTGGGATGGGGTGTCTGTGGAACCGGGGATCGTTGGATATGTTGATGACACCACAGTGCTGTTTAGAAGGTCTGAAGATTTACCTAGGGTTAGTGAGTTGGTGGAGAGTTTTGGCATGGCAACAGGGATGACGCTTAATAGAGACAAGTCGATGTTATTGAGGGTGGGGGATGGTGTGGGTGGGGTATACGAACAGGGTGAAGGTTGGTCCCTGGTAAGTAGACTTAAGGTATGTGGGGTTATTCACATGGAAAATATCCTGGAGGCACGGAAGGTGAATTCGAAAGAAGCTGTAGATAGGGTTTTGGGTAGATTAGCGGGTTTGCGTACAGGAGGTTTGACGCTGCACCAGTGTGCTATTGTGGTGAATGTGAAACTGTATAGTATGGTATGGCATGTGGCAGGTATATATCCCTTGGAAACATGTGATGAGAAGCGTCTGTTGAAGCGTGTGTATCACTATATTTGGGGTTCGGGTTGTGATTGGTTGTCGAGAGATGATGTGTGTTTACCGGTACGCCAGGGAGGGCTGGGGTTAATGGCGCTGCATCTAAGGTTGTTGGGTATGTACGTTAAACATAGTTATTTGAGGGAGGGCAGAATCACAGGTACAGGTTTGGCATGGGTGAGAAGGGACTTGGTACGTTGGGCGAGGGGTAGGGATGTTCAGGTGTGTGAGGGAATGTTGAGGTTGTTGTGTTATGCAAGGGAACCCTGCGGGGTTAAGATAGGAACACTGGCTCGGGTGGGTGGTGGGGAGGTAGTTGCTAGGGTTGTGGGTTTGTATCCGATGTATGCATGGAGTGATATATGGGGGCGCCTGCAAGGGTTGCGATTGAAGGCTGTGGCGCAGGAGGTAATGTTTAAATTTCTCCATAATATATTGCCGTCGGGGGAGGTTTAGGTAATAGGCGTGTGCAGGAGGGACGGGAATGTTGTGAGTGTGGGGGTATTGACACTGTTTTCCATGCAGTATATTTTTGTGAAAGGTTGGAACCAGCGAGAGAGTGGTTTAGCAGGGTTTTACGTATGGTGGGTGGGGGTGGTATTTCTGTTCTACGAGCATTAAGCTTGGATGTGGGGGGGGGGGTGCCGGTACAAAATGCGATGGGTTATCTGGTAGCCGACTTCATGTATATGTCGTGGGTTTTACGGAGAGCGCCGGTGGGGGAACGAATTAGGGCCCTGGCAGCGATATTTTATGGGACACAAAGGAGGAATAAGGATATCACTGGGAATAGATGGTATTCCAAATTTTCAGATGGAAATCGTAGCTTTAGAGTGGAGGACTTATGGGCATTACAAATTCAGGGGACGTGACGAGGCTGGCTTCTTGAGGAAGGCACGGGTGTGATTGGTGCATTTGGAGGACAAGAGGTGTAATGCGAGTTGTGTGGGTCAAGTGAGTGGCTTGGTGTCGGAATTTTTAATGACATGTGTTATGCGAAGTGAGGGATTGAGAAACTGGTATGAGTAAAGTGGAGCTTTAGTTTAGCAAGGTATGAAGTCTGGTACTTTATGTGACTGTGAGCGTCTTGTGTGCAAGATGACTGTGAAGGTTCTTATTATGCTAATATATCATTTTTAACAAATGTACTTCCTGTGTCTTGCAGGGTGTGGCTATGTATGAAACATGTTTAAAAAAGCTTCTGTATTAAGATATGTTGATTTATGTTTTTTTTTTTTTTTGGATTTTATTGGATTTTAATTTTTATATATTATTATTAATACTTAGTACTTCTATGAAGTGATGGTATGTTTCTGTAGACTATTTTATTATACTGTATTGTTATGTAGGGGTTTAATTACGCTTTTGGAGAGGTATGCTGTGTCTATGTATACCGCTGTATTCATTGTGGTTTTTGTACGTATGTTATACATGTGTTTATGTTTTTGTCTTTCCTCGGTTATGCAGGAATGTGGTCATGTATGAAGCGTGTTTCAGAATGTTTCTGTTTTCAACCATGTTAATTAATGTTATTTTATAGTTTTGGTTATGATGGTGACAGCAGATACAGCTGTTGGGAATAGGGGGGGGGTGTAGTGTGTGCTGTATTCTTATAGTAACTATTTGCACAGGGATGTTGCATACGGGTTGTTATAATGTTTCATTTCTAGTTTTCCATGAGCATCTGTTTTATGTCTGCATGTTAAACAATATGCTTCCTGGTGTTGCGATTTACGTTCTATGTTTTGTTTTCATTTATATATTGTTATTATGGGCTCGAACCACTGTAATGTAACATCGTGTATTGATGTTTCGTATTATTGTTTTGTTATAATGTTTTAAGTATTATAAAATATGTTGCTAAACATATATGCTATAGGTCTAGCTATGTGATTATATAATATCTATTGTGGTGGAGGAGATAGTGGTATATGATTTATTATAGCATGTCTTTTAGTGCATTTTTGTACTAGGATGACATATGTGGCCACAAAGCTCTTATCTGATTTTTATTTATGCATGATGAACATCCTAGGTGGCTCCAAGTGTATATAGCGACTGTCGGAATATTGAGCACTTCATATGGTGTTCTGGGCTTATGAATTCTCATTTGGATACCTGTTTGTTAAGGGATGGTGGTTTTCTATATATTTATTTTTTATGTTGTAATATTACGTTTTAAATAAAATATATAAAAAAAAGTCAGTAAGGTGGGGCGAAACACATTATGTTGATTAGGTTTGGGAATTGGTCCTCTTCAAGGGGGGCTCCTTGGCGTGGTGAAGAGGCTCTTGGTCTGAGGAATTAGCCCTGTCGGTCTTCTTCCTCAGACCGAACCTAATTACCCCCCATTCTCCCCTCCCCTATCCCATCCTCCCCATCCTCCCCTTTTTCCATTCCTCCTCCTCCTCCTCACCCCTCCCTTTTGCCCTTCCTCTTTTTAGCCTTCGTGATTTCTCCCACAGGCGCGCTAGTTCCTAGGTAGGGGAAAGGACACCGGGGTCCATCCCATTCCGTTGAGGTTTCTTGGCGGTGGCGTAGTTTGCCGTGGAATCTGGATTGCCTAGGGATGTCCCGATCCCTCTCCGATATCCCGGAGTAGCTTTGGGTGTCTTTTGGGCGACGGGTGTATCTCTGGAAGCCACCTTTCGGATTCCGGGGGTGGTGGCTGAAGGAGGTATGCTTTGTGGCGGATATCCGGCCGCCCTCTCTTTTGTCCACCGAGGTAGCTCGGCAGATGTGAGGTTGCTATCCCAGATTGCTGGTTTACTGGCATGAAGGGTAGGGTATGGCACGGGTTCCATGCTGCATCTGCGCTACTAGCGGTGTCGAGTCCTCTTGGGCGCGGAGGGAGATTTCTGGCCCTTTCATTCCTCCTAGGAACTATCCCTCCCCGGTCCCCCCTTTTTTTTCTTTTTTTTATTTTTATTTTCTTTTCTTCCTTCTTTTTTTTTCTTAAAAACAAAAAGAAAGAAGTAACCTAACCATGGCAGCCCTAGTCCATGAACCTGGTACCCCCGGGCCCCTTCTTGATACCGCACCCCGTTCTGACCCCGCCTCGTCTTTGGACCACTCTTCAGACATTCCTCATGCCTCTGTACCTATTGCCAGTGCTGTTTCCTCACCCGCTTCAGGTACTGAGGCCTCGACTGACTCCTTCGATTTATCAGACCTTCGCTCTCCTCTGACTATGCTTCCGGCCTCTCCCTCTACGGTGCGGCAATTTTCAAATCGCCGACCCGTTCCACGTCGGACCAACTCTGGTCCCACGCCTAAACGTCAACGACAATTACCTGCTGATGATACTTCTCCACCTTCACCTTCTCGTTCTTCTCAGAAACGGTCGACACGTCCTTCACTACCTTTCCACGCTCAGTTTCAGACTGAACAGTGGACTAAATTCTTCACTTTACGACCAACTTCCTCTACTGCCTATCTTTCTGACCATAGTATTGGCAAGGCACTCCTACGCCATGTTGGTAAAGATATTTCTTTTCATGCTCTTAAGAGCGGTACGCGCATCATTACCGTACAGAATGCTACCCAGGCTCGTGAGCTCTCTCGTCTTTCCCATATAGATACTGTTCCTGTCACCCTTGAAAAACATCATTCCCTCAATTCTTGTAGTGGTACCGTTATTCTGCCCCATACCATAGTTCAACAAAATTTCCAGACATGTGGCACCGACATTCTAGAACAGCTGGAACTCCAAGATCTCCCAATCCTCAAGGTAGACACTTACGTTCTTCCTGCCCGTGGGCGGAGACGATACCCTAGCAATGTGGCTCGTTTAACTTTTGACAGCCGAGAACTCCCATCCTCCGTTTATATAGCAGGACATCGGTTACAAGTTCGAAAGGTGATCCCTACACCACAACAGTGTAGAAATTGCTGGCGATTTGGCCATCCAGCGAAATATTGCAGATCTATCGCCGAATGCCCAGTCTGTGGTGCCGATGACCATTCTAATACGTCTTGCAATCGATCTCCCTCTTGCCTTAACTGTCATGAGGCTCACCCTTCGTACTCTCGCCGTTGTCAGGTCTATTTAAACGAGCGGGAAATCCGTTACCTCAAAGAGACAGAAGGTCTCCCTTATGCCATGGCAGTTTCTCATCTCCGCCTCCAAGGGAGACTCCCACGTGTTTCTTATTCCCGTGTTTCAAAACGTCCCCCCACTTCTGGTATCCCATCTTCTACACCCACCTCTGTGGTTACCTCTCCCATAATCACTCCTGTATCTAATCCTTTTGCTGTCCTCGGCTCAGACGTCCCTACTTCAACGCCTCAGTCTAATCTCGCTTCTTCGAGTTCTCTCTTACAAGCCTCAGTATCGACGAGACCTCGTACGACACCTCTTCCCAATCGTCCCTCTACTTCTCAAAAGTCAAAAAAAGGTCCGGTAACACCTCCTACCCATCTTCCACCTCCTCATTTTACCCTCCCTGTCTCTGTCCCTAGTTCTTTCCCTCTCACTGGCTCAGTTACAAGTGCAGAGGTTCACCCTCCTCCTCGTAATGTACCTTCCTCCCCTGTTCCCTCCCAAGTTTCTTCCTCTTCTGCCACCTCCCAGGTTCCTGTCTCTTCTGTCCCCTGCCACGCTTCTCCAGTTCCCTCCACCCTTTCGCCCCCCCCTACCTTGGTACAGTCCAATACAGTTCCAATCTTTACTCATCCTCCCCCTACCATTCCCAATATTGTCTCCCATACGACATCTCTGAATTCCGAAACACTTGAAGCAATCTCTGAATATATTGCAGAGACCAAACCGTCAATGGACACTGATCCACCTTCCGCTCTTTCTCTCTCCTCTGCTCCATCTGCGCAACTCCTTTCTTCACAGCGCACCGTTCCTTCGCTGCTTGAACATTTTCCACTGCCTCCGCATGTGGACTTTTCTAACCCTTCTAGTCCGTAGGAACCCTTACCTGCGGATTTCAAGTATCTTTATCATTGCCAATCATGGCCTTTTTACAGTGGAATATACGCGGCCTCAGGGGTAATCGGGGTGAGCTTCAGATGTTACTCTCCCAGTTTGCCCCTGTTGGTGTTTGCTTACAGGAACCAAAATTACACTCTGCTGTTATTTCTCACATCTCAGGCTATAATTTATTGTATTCTTCAGATCCTTTTCCTGATGGGACCTTTAATGAAAGTGCCCTTCTTCTCCGCACTGATATTCCGTACCATCAGCTATTTATTCATACTTCGCTGCATTACACAGCAGCCCGTATCCACTTACATAGGTGGTATACGCTCTGTTCTTTATATCTCTCTCCTTCTCGGGCATTATCTATTCCGGATTTTGCCTTCCTTGTTTCGTCATTACCGCCACCGATTCTGTTACTTGGTGATTTTAATGCCCACCATTTCCTCTGGGGAGGGTCTCACTGTGATTCCCGTGGAATTCAGTTAGAGGCTTTTCTTGCCACCCACCCCCTCCATGTTTTAAATACAGGTACTCACACCCATTTTGATCCTCGGACTCATACTCTCTCTTGCATCGATCTCTCAGTTTGCTCTTCCTCCGCCGCATTAGACTTTACTTGGTCTGTTCTCCCGGACTTACATGACAGTGATCATTTCCCAATCATTCTTTCTTCCCCTTCATATTCGCCACCTCTTCGCACCCCACGCTGGCAATTTAATCGGGCAAATTGGAACCTTTACTCACACCTGACTGTTTTTAAAGAGGTTCCTTCTTCGTCCTCCATCGATGAGCTTTTACACCTCTTCTCGTCCTCCGTTTTCACCGCAGCTTCTCATTCTATACCCCAAACTTCGGGCAGGCATTCTCAGAAATGCGTGCCTTGGTGGTCTCCTGCTTGTGCTCGTGCATGGGGCAGGTACCGGTACAATAGAACCACAGAGTGACTCCTTGATTTTAAACAGAAGCGTGCGATCGCTCGCCGTGTCATCCGTGACGCTAAACGCACTTGCTGGCGAGATTATGTCTCCACCATCACCTCTGCTTCCTCTATGAGTGCAGTCTGGAAAAAAGTACGAAAACTGAGTGGTAAATATTCTCCTGACCCGGCTCCTGTTCTGCGAGTTGCCGGTGTTGATATAGCAAACCCACTAGATGTTGCCAATGAAATTGGCAATCATCTGGTCCGTATTTCTCAGGGACTCCATCTATGCCCCTCATTTCTTTCCTCAAAGTCTGCCAGAGAGTTAGCACCCTTGGACTTTTCTTCTCTCAGAGAAGAACAGTATAATGTGCCTTTTACACTTCAAGAACTGGAGGCAACACTCTCAGCTTGTCGATCATCGGCAGCTGGGCCCGACGACATTCATATTCGTATGCTACAACATTTACATCAGTCAGCCCTTGCAGTCCTATTACGCCTTTACAATCTTATTTGGTCACAAGGAGTTCTTCCACAGCTGTGGAAATCCGCCATTGTTCTCCCTTTCCGCAAACCAGGCACTACGGGACATGAAACCTCCCACTATCGTCCCATTGCTCTTACCAGTGCAGTTTGCAAAGTAATGGAACGTCTAGTAAATAGACGTTTAGTGTGGTATTTAGAGACACACAAAAGTCTCTCCACTCGTCAATATGGCTTTCGTAAGGGACGTTCTACCATAGACCCCTTACTGCGCTTGGATACGTATGTTCGTAATGCCTTTGCGAATAACCACTCAGTTATTGCCATATTTTTTGACCTTGAGAAGGCATATGACACAACTTGGAGGTATAATATTTTAGCCCAAGTCCACTCCTTAGGCCTTCGAGGCAATCTACCATCCTTCCTTAAGAACTTTTTAACTGACAGGCATTTCCGTGTTCGGGTTAATAATGTGCTCTCCCCGGACTTTGTCCAAGCTGAAGGTGTCCCCCAGGGATGTGTTCTGAGCACAACACTTTTTCTCCTTGCTATTAATGATTTGGCCTCTAGTCTTCCATCAAATATTTGGTCATCACTCTATGTTGATGACTTCGCTATTGCCTGTGCAGGCGCTGACTGTCACCTCCTTACAGTTTCTCTCCAGCATGCAGTCGACCGTGTTTCCAATTGGGCCACCACACATGGGTTTAAATTTTCCAGCACTAAAACCCACCAAATCACTTTCACTAGACGCTCTGTCATCTCTGATCATCCTTTGTACCTCTATGGCTCACGTATCCCTGAACGTGATACAGTCAAGTTTCTGGGCCTCCTCTTTGATCGTAGGTTATCCTGGAAACCTCACATTACCTCTCTGAAGGCAACTTGTCACAGCCGGCTGAACCTTCTTAAAACCCTTGCTCATCTTTCGTGGGGAGCTGATCGTCGAACCCTCCTTCACCTACATTCCACCCTTATTTTATCGAAACTTGATTATGGTGACCAGATCTATTCAGCGGCATCTCCTGCTACTCTCTCTAGCCTTAACCCCATTCATCACCAAGGATTACGTTTATGCCTTGGTGCTTTTCGCTCTTCCCCTGTCGAAAGCCTCTATGCAGAAGCGAACGTTCCATCCTTATCCGATCGCCGTGATGCCCATTGCCTGCGCTACTATGTACGCTCTCATGATCTCCGCAATCCTTCCATTTATAGAATGGTCACTGATATTAGTAGACATTCTTTATTTGTTCGCTGCCCCTGCTTACTCCGTCCCTTCTCTCTTCGCCTTCATTCGCTCTTGTCTTCTCTTCAACTACCACCTTTCTATGTACATGTAGCATCACACTTTTCCCTACCCCCCTGGGAAGTTCCAGCTGTTCGAGTCTGTTCTTTCTCCCTCCCTTGCTCGAGAGCCCAACTGTCTACGGTCGCTTCCCGCTCTCTTTTTCTTGACCACTTTCACTCTCATTCTCATGCCATTGCTGTGTACACAGATGGCTCTAAGTCTTCTGACGGCGTAGGATTCGCAGCAGTGTTTCCGGACAGCGTCGTACAAGGGCATTTACTATCTTCAGCTAGTATTTTTACTGCTGAATTATATGCCATCCTTACAGCGCTTATCCGTATTGCATCTATGCCTGTGTCATCATTTGTGGTTGTCTCAGACTCCCTTAGTGCTTTACAGGCTATACAAAAATTTGATACACCTCACCCCTTAGTCCTCCGTATCCAACTTTGGCTACGCCGCATCTTTACTAAGCATAAAGATATTGTTTTTTGTTGGGTCCCTGGTCATGTTGACGTACAGGGCAATGAACAGGCAGACACTGCTGCGCGGTCAGCAGTACATGACCTACCAGTTTCTTATAGAGGTATTCCATGTACGGACTATTTTGCTGTAATATCTTCCCACCTTCACACCCGTTGGCAACAACGTTGGTCTACTATGCTCGGCAACAAACTTCAGTCTATTAAACCGAGTATAGGTTACTGGCCGTCTTCTTATCACCAGTGTCGAGGTTGGGAGACTACTCTCTCCCGTCTTCGCATTGGCCATACTCGTCTTACTCATGGATATCTCATGGAGAGGCGTCTTGCTCCTCTCTGTGAGAATTGCCAAGCTCCATTATCAGTCAGCCACATTCTGTTGGACTGCCCACTTTATCAACGAGCACGCAGAATTTACCTCTGTCGTCGTCTTCGCCCCGCTGCTCTCTCTTTACCTTCCCTTCTCGCTGATGGACCCACCTTTCATCCGGACTCTCTCATTGACTTTTTGACAACGACTGACTTACTTCACAAATTCTGATACTTTCAGCCCTTTCTACTTGTATCTCTTGCTACCCTCTACCCCCGTACTATCCCCTGCCCCGCTGTTTTCTGTAACCTGCTGATCATCCCCCCTCCCTTCTGCCATCCAATTCCCTTGCTTCCTTCCCTACCCTGCAGCGCTGTATAGCCCTTGTGGCTTAGCGCTTCTTTTTGATTATAATAATAATAATTGGGAATTGGTACAATAATGTTATTGGTCCACGAGTAAGGTAACTGACTCATAATATAACTCATATAGCTAGTGTAGGGGTTTACCAGGCACACGTCTCGGTAACCTAATGATGTCATAGGTGATACCGTCCTTCCCAAGAGCAAGTAGCTTTGTCCCTGGTGAGGGCAGCATCTAGTTCATATTGGGTATATAGGATATCACACTCATCATACTGTTTGTTTAACATAAATTGGATAAGATTACAGCTATCGTTGGACTTTCTAAGTTCTACCTGACATGTAGTGGTAACATGTTATAACTAGAAACTTGTGCCTAATTCGTGATTAACTCCTTTACTTTGTGTACTGGATTTGAGTGAACAACTTGTCTACTCATTTTTCCAAATATTATTACTTTTCCATGCTTTGCTCAGAGGAGTGTGTTGAGTCTGCTGATATTTTTACCAGTCATTTTGCCTAACTCAGTTATTCTTTCCCTTACAGCACCAAGAGAGGCTTGAAATAATTTGAGAATTCAGGGGAATCTTAAGGTGCTTATAACCTTTCCCAATTTGTCTGGCTGTTGACTTAAGTTCTATAAGTTTAAGGTCATCATGATATTTATGCTGTCCCCTATGCTGTCTTTTCCTGCCTTTCGTTTTAGTTGGTTCATAAGCTTAAAAAAAAAAGAGAGGTGTATTATAGCTACAAGATTATCATTACATTCTGGACAGTCTCAGGTTCATAATCCCTGTACCAGTTGGTGATATGCTCAATAAACTTAATCTCTTGCACTTGATTAGATATTCGGAGCATTAGCGGGGATGTGTTGACCAACGCTGGGACAGTTAAATGGTTAACTACTAACCTTTTGTTTAGTTTTTCGAAAGTAGGAAAGACTCTTTGTCACACTGCACAGACACACATGTCAATGGCTATGATGGTGGTGTGGCAAGGATGGGCAGTGGTATAATCCCAAGTTGGTGTTGACAAAGAAAACAAGACGTTATTAAAAAAACATAAAGCAAGAAGCAGGTATTTGCTTCTTGTTCTTGATTCGCCGGTACTCTCCCGGTCCGGGTCTTTTCCAGACGGTGACCCGGCCTTGGCTCCCTGTCTTGGGAGTGTGTGAGACCTATGTCTGTCATGGGAGGAGGTACAAGTACCTCCACATCTTCTGGGACCAACTGTCCCCAGGCCTAGCCCCATTCCCAGCCCTCACGGGGCTCGTAGGGAGAAGCTAGGTCTCTGGCCTGTCATCTTCCCCGCCCCAGGGTGGCTCGGGGAAATGGCAGTCTTGTGAGCTGCAGGTGGTAGCAAGCTCTGGCTCTGGCACCTTCTTCAGGAATTTGCTCTGGCGTTCTTTATAACAGTGTTAATGAACACTGTTATAAAGAACTACACTTACTATGTAAATAAATTTTCTGAAAATAATTCATATTTATGAATTACATACTGCAAGCGCACTATTTGCTTGATTTGATTCTTAATATAGATTTTATGAAATTACGTAGTACGACAATGGTTAAACAATCAACCACACGAGGGCCATTAAGTTCATGTCACCTGTACTCTACCAGTCAAAGAGTTTACCTTAATTCCGAAACTCAAAGTGTACACATCCTGAGGTGAACACCCCTCTCAGTGTACAAGTACTCACCTAATTGTGGTTGCAGGGGTCGAGACTCAGCTTCTGGCCCCGCCTCTTCACTGAACGCTACTAGGTCCTCTTTCTCCCTGCTCCATGAGCTTTATCATACCTCATCTTAAAGCTATGCATGATTCCTGCCTCCACTACCTCACTTGCTAGAGTATTCCACTTCCTGACAACTCTATGACTGAAGAAATGCTTCCTAACATCCCTCTGACTCGTCTGAGTCTTCAGCTTCCAATTGTGACCCCTTGTTTCTGTGTTCCCTCTCTGGAACATCCTGTCTCTGTCCACCTCATCTATTCCACGCAGTATTTTGTATGTCGTTATCATGTCTCCCCTAACCCTTTTGTCCTCCAGTGTCGTCAGGCCGATTTCCCTTAACCTTTCTTCGTAGGACATTCCCCTGAGCTCCGGAACTAACCTCGTTGCAAACCTTTGCACTTTCTCTAATTTCTTGACGTGCTTGACCAGGTGTGGGTTCCAAACTGGTGCTGCGTACTCCAGTATGGGCCTGATGTACATAGTGTATAATGTCTTGAATGATTCCTTACTAAGGTGTCGGAACGCTGTTGTTACTCTCGGTGTATACATCAAGGAGATACTTCACAGAGTATGTACAAACAAAGTGAAGATTATGCTGTTGTTTTATTTGTCAGGAAACAAGGCAAGTATTTCCTGACACGGGTCTTAATCATATGACTCATTCATTGAAGATTATGCAGTATATCTGACAGTTCAGAGACTGACGACCTGCATTGACGCCTTCAAAACAGACAACATGGTAATTATCTCGCACAACTTCTGATAACTATACCAGATTTAATGTTGCACTTTACATAGACAATAATATTGATTTACTTATTATATGATTAGTAATAAATAACATAATAATAATAATATTATTATTATTATTATTATTATTATTATTATTATTATTATTAATTATTATTATTTTCTACTAATCCTTTTATAAGTAAGCCAATATTATTGTATATGAAAGTACAATATTAAGTCTGATATACTTGTTATCAGGAGTTCTGAAAGTGTCTTACCACGTTATCTGGTTTCAAGACATCAATGTAGGTTATCATTTTCTGTCAATGAACTGTCATATATGTCAACTTGTATCAGTGTTTAAAGATGTTGACCGATAAGCCAACGGAAGGCTTTGGTCAGATGACTGTGGCATGCTAAAAATGTTACATTTTATTCGGCATATGTCACCCCCATGTAGGCATGTCTCCCGACCAGTGAACCAGGTGCTGAGGGTTTAACGAGCAGCAGTACCATCCTTATACTAGAACCTTGGTTCACCCAATCAATCACAAAGCGATGTGGAACACTCGTGAAGCAGCCTTGGTAAACTTACCTTCACAGCTGGTTGCTACAGTTCTCATCGTCTCTTGTGCTTGCATTGGCCTCACTGTACTTAGCGGTAAGTACTGTACAATGGCTATACATATATTGTAACTACCAGCTTGTTTTGGTGAAGGAAATATAATCATTTATTCCGCTGCATTTTTGCTCGTTTCTAGGTGTTACAGCAAAGTGTGCAGGCCAAATAATCTACGCCTGTCTTCCTAATAATGATTAAAAACTCCAGCAGCGAGTTATCATACAAGGCTTGCACCAGGAAACAATTGCCTTGTTCCATGACTAATCTTGCCTGACCTAGTGTTAGGTTAATATCTGTATTATGCACACCATACCCATTTTGTAGGTGGTAGTCAAAATATTACAGAGGCAGATGATGGGGTCCATGGACTGGGCCGCAGTTTTGATAGCTGAACATGTTACAGTGGTAATAAACTATTTACCTGTTTATATCTGGTAATAAGCACTTTATACATGTTCTGAGAAGGATAATCGGACGTGTATGTACTGAAAACTACAGTGTATGTACACTTGGAGGGTCGTATGTCACAGTATGTGTGTGCAAAAATGCTTCAAAACGATTAATAACCTGAGTTATAATACCGAGTTATTATAAAAGGCCGAAAGCACTAAAGATGTCCCTGTTGGCCGAAAGCAGGGAAAAAAATTGGACATGATAACGACATGCTGTAAGGTCATAAAAAGCCATGGAAGATTAGGTAGATTACTTTTTTCATACCTGCAGCAGCGATACCAAGAAGCCACAGTTGTAAACTGAGAAAAAAAGAAAAAGCGAAGCCGAAAGGATACTAGGAAATTTTTCTTTATTGAGTGGTAGATCGATGGAATGAATTAAAGAGGATTATATAATGGACAAATTATTGAAGATAGGACACAACGAACATAACTCTGATCCAGTAGTTACAAATAGGTAATTAGTTTATTTTAATAATCACTATGTTATGAATTAAAGTATTTTTGACTAGCGAGCTGCAGCCTCTTCCACTTGAGTTTCAAGTACCAATAGGCTAGCTGTTGCTTAACCACGGGTATATAAATTCTGCTTTCCTAGCCTTGACTCACAAATCTAGATAATTCACGAAAGTCCTTAATATAGAGAAACAGGTAGTTCTTCTCACCAGATGGCTTTGGTGTGGACTTCCAAGTTGTTTATTACAATTTGAGTTCATATAACTTATATGTAATATCTCGCCGTTAAACTAGTGATATACTACCAGTAAGAAAGCTCATTCTTAACGACGGGTATATAACACTGGTAAGCCACATCTTAATCACTGATACCCATCACTGGTACACCAGTGATTGTTAACCAGGTAGGGTAGATTCTTAAGGAAAGTGATTCATCACGTACACTCATTATCACACCAAAGGTTCAGATTTTAACGTTTCATAGCTTACCTTGGCCACTTGTCAAACACATTGTCGCCATTCTTCATATGTTTGACCGGCATCAGAAAAAAAAAAAATCCCATTTCTCGTGACGAACAAAGCACCCCTTCCTCTCTCCCTGTGAATATATAGCAAAAGGAGAGAAAATAATAAATTATTAAATAATCTTTATTGGCATTTTTCCTGACCCGCGTCAGGAAACAGGACAAGTGTTTCCTGACGCGGGTCTTAGATGATGACCCGCCGTTAGAGCTTTTGGTCATCTGACCGAAGCCTTCCACTGGCTTACCGTTCACCCCTTTAAAAATTATAGTTATTGTTCTTACCATAGCACACGAAGGTGAGGGAGCCAGTATATATAGGAGAGGGGGGACAGGGACGGGAGAGAAGAAGAAAGAAGTGCAGATTATTTTTGTATTGTTCCAGTCACGGTATTATGCCTTTATGTTCTTCTTTAAAACAATAGTAAGTAATTTCAAGTGAATTATTTATAAAATTATTAAATAAATTAGTGACATTTTTCAAGAAAGTAATCTTGTTGCTATCAGTGTTCAGGATCACTACAAGGAATCTTCTATCATAACAAACTGTATCTGAAAAACTGCAAGTTGTAAAGCGTAGATTTTAATATCTTATCATAGCATCGAGAGCAAAAATCACCCAAGTTTTAAAGATATGTACAAATCTTAAATATTTTTCCTCCTCTTCCTGCCCCGCGATGATTGCGCGATGAGGTTTGTAATATTACTTTTTCTTTGGGACGGGGGGGGGGGGGGGGAGCTATGATTTGATTTGTGCATTGTGTGTGTGTACTCACCTAATTGTGGTTGCAGGGGCCGAGACTCAGCTCCTGGCCCCGCCTCTTCACTGATCGCTACTAGGTCCTCTGTCTCTGCTTCCAGAGCTTTGTCATACCTCGTCTTAAAGCTATGTATGGTTCCTGCCTCCACTACATCACTTGTTAGGCTATTCCACTTCCTGACAACTCTATGACTGAAGAAATACTTCCTAACATCCCTTTGACTCGTCTGAGTCTTCAGCTTCCAATTGTGACCCCTTGTTTCTGTGTCCCATCTCTGGAACTACCTGTCTGTCTACCTTATCTATTCCACGCAGTATTTTGTAAGTCGTTATCATGTCTCCCCTGACCCGCCTGTTCTCCAATGTCGTCAGTCCAATTTCCCTCAACCTTTCTTCGTAGGACATACCCCTGAGCTCCGGAACTAGCCTTGTTGCAAACCTTTGCACTTTCTCTAATTTCTTGACGTGTTTGACCAGGGTTCCAAACTGGTGCTGCGTACTCCAGTATGGGCCTGATGTAGTGTACAGTGTCTTGAACGATTCCTTACTAAGGTATCGGAACGCTATTCTCAGGTTTGCCAGACGCCCGTATGCTGCAGCAGTGATCTGGTTGATGTGTGCCTCCGGAGACATGCTCGGTGTTATGGTCACCCCAAGATCTTTCTCCTTGAGCGAGGTTTGCAGTCCTTGGCCACCTAGTCTATACTCTGTCTGCGGTCTTCTTTGCCCTTCTCCGATCTTCATGACTTTGCATTTGGCAGGGTTGAATTCAAGAAGCCAATTGCTGGACCACGTGTCCGGCCTGTCCAGGTCTCTTTGAAGTCCTGCCTGGTTCTCACCTGATTTAACTCTCCTCATTAACAGGGACACCTCTGAGACTATCCCTTCCATCATGTCATTCACATATACCAGAAATAGCACTGGTCCTAGGACCGACCCCTGTGGGACCCCGTTCGTCACAGGTGCCCACTGTGATACATCATCCCGTACCATGACTCGTTGTTGCCACCCTGTCAGATATTCTCTGATCCATTGCAGTGGCCTTCCTGTTATACGCGCCTGATCATCTAGTTTCTGCACTAGTCGCTTGTGAGGAACTGTGTCGAAAGCCTTCTTGCAGTCCAAGAAAATGAAATCAACCCACCCCTCTCTCTCGTGTCGCACTTCTGTAACTTTGTCATAGAACTCCAGAAGATCTGTAACACAGGATTTGCCTTCCATGAATCCGTGCTGGTTATCGTTTATGATCTTGTTCCGTTCCAGGTGCTCCACCACTCCTGATAATCTTCTCCATGACTTTGCATACTATACAGGTCAGTGACACTGACCTGTAATTTAGGGCCTCTTTTCTGTCTCCTTTTTTTAAAAATGGGAACTATATTTGCGGTCTTCCATACCTCAGGTAGTTGCCCAATTTCAAGGGATGTGTTGAAGATTGTGGTTAATGGCACACACAGTATATGAGTGTGTGTGTGTGTGTACATTGGTCCATGAGGGTCAAGTACTCCATCCTCTTGTTTTTTTAATTTACTGATTGTGGAAAATATTCGTGTATATATATGTCGTGCCAAATAGGTAAAACTTGCGGTTTTGGCTTGCTGAACAAAACAAGCGAAATTTTTTTTATGCAATAATTTCGCATAGTCATTCTGAACCTAACGAAAAAAATATATTTCATTGTGTTTATTATTAAATTATTGTACACTTATCTAAAATATATTTAGTTGGATTAGGCCGAATTAAACTGAGCTTGTTATAATAAGGTTAGGTAAGTTTTCTAAGGTTCTTTTGGTACAAAATTATTAATTTTTTCATTACCATAAATTAAAAAAATATTTTTAAACCTATAAGAGAAAATTTTAGAAAGGACTTAACTAACCAATTTTACCTATTCGGCACGACACATATATATACATACATATATATATATATATATATATATATATATATATATATATATATATATATATATATATATATATATATATATATTAGGTCTTAGACAGGGATGTGTAATGTCACCATGGTTGTTTAATATATTTATAGATGGGGTTGTTAAGGAAGTAAATGCTAGGGTGTTTGGGAGAGGGGTGGGATTAAATTATGGGGAATCAAATTCAAAATGGGAATTGACACAGTTACTTTTTGCTGATGATACTGTGCTTATGGGAGATTCTAAAGAAAAATTGCAAAGGTTAGTGGATGAGTTTGGGAATGTGTGTAAAGGTAGAAAGTTGAAAGTGAACATAGAAAAGAGTAAGGTGATGAGGGTGTCAAATGATTTAGATAAAGAAAAATTGGATATCAAATTGGGGAGGAGGAGTATGGAAGAAGTGAATGTTTTCAGATACTTGGGAGTTGACGTGTCGGCGGATGGATTTATGAAGGATGAGGTTAATCATAGAATTGATGAGGGAAAAAAGGTGAGTGGTGCGTTGAGGTATATGTGGAGTCAAAAAACGTTATCTATGGAGGCAAAGAAGGGAATGTATGAAAGTATAGTAGTACCAACACTCTTATATGGGTGTGAAGCTTGGGTGGTAAATGCAGCAGCGAGGAGACGGTTAGAGGCAGTGGAGATGTCCTGTTTAAGGGCAATGTGTGGTGTAAATATTATGCAGAAAATTCGGAGTGTGGAAATTAGGAGAAGGTGTGGAGTTAATAAAAGTATTAGTCAGAGGGCAGAAGAGGGGTTGTTGAGGTGGTTTGGTCATTTAGAGAGAATGGATCAAAGTAGAATGACATGGAAAGCATATAAATCTATAGGGGAAGGAAGGCGGGGTAGGGGTCGTCCTCGAAAGGGTTGGAGAGAGGGGGTAAAAAAGGTTTTGTGGGTAAGGGGCTTGGACTTCCAGCAAGCGTGCGTGAGCGTGTTAGATAGGAGTGAATGGAGACGAATGGTACTTGGGACCTGACGATCTGTTGGAGTGTGAGCAGGGTAATATTTAGTGAAGGGATTCAGGGAAACCGGTTATTTTCATATAGTCGGACTTGAGTCCTGGAAATGGGAAGTACAATGCCTGCACTTTAAAGGAGGGGTTTGGGATATTGGCAGTTTGGAGGGATATGTTGTGTATCTTTATATGTGTATGCTTCTAGACTGTTGTATTCTGAGCACCTCTGCAAAAACAGTGATAATGTGCGAGTGTGGTGAAAGTGTTGAATGATGATGAAAGTATTTTCTTTTTGGGGATTTTCTTTCTTTTTTGGGTCACCCTGCCTCGGTGGGAGACGGCCGACTTGTTGGAAAAAAAAAAAAAAAAAAAAAATTAGTCGTTCCCATGAACACTTCTACCTGGTCTTCCTACTCATTTCTGCAACATTGCAAGCTCCTGATTATGTGTTGATTGCAGCACGAAAGTCCTAAAGTTATCTTTCAACTCCCCCGTGATTATGTACAGAAAGGGGTTACTAGCCCATTGCTCCCAGCATTTTAGTCACCCCTTACAACATGCATAGCTTACGGAGGAAGGTTTCTTCTCCACTATATATATTAACTGCTGAGTTATATTATTCCTAGCTAGTATGATTTGTTAATTTTAAAGTTGGTTTTCAAATTTTAGGTATTTAAAATATTCTTGAGCATCGGTATACATCAGGTATGGCGCTTTAAATAACAGCTTAGTCGATCGGCTGTAATCCTCGCAAATTAACCAGATGTTAAATGCGAGCCTTCCTGTTAACTTTATCATAGACCTCAGGGAAAGCTCTTTCACAATGTAGTTTTTTCCTCATTTTGTCATACAGTGAATGGTCAAACATTTCACGGTATTCTTCTCGAGTCATATACGAGTCTGCATACATCATTTGAAATCTGTGGAAGGAAAGTAAATACTGTTAAAAAAAATACTTTTGGAATAGGCTACACGAAAGATCAACTCGTCCATCATTAAAGCTTACTCAGGGAAAAAATAAAAGAACGACCGTTGTCGAATGATCTTGTATATTCCACCCCCCCCCCCCCCATGAAAAATATTGCATAGATTAGGGCGATATATTTTTTAGCAATATAGTGAAAGAAAATTTCGTTACTGACCCTTTATGTTTTCGTACAAATTTCTCAATTCTGCGTGTAGTGTGTGTAGGCTCGTAGCTTGGAACTCCAGGCTTACCATAGGTGCCGATATCAATAAACACAGCTTCCTCTCCATTTAAGGGATGAAGCATTCCAGGATTTGCAGGCAATTTGAAAGGACATAGCCAGATGGGATATATCTGAAACATGGAAATATGTAATGAATCAATGGTGTAATTCACAATAAACGCCCTGGTGAGGAGAAAATTCACCTGACATTTCAGTTCATCCTGGAAGGATGGCAAGTGGTCCTGGACAGGATGATAAGTCGTCTGAAGTGTCTTCTCAAAATTTCCTGGTTAGCTATGAATTATTCCAGGAAGAGTGTTGTCTCTTTTTTTCACTATTAACTCAGTTTTTCTCACATGAAATTTCGTAATTGGCTTTTATATATCTTTCAGGGATACTTGTTTACTTCTGTATGACTACAGTATCTCACATTAATAAAAAAAATATCATTTTGCAACTGTCTTCAAACTAAATTAACTAAAATCAACCTTAGCTTCAGTTGTCAGAATGAGTCACATTTATAAAATTATACACGAATAAGAGATGGTTGGCTGGCAGATGGTAAAGAGAGAAAGAGTTTGCAGAACAGTCCCTTTACTAAAAGACCCGTTCTGTTCTGTGTCTCAGTATCGTCCATATTTGTTGGCACTTTGCCTAGCAATCAACAAAATAGGTTGTCTTACATACCTTGACTTCCTCTTCAAAGAAAGCAAGTGCATCCTTCATGACTGTGAGAGGAACCAGCATATCTTGTATGAAGTGATTTTTCTCGTACAGTTCCTTGACAGCTTGACCTTGAGTCAGTTTGAGTAGAGAAACTTTAGGGGGCACCAGCCAGCCCAGCAGGTAACGGAAAATCACATTGTTTCCGAATGGAATTATATCCTGAGATTATGACTTAAAATTAGGTTTGACGAAATATATAATATATATACGCATATATATATATATATATATATATATATATATATATATATATATATATATATATATTTTTTTTTTATTATCACACCGGCCGACTCCCACCAAGGCAGGGTGGCCCGAAAAAGAAAAACCTTCACCATCATTCACTCCATCACTGTCTTGCCAGAAGGGTGCTTTACACTACAGTTTTTAAACTGCAACATTAACACCCCTCCTTCAGAGTGCAGGCACTGTACTTCCCATCTCCAGGACTCAAGTCCGGCCTGCCGGTTTCCCTGAATCCCTTCATAAATGTTACTTTGCTCACACTCCAACAGCACGTCAAGTATTAAAAACCATTTGTCTCCATTCACTCCTATCAAACACGCTCACGCATGCCTGCTGGAAGTCCAAGCCCCTCGCACACAAAACCTCCTTTACCCCCTCCCTCCAACCCTTCCTAGGCCGACCCCTACCCCGCCTTCCTTCCACTACAGACTGATACACTCTTGAAGTCATTCTGTTTCGCTCCATTCTCTCTACATGTCCGAACCACCTCAACAACCCTTCCTCAGCCCTCTGGACAACAGTTTTGGTAATCCCGCACCTCCTCCTAACTTCCAAACTACGAATTCTCTGCATTATATTCACACCACACATTGCCCTCAGACATGACATCTCCACTGCCTCCAGCCTTCTCCTCGCTGCAACATTCATCACCCACGCTTCACACCCATATAAGAGCGTTGGTAAAACTATACTCTCATACATTCCCCTCTTTGCCTCCAAGGACAAAGTTCTTTGTCTCCACAGACTCCTAAGTGCACCACTCACTCTTTTTCCCTCATCAATTCTATGATTCACCTCATCTTTCATAGACCCATCCGCTGACACGTCCACTCCCAAATATCTGAATACGTTCACCTCCTCCATACTCTCTCCCTCCAATCTGATATTCAATCTTTCATCACCTAATCTTTTTGTTATCCTCATAACCTTACTCTTTCCTGTATTCACCTTTAATTTTCTTCTTTTGCACACCCTACCAAATTCATCCACCAATCTCTGCAACTTCTCTTCAGAATCTCCCAAGAGCACAGTGTCATCGGCAAAGAGCAGCTGTGACAACTCCCACTTTGTGTGTGATTCTTTATCTTTTAACTCCACGCCTCTTGCCAAGACCCTCGCATTTACTTCTCTTACAACCCCATCTATAAATATATTAAACAACCACGGTGACATCACACATCCTTGTCTAAGGCCTACTTTTACTGGGAAAAAATTTCCCTCTTTCCTACATACTCTAACTTGAGCCTCACTATCCTCGTAAAAACTCTTCACTGCTTTCAGTAACCTACCTCCTACACCATACACTTGCAACATCTGCCACATTGCCCCCCTATCCACCCTGTCATACGCCTTTTCCAAATCCATAAATGCCACAAAGACCTCTTTAGCCTTATCTAAATACTGTTCACTTATATGTTTCACTGTAAACACCTGGTCCACACACCCCCTACCTTTCCTAAAGCCTCCTTGTTCATCTGCTATCCTATTCTCCGTCTTACTCTTAATTCTTTCAATTATAACTCTACCATACACTTTACCAGGTACACTCAACAGACTTATCCCCCTATAATTTTTGCACTCTCTTTTATCCCCTTTGCCTTTATACAAAGGAACTATGCATGCTCTCTGCCAATCCCTAGGTACCTTACCCTCTTCCATACATTTATTAAATAATTGCACCAACCACTCCAAAACTATATCCCCACCTGCTTTTAACATTTCTATCTTTATCCCATCAATCCCGGCTGCCTTACCCCCTTTCATTTTACCTACTGCCTCACGAACTTCCCCCACACTCACAACTGGCTCTTCCTCACTCCTACAAGATGTTATTCCTCCTTGCCCTATACACGAAATCACAGCTTCCCTATCTTCATCAACATTTAACAATTCCTCAAAATATTCCTTCCATCTTCCCAATACCTCTACCTCTCCATTTAATAACTCTCCTCTCCTATTTTTAACTGACAAATCCATTTGTTCTCTAGGCTTTCTTAACTTGTTAATCTCACTCCAAAACTTTTTCTTATTTTCAACAAAATTTGTTGATAACATCTCACCCACTCTCTCATTTGCTCTCTTTTTACATTGCTTCACCACTCTCTTAACTTCTCTCTTTTTCTCCATATACTCTTCCCTCCTTGCATCACTTCTACTTTGTAAAAACTTCTCATATGCTAACTTTTTCTCCCTTACTACTCTCTTTACATCATCATTCCACCAATCGCTCCTCTTCCCTCCTGCACCCACTTTCCTGTAACCACAAACTTCTGCTGAACACTCTAACACTACATTTTTAAACCTACCCCATACCTCTTCGACCCCATTGCCTATGCTCTCATTAGCCCATCTATCCTCCAATAGCTGTTTATATCTTACCCTAACTGCCTCCTCTTTTAGTTTATAAACCTTCACCTCTCTCTTCCCTGATGCTTCTATTCTCCTTGTATCCCATCTACCTTTTA
Organism: Cherax quadricarinatus; assembly: GCF_038502225.1. Classification (NCBI taxonomy): domain Eukaryota; kingdom Metazoa; phylum Arthropoda; class Malacostraca; order Decapoda; family Parastacidae; genus Cherax; species Cherax quadricarinatus. Next base: position 8,943,480 of record NC_091334.1, read on the forward strand.
CTCTCAGTGTAGCTACAACTAGAAAGTGATCTGATATATCTGTGGCCCCTCTATAAACATGTACATCCTGAAGTCTACTCAACAGTCTTTTATCTACCAATACATAATCCAACAAACTACTGTCATTTCGCCCTACATCATATCGTGTATACTTATTTATCCTCTTTTTCTTAAAATATGTATTACCTATAACTAAACCCCTTTCTATACAAAGTTCAATCAAAGGGCTCCCATTATCATTTACACCTGGCACCCCAAACTTACCTACCACACCCTCTCTAAAAGTTTCTCCTACTTTAGCATTCAAGTCCCCTACCACAATTACTCTCTCACTTGGTTCAAAGGCTCCTATACATTCACTTAACATCTCCCAAAATCTCTCTCTCTCCTCTGCATTCCTCTCTTCTCCAGGTGCATACACGCTTATTATGACCCACTTCTCGCATCCAACCTTTACTTTAATCCACATAATTCTTGAATTTACACATTCATATTCTCTTTTCTCCTTCCATAACTGATCATTTAACATTACTGCTACCCCTTCCTTTGCTCTAACTCTCTCAGATACTCCAGATTTAATCCCATTTATTTCCCCCCACTGAAACTCTCCTACCCCCTTCAGCTTTGTTTCGCTTAGGGCCAGGACATCCAACTTCTTTTCATTCATAACATCAGCAATCATCTGTTTCTTGTCATCCGCACTACATCCACGCACATTTAAGCAACCCAGTTTTATAAAGTTTTTCTTCTTCTCTTTTTTAGTAATTGTATACAGGAGAAGGGGTTACTAGCCCATTGCTCCCGGCATTTTAGTCGCCTCATACGACACGCATGGCTTACGGAGGAAAGATTCTTTTCCACTTCCCCATGGACAATAGAAGAAATAAAAAGAACAAGAGCTATTTAGAAAAAGGAGAAAAACCTAGATGTATGTATATATATATATGCATGTGCGTGTCTGTGAAGTGTGACCAAAGTGTAAGTAGGAGTAGCAAGATATCCCTGTTATCTTAGCGTGTTTATGAGACAGAAAAAGAAACCAGCAATCCTACCATCATGCAAAACAGTTACAGGTTTTTGTTTCACAGTCATCTGGCAGGACGGTAGTACTTCCCTGGGTGGTTGCTGTCTACCAACCTACTACCTATATATATATATATATATATATATATATATATATATATAAATATATGTTTATATAATATATATATATATATATATATAATAAAATATAGGGAGGTACCACCTCTAGAAGTTTACTGGGGACCCTCATCCTCAGAGAAGACAAAAAACGTACCTCAGGAAAAACTCAAGGTTGTTAACAATGCAGAACAAGCCACATGGAGATGGAAATCTTTAGCTCCCCGTGTGACTTGTTCTGTATAAGTGATGACTGTGTCGTAGTCTCGATATTATTCTTGGTAATACTTCAAGAACAACCGCCATCACCCAAATACATGTTATTTTATATACGACTATTAAATCTATGCTTTACATTTTTCCTTGTAAAACTATATTGTTAAATGTCTTTGTTATCTTTTTAGATGGTTGGTAAAGTGGCCTTAAAGCCTATAAACACACGATGGTCATTTAGGTCGCATGTTACCTTTTTAGATTAAAGATTCTCTATTTCAGCATGATACAATGTCTGTACAGAGGTGAATGACATTTAGGTATTTACCATCATGAAAAACACTTTTATTACAAATATGGGCGTATGAGAATTAAAGTAGACTTTGAGTGTAAATATACTGAGATATATACTTGTCCACATGCACATTCACTGTTCTCAGTGTACACATCCAGAGATACACTCATCAGAATCAATACATTTATGCTCCGGCCTCGACTTTACACCTCAGTTGTTCACTCTATACATAATTTATTAGCAATGAGGCTTGACTAAGCTCCTAACCTAAAAATGCAGTATTCAGAACCTTCTTTATGTATCCAGTTTCCTAATTAGTTTGGCATGTATGGTAAATGCAGTACTTGTACGAACCTGTATCTCCCAGAAGATAGATCTTGTGTGGCGGTGATAGTAATCTCGAAGGGGAAAATATTCCACACCAGTTTCGTGATTTATTAAGTACGTCTCTACGTGCTTAAAAAACCATGGCTTATACCATCGTCCAATTTTGTTGAGCTAGGAAAAAGAGGATTAAAATTTGAGCAGGACTGTATGAACCTTAGATCTGATATATCATATATTTTTGCATATTTTCTAGCTTCCTGAATAAAATTGTAACAATTCTAGAAACAAAAAAAAGATGACTTGAAAGATTCGTCAGCAGTGAAATATAGTAATTCAAATTCTTACATATTGTTATTCTGTTTGGAAAAGAGGACAAGCGCCTCTCGACAAGTATTTTAATAATTTACATGACTCGTTATTAATAATTAGAATTCTTGGATAGGTCAGGTATACCTGCCGGTCCATGAATAGACAAGTTATTTTTTATTAAGTAAATTTTCATCAAGGTTAAGTTGCTATGTTAGTTTCGGTGCAATAAAAATAGAAGCATATGAAAAATATGTATATTTCACTATTCTTTGGGGAAGCGACTCTTCAGGTAATCTAAATAATAAGTAACAATGGTCATTGTTTAATAAATTGAACCATACAAAGTGTCCTGTATTATTTATATCATTAATCATAACATCGAAGATTGAGACACTTATGAAACATATGGGAATCTTTATTCAGGAAACGTTTCGCCACACAGTGACTGTTCCTGCCTACTTTCTGTATTCGACTGAAGAAGCCTACTGTGTAGGCGAAACGTTTCGGAATAAAGTTGTCTAACTGTTGCATATGTGTCTTACCTAACAACCTGTCGGTATTGTATACCATTTTGATGTTCATCTTGTCAGACACTGCAACACATGGCATCTTGGCACAGAAAACACCTTGGACAAGCTTTTCAAGTGAGAAGTGTTGGATCTGAGAGGGACATGACCTCTCACTACATTCTCACTACTACTACTACTACTACTACTACTACTCTGCACCTCTCCTTCCGACAGTATTTAAGTCTCCGCACTGTCGCTTGATCTTCAGATAGTTCCTGACTATGGAACTGAACTTCTCCAGGCCGAGGGACTGACAACCTCAAATTCTACGACTACAAGGGTGATGGACTGATTACATCGTCTTCACATCTCTACTGTTCCTGCCTACTTTCTGTATTCGACTGAAGAAGCCTACTGTGTAGGCGAAACGTTTCGGAATAAAGTTGTCTAACTGTTGCATATGTGTCTTACCTAACAACCTGTCGGTATTGTATACCATTTTGATGTTTATACGTTATTATTTGTATTTTCAAAGTATTACTTGGCCAGGGTGAGCAGCTGTGCACATGTTAGCAGTCATGACCACACCAGAGTGCAGAGAGTACATCACTCCCTCCACAAACTGGTTTCCTTCAACTTTCGTGGTTTCTTGTGTAAAAGTTTTAACGATGTCGTCCAGGGAGTAACAAGGTTTGTATTCCACACGAACAAACCTGTCAGTTAAGAAATGTTGTCAGCACCATAATGTAATTTACATTAGTTTAGGATCACCTTAATTATTATTGCATTCATGAGGAAGCATTCCCCTCAAGGGAAGTTCCTTGATGCCGGTGAAGGGCTCTTGATCTAAGGAACTAGATCTGTGCTCCACTTTCCTGAATTAAACCTGAATGCCTTCTATCCCCCCCTCCCTCAGGCGCTGTATAATCCTTATGGGTTTAGCGCTACCTCATAATAATAATGGGAAGCATTACACCCGCAGGGGTAACACGGCCTAGAGAATGGGAGGTAATCAAGTTTGATCAAAGGAAGGAAAGGGTAGATCCAGTTTCCTGGACCAAGAGCCCTTTAATTAAAGAAAAAAATCATTGTTATAACAGCAAGATTCTTTAAGCATGTGGTAGGTATATTCTGCCTCTGGTATACTCTTTACCTTAGTCTCTGATTTAGTATACTATGACCCTTGTGGGTTTAGGGCTTAGTTTTGATTGTAATAGTAATAATATTCGTAGTTATTCGCTTCATGTATTACTATATCAAAAAATTTGGATAAGTTCCTCCCCCCAAAAAAAAAATTTTTTTTTTTAAAAAGTGGTACTCATTTATGTGTAAAATATATTAATAAATCTTACCTCTGAGCGGGAATAATTTTAATTTTTACTGCTGTTAAAAATCCCAGGGTGCCGTACGACCATGGAACAGAGTAGAACAAATCTCTATTTTCAGTCTGGAAAAAAAAGAGAATAAAATTTTCTGGGAAAAAAAATATATTTTGCTTATTAGACAATACAGCTATATAGGCAGCAAAGTTATGTGGGTTAACTGGGTTTAAAATCCATCGCTTATAAGAGGGTCATTAAAGTAACGACGGTGGTAAACATGTGGAAAAAGACATGTATAGTCAGCACACTTATTAAAAGAAACGTTTTGCCACTAATGGTTTTTTTTTAGTCCTAATAAAGAAGTCGTGGCGAAACGTTTCCTCCAATAAGTGTCCTGAACTGTACGTGTCTTTTTCTCCACATCTTGTCGGTATCACCAGAACATTTTTCAGTAAACAGATGACATGCAACCTTAATCCTTAATATTGCAAACAAAAAAAAAATAAACTCGGCACACATACACTGTTACTCCTGCTACCATGGTTGGTTTGTTACGTTGAAACCCAGTCAAGTGCACTAGGATCACTGAGGCTACATTTCACCTGTACACAGAATACTTCCATCCTAATATAACGATGGAAGTAAACTTTCAGCGTATAAACACACACAGATATTAAAAGGCAATGAGTAGAATAATAATAAAACATGAAAACTTAGCTTTATATCGACGCCTAATTGTCATCTTCACCCTCAGCTGACAGTCGAAATATTCAGCCAGTCTCTTTTAGGTGTTTTATAGTCAATATGTGAGTTTTCTCTCGATACTGACAGGTACTCATTACATTCAAACAAACATCTCACTCAGAGGTAATTACTGCATCTAGGTGTATATACGACTTTCGGTGTTACTAAGTGATAAGTCAACAAATCTGGAATTACTGGGGGCGCCAGAATTTCTGTTCTGGGAGAATTGAGGAAGGAATGGGGGTGGCTGCCTTTTTGGAGATTTTTGGGGCTGAAGGAATTATTGGATAGCTGAACCTTTGGCGTCACCTCTACCTAAGATATATATACATACATACATAGTACAGTAATTAATGGTTGGGGTAAGTTACACGTAGGAATAAAAAATCTGGTTAGGTTAGGTAATATTCGTCAGGAACCAGGACAAGTGTTTTCTGACGCCGCTGCAGCTTTTGCTAGTAGAAGTTCTGGTTTAAGTAAGTATTAAATATTCCATTTGGTGAAATAATTGTGTAAAGATTTAACCTTTTAACAGAATATTTCTTTTGATGGAGTTTCTGTAATGTAATGAATCATTTGGAATTATATATAATCTTAAAATATAATAAAAGTAACAATACCGTGATGGAACAATTAACAAATAACAAACACTTTTTGGAGAGAGAGAGAGAGAGAGAGAGAGAGAGAGAATGTAGACGTTTCAGTCCCGAACTATTAAGTCACAAGTGAGAAAAAGTAGAGAAAACGCTGCTGTTGTTACTGCTGCTACTACTACTACTGTAGTAGTAGTAACAGCAGTGGTAGTGGAAGCAGCAGTATTAGTAGTAGTAGTAGTAGCAACAGTAGCAGCGGTATTAGCAATGGAGGTAAATTACATCTCTATTACTGCATTTTTACCCCAATGGAAATTAAGTCACTGTGACTTTTTGGGGTTGTCCTGGGTAATCTCCACATATATTACTAGGTATGGTAATTACTTATTTGTACCTAAACAAACTGACCTTACCCATCCTGTCTTCTGATCTCTGATATTTCTCACCCAGTTTTGATTGAGTGAAACGTTGTCTAGAATGTCTCAGGATGAAAGATACCACTAAATTCCTTATATATGATGTAATACTGGGCCTCACTTCAGAACACACTGATGTAATACTGGGCCTCACCTCAGAACACACTGATGTAATACTGGGTCTCACCTCAGAACACACTGATGTAATACTGGGCCTCACTTCAGAATACACTGATGTAATACTGGGCCTCACCTCAGAACACACTGATGTAATACTGGGTCTCACCTCAGAACACACTGATGTAATACTGGGCCTCACCTCAGAACACACTGATGTAATACTGGGCCTCACTTCAGAATACACTGATGTAATACTGGGCCTCACCTCAGAACACACTGATGTAATACTGGGTCTCACCTCAGAACACTGATGCAATACTGGGCCTCACCTCAGAACACTGATGTAATACTTGGTCTCACCTCAGAACACTGATGTAATACTGGGCCTCACCTCAGAACACTGATGTAATACTGGGTCTCACCTCAGAACACTGATGTAATACTGGGTCTCACCTCAGAACACTGATGTAATACTGGGCCTCACCTCAGAACACTGATGCAATACTGGGCCTCACCACAGAACACTGATGTAATACTGGGCCTCACCTCAGAACACTGATGTAATACTGGACCTCACCTCAGAACACTGATGTAATACTGGGCCTCACCTCAGAACACTGATGTAATACTGGGCCTCACCTCAGAACACTGATGTAATACTGGGCCTCACCTCAGAACACTGATGTAATACTGGGCCTCACCTCAGAACACTGATGTAATACTGGGCCTCACCTCAGAACACATTAAAACTGAGCCGTCTGCCACTACTAATTCGTATGCTACACAGATATGTTGAAACAGTCCCATCTTGTGTGACGACGTCTCTATACCAGTACCCATTACCAGTCCACCTGTAACAAATATTTACTGATACCAACTATAATACCGGAGATTTTGTAGCAATGAAAAGCTGTGTGGGTACTGTTTAGTAGGTCACTTTAATTCACTCATGCATTGCAAGAATATGATGAGTCTTACCTATTTTCTGACAAATTAGTTTACTAATTTTGTGACTGAAAAGAAAGTAGGTAGGTGTTCGGTGCATAATTTGTTTGGGTTTAAAAGAAGAAAAAAAGTGCTTTTTGAAGTTTTAAATTGTGTAATGGCTAGGGATGGGGTACCTGTGGCCTTCTAGTACATTAAGTGCGACCTTTTGAATGATTATTTTTTAAGTTATATATAATTAACTTTTTACAAAATAACCGGCATTTAGCAGTATATATAATAAAACAGGGCAAGTGTTTTTTAACACTGGTTTTGTTGATTTGATGACCCGCTACCTAGTTAGGTTAGGAAAAGTTTGTCAGGAAACAGGACAAGTGTTTCCTGACGTGGGTCTTAGTCATATGATAACCCGAAACTGGAACTTTTGGTCATCTGACCGAGGCCTTCCGCTGGCTTACCAGTCCACCCCATTAAAAATTATGGTTATGATTATAACCATTTTGTGCATTTTTGACTATACCCGCTCCAGGAGCTCATGATCACATGACTAAAAACCTTCTGCTGGCTTCCCAGTCCATCCCTTTAAAAATTAAAAATCTCTCAGTGAAAGTTCGAGTGAATAATATAAAAGGTTCAGCGCTTCGCATTAGCATAATAATAATAATAACAGTTCATGTGAATCAAAACTTACCGATAGTAAGATCATCCATCTCTGGCACGACTGGGATGGTCCATCCCAGCTCAGTGAGAGTGTGAGTCAGCTGACCCATTGTTACAAGCGGCTCACAGCGTACAGTCTGGTGTTACCACAAAAGTCATAGACATTACAGAATTACATTTTAATTATGACATATTTAAATAATTGAGATTTAAAGGGTCTGGTGGCTAAAGTTCTCGCTTCACACGGCGACCCCTCAAGGAAGGTTCCTTGATGTTGGTGAGGGGCTCTTGATTTAGGGAATTGGATCTGTGCTCCAGTTCCCCGAATTAAGCCTGAATGCCTTCCACATCCCCCCCCCCAGGCGCTGTATAATCCTCCGGGTTTAGCGCTTCCCCCTTGATTATAATAATAATAATAATAATAATTCACACGGCGAGAGTCTAGGGTTCAATTCCCGGCGAGGGTAGATACATTGAGCGTGTTTCTTTACACCGGTTATCCATGCTGACCTATTAGTAAAAATGGGTACCTGGGTGTTAGTGGACTGGTGTGGGTCGCATCCTGGGACAAAACTGACCTAATTTGTGGGAAATGCTCAGCATAACAAGCGGCTTTCTTTATAGTAGTATGCCATTGATGTCAGCTATGGTCTGTATACGTTGTTTACCTGGAGTTTACCTGGAGAGAGTTCCGGGGTTCAACGCCCCCGCGGCCCGGTCTGTGACCAGGCCTCCTGGTGGATCAGAGCCTGATCAACCAGGCTGTTGCTGCTGGCTGCACGCAAACCAACGTACGAGCCACAGCCCGGCTGATCAGGAACTGACTTTAGGTGCTTGTCCAGTGCCAGCTTGAAGACTGCCAGGGGTCTGTTGGTAATCCCCCTTATGTATGCTGGGAGGCAGTTGAACAGTCTCGGGCCCCTGACACTTATTGTATGGTCTCTTAACGTGCTAGTGACACCCCTGCTTTTCATTGGGGGGATGGTGCATCGTCTGCCAAGTCTTTTACTTTCGTAGTGAGTGATTTTCGTGTGCAAGTTCGGTACTAGTCCCTCTAGGATTTTCCAGGTGTATATAATCATGTATCTCTCCCTCCTGCGTTCCAGGGAATACAGGTTTAGGAACCTCAAGCGCTCCCAATAATTGAGGTGTTTTATCTCCGTTATGCGCGCCGTGAAAGTTCTCTGTACATTTTCTAGGTCGGCAATTTCACCTGCCTTGAAAGGTGCTGTTAGTGTGCAGCAATATTCCAGCCTAGATAGAACAAGTGACCTGAAGAGTGTCATCATGGGCTTGGCCTAACTAGTTTTGAAGGTTCTCATTATCCATCCTGTCATTTTTCTAGCAGATGCGATTGATACAATGTTATGGTCCTTGAAGGTGAGATCCTCCGACATGATCACTCCCAGGTCTTTGACGTTGGTGTTTCGCTCTATTTTGTGGCCAGAATTTGTTTTGTACTCTGATGAAGATTTAATTTCCTCGTGTTTACCATATCTGAGTAATTGAAATTTCTCATCGTTGAACTTCATATTGTTTTCTGCAGCCCACTGAAAGATTTGGTTGATGTCCGCCTGGAGCCTTGCAGTGTCTGCAATGGAAGACACTGTCATGCAGATTCGGGTGTCATCTGCAAAGGAAGACACGGTGCTGTGGCTGACATCCTTGTCTATGTCGGATATGAGGATGAGGAACAAGATGGGAGCGAGTACTGTGCCTTGTGGAACAGAGCTTTTCACCGTAGCTGCCTCGGACTTTACTCTGTTGACGACTACTCTCTGTGTTCTGTTAGTGAGGAAATTATAGATCCATCGACCGACTTTTCCTGTTATTCCTTTAGCACGCATTTTGTGCGCTATTACGCCATGGTCACACTTGTCGAAGGCTTTTGCAAAGTCTGTATATATTACATCTGCATTCTTTTTGTCTTCTAGTGCATTTAGGACCTTGTAGTGATCCAATAGTTGAGACAGGAGCGACCTGTTCTAAACCCATGTTGCCCTGGGTTGTGTAACTGATGGGTTTCTAGATGGGTGGTGATCTTGCTTCTTAGGACCCTTTCAAAGATTTTTATGATATGGGATGTTAGTGCTATTGGTCTGTAGTTCTTTGCTGTCCCTTTGTGGAGTGGGGCTATGTCTGTTGTTTTTAGTAACTGTGGGACGACCCCCATGTCCATGCTCCCTCTCCATAGGATGGAAAAGGCTCGTGATAGGGGCTTCTTGCAGTTCTTGATGAACACGGAGTTCCATGAGTCTGGCCCTGGGGCAGAGTGCATGGGCATGTCATTTATCGCCTGTTCGAAGTCATTTGGCGTCAGGATAACATCGGATAGGTTTGTGTTAATCAAATTTTGTGGCTCTCTCATAAAAAATTCATTTTGATCTTCGACTCTCAGTCTGGTTAGCGGCTTGCTAAAAACTGAGTCATATTGGGACTTGAGTAGCTCACTCATTTCCTTGCTGTCATCTGTGTAGGACCCATCTTGTTTAAGTAGGGGCCCAATACTGGACGTTGTTCTCGATTTTGATTTGGCATAGGAGAAGAAATACTTTGGGTTTCTTTCGATTTCATTTATGGCTTTTAGTTCTTCCCGCGATTCCTGACTCCTAAAGGATTCTTTTAGCTTAAGTTCGATGCTTGCTATTTCTTTGACCAGTGTCTCCCTACGCATTTCAGATATATTGACCTCTTTTAGCCGCTCTGTTATTCTTTTCCGTCGCCTGTAAAGGGAGCGCCTGTCTCTTTCTATTTTACATCTACTCCTCCTTTTTCTTAGAGGAATAAGCCTTGTGCATACATCGAGTGCCACCGAGTTAATCTGTTCTAGGCATAAGTTGGGGTCTGTGTTGCTTAGTATATCTTCCCAGCTTATATCGGTTAGGACTTGGTTTACTTGGTCCCACTTTATGTTTTTGTTATTGAAGTTGAATTTGGTGAATGCTCCCTCGTGATTAGTCTCATTATGTCGGTCTGGGGCTCCACGCATACATGTCTGAACCTCAATTATGTTGTGATCTGAGTATATTGTTTTTGATATGGTGACATTTCTTATCAGATCATCATTGTTAGTGAAGATGAGGTCTAGTGTATTCTCCAGTCTAGTAGGCTCTATTATTTGCTGGTTTAAATTGAATTTTGTGCAGAGATTTAAAAGCTCGTGTGAGTGTGTTTTCATCAGAGCTGCCTCCTGGTGTTATTACTGCAACAATATTATTTGCTATATTCCTCCATTTTAGGTGCCTTAAGTTGAAATCCCCCAGGAGCAAGATGTTGGGTGCAGGAGCTGGAAGATTTTCCAGACAGTGGTCAATTTTTAACAGCTGTTCCTGGAATTGCTGGGATGTTGCATCCGGAGGCTTGTAGACTACCACAATGACTAGATTTTGGTTCTCGACCTTTACTGCTAAAACTTCCACTACATCATTTGAGGCATTAAGCAGTTCTGTGCAAACAAGTGACTCTGCAATGTACTGTGGTGCCTGCGCTGAGTTGTGTCTTGCAACACCAACAGCCTAACTGATCAAGCCATCAACCAGAAGACCTGGTCTGGGACCGGGCGGTGGGGGCGATGACCCTCGTACTCAACAATAGGTAGTGCTGCCTTGTGAATGTCAAGGAAGAAAAGAATAATAAATCATAGTCTGTTAGATTTACTGGTTGTCGACTGCCCGAGTGTCTCTTGTACACACTAGTCTAAGATACATTATATATATTTATTTCTACAGGTACAAGGTATACAGACCATAACTGACATCAATGACATACTACTATATAGAAAGCCGCTTGTTATGCTGAGCATTTCAGGCAAATTAGGTCAATTTCGTCCCAGGATGCGACCCACACCAGTCGACTATCACACAGGTACCCATTATTACTGATGGGTGAATAGGGACAACCGGTGTAAGGAAGGATGTTCCCACCCTTGACGGGAATCGAACCAGGACCCTCAACGTGTGAAGCGAGAGCTTTTGCCACCAGGCCACGAACCATTAATTCCTAAATCAGTGATTAAACTTGATTTATATACATTGAGAGACACACATCTCGGAGTATATAACATGTATGAAAATTTGGCAAGTTAATTTGGTTTTAAGCCTGTCGACTACCCAGAAGGTTATTAAGGCTGTATGTAACGTTTCATTAGCCAGGCAAGCATCTCCTGATCCCTATAATAGGGAGTGAAATAAATTCAGCATATATACACCGAAACAAAATTTGGATTAATGGGATTTAAAGCCCATCGAATTTTTAAGACTGCACGTAGGAGTTACATCGCCAGACAAGAATAATTTAATCCTTAAACTAGGGATTAAAGTAAACTCTCATCATATATACTCAGAAATACACATCTAAGTGTAAATATCCTGTTACAAAAATATATATTTTTATAACACTGGTAGTGCACAAAAATTAAGCATTTTTATGTTATCTTAAAACAATATTGATGTGAACATTAAAATGGTATAAAATACCGACAGGATGTTAGGTAAGACACATATGCAACAGTTAGGTATCTTTATTTCGAAACGTTTCGCCTACACAGTAGGCTTCTTCAGTCGAGTACAGAAAAGTTGATAGAAGCAGAAGATACTTGAAGACGATGTAATCAGTCCATCACCCTTGAAGTTTTGAGGTGGTCAGTCCCTCAGTCTGGAGAAGAGCATTGTTCCATAGAATGAAACAATTCCATATTGTTTCATACTATGGAACAATGCTCTTCTCCAGACTGAAGAAGCCTACTGTGTAGGCGAAACGTTTCGAAATAAAGATACCTAACTGTTGCATATGTGTCTTACCTAACAATATTGATGTGATATTCCCCCCCAGAAGCTAAGACACTGACCATACCATCTCATCTGTATCAATTTCCAAGATATCCACCATATTTATTTGTATTTTGTGGAAGGCTTTCTTGTAGGCAGCCTCCCTGAAGCTTATTGACTGCCACCCTGGCCGAGCAGTACACATAGGGACAGCCTCGCTATTTATATTCCATTCCCGAACCTGTATGAAGAAGACAGATATTGTAACTTACCTTCGAGAAACCTTCAATATCCACTAACTCTTCCACTGATATATTATGTAATGGTTTAACAACCCGACAAGTTGAACAATGTGTACGAATGGTATATAATACCGGCAAGATGAGATTAAGACACATGTGCAACATCTGGGTATCTTTATTGTAGACGTTTCGCCATCCAGTGGCTTTATCAATACAAATTCTAGGACATAACTTGAAGACAGTAGAACTATGTACAGAAGATGAGGTAATCAGTCCCTCAACCTAGGAGTAGGTGCAAAGAGCACCATAGTCGTGGAGATTCTGGGAGATCCTAGGTTGAGGGACTGATTACCTCATCTTCTGTACATAGTTCTACTGTCTTCAAGTTATGTCCTAGAATTTGTATTGATAAAGCCACTGGATGGCGAAACGTCTACAATAAAGATACCCAGATGTTGCACATGTGTCTTAATCTCAAGTTGAACAATGAGAAACTTGTGCAATATTTGGGAATCTTTTTCATTGTTCGCATCGCTGTTGGGCCGTGCGGACGCACTGCGCAGTAGCTCCCACTAATCCTGGTTTCTGCGCAGTTTTCACTGTTCAGACATGGCGGAGTACACCGGCAGGAGGATTAACACAGTCTGCATTGAGCTGTTGAGGGGTTCTCTGAGCCCTGCTACGATGAACGTCGTTCTTCCTGCAATTATTAGGGATTTATATGGTATCCCTAACGAGGAACTGTATGGTGTGGCCCTTAATGGGGTGAAACGAGTATTTGTGAAGTTCCTGAGGACTAGCTACTACAGCAGTGTGGTGGAGGAGTACCAGGAACGCCGAATGTGCCTCAACTCGACGATGGATGTGTGCTTGCATGACGTGTCTACTTACTATACGTGGGTACGAGTGAGGAATGTACCCTTTGAGGCAACTAAGTTTGGTATAATGGAAGTTTTTAGCAAGTATGGAGTCATTCATGAAGCCAGAGGTGGGGTATGGAGGGATGGACCATATGAGGGCCTCCCGGAAGGGTCATACAACATCAAGATGACCCTCAAGACGCCTATACCTTCGTATGTCATGTTGACAGGCACCAGAAATCAGGTATATGTGTCGTATGTGGGGCAAAGGAGAACGTGTCGTCTTTGCGGCTCTTATGATCATATAGCGGCGCAATGTGCACGTAGAGTTGCCCCGGGGGTGTCAGCCCCGGTGGAGGACGTCCAGCAAACGAGTGTGGTGGCGGCGGCGAAGACTGGGACTCCTCTATGGAGTGAGGAGGTGGAGAAGGAGGGTGAACAGATGGGGACGTGTGTCACACTCCCGGTGGAGGAGGGAGTTCCTACTCCAACGCCTGTGGTGGTGGAGGAAGTGGGGGAGTCGACACAGGAGGTGTCCTTGGAGTCAGTGCTCCAGGAATTCTTGGAGGAGGCCGTGGTAGGAGAGGACATGGATGGACGGACCAGTGAAACGCAGCAATTGCAAGGGCTGAGTGAGAAGTCGGAAGTAGCAGGGAATACTGGAAAGGATATACTTGTAGTGGCAGAGGTACACAGGGAGGATGTACCTGAGGAAGAGGTGGCTTTGGTAGGCAGCTCTAGGAAGAGGCCAGTGGGGTTGACTGAATTAGATGATGTTTTAACACCTGGGCAAAGACCAGGTAAGAAGGCATGGGCAGAGGTGGTCCGCAAATCCCCTACAGGGGGGGGGAGTACAGGGAAAATCGGGGGAGAGACAAGGGGGGGTAGGGGGTCCTATTAAAAAGAGTAATAAGGAAAGTGTGAGCAGCTTGAAGGGAAGTGTGAGCAAGCCACAGCGGCACAGAGGTAAGCCGCCTCTCCCTGACCATTCAGGTGTGTAACGATAAATGCTAATGGCCTAAAAACTGAGGTAAAAAGGGTCTGGTTGGAGTGGTTCCTCAAAAGGTACGACGTTGATGTTTGTTTCCTACAGGAGCATAACTATAAGTCAGGTAGTGAGTTGAGATTGAGAGGATATAAGTTGTTTGTAAGCATGGCAACGCTTTTAAAGGGCGGAGTGGCTGTTTTAGTAAAGGAGACCAGTCCATTGCGAGTCATGGGGTGGGAGGAGGGGGGTGGGGGGAGGGTTGTTCGGGTGGATGGGTGGTGGGGGCAGAGTAGGGTATGTTTTGTGGGAGTTTATATGCCTGCGATTGGTAATGTAAGGATAAAATCAGATTTTGTTCGTGACGTTTTGTTATATTATCTCAGGGGTTTACCTGCCATAGCGATAATTGGAGGTGATTGGAATTGTGTGATTAGGCATGTAGACGTAGTACCTAGGGGGGCGGGGTGCGTGTTGGGTGTCTTAAGGGATGCTTTGTGCGATGTCGGGGTGGTAGATGTGGTTGGCAGGGGGGGGTATCAGGTTGAGCATACCTATGTACAGGGGAGTTATGAGGCAAGGTTGGATAGGATTTATGTGAGGCAGGGGATAGGAGTGGAGAGAGTTAGAACAGTAGACGTGGGTTTATCAGACCACAGAGCAGTGTTGGCTGACCTTAGGGTGGATGGTATTCCGAGAATATATCAGAGCTATTGGAAATTAAATGTGAGGCTTTTACAGGAGGAGGATCAAGGTCGGTCTTTTCAGTCATGGTGGAAAGGCTTTTGGGAGGCTAGGGATGAGGAGGTGGATTTGCTAGATTGGTGGGAGTTGCAGGCAAAG
Organism: Cherax quadricarinatus; assembly: GCF_038502225.1. Lineage (NCBI taxonomy): Eukaryota > Metazoa > Arthropoda > Malacostraca > Decapoda > Parastacidae > Cherax > Cherax quadricarinatus. The sequence continues at coordinate 8,958,769 of NC_091334.1, forward strand.
GTGAAAATTGTAGAATTTTTTAGGAAGAGGGGCAGGGAACGGGCACGCTGGAGGTTTGGATTGCAGAATTATTTAGAGGGTCAGTTGAATGATTGTTATGCGGGGGGGGGGGGGGTAGGGAGGGAGTGGAAGGAGATATGGGGGAACTTAGGAGTCGTTTAGTAGAGATGCATAATGAACGTTTTGATGCACTCAGGGTCAGGGCAGGATTGGAGGACGTACTAAAAGGTGATAAGCCAACCGGGTATGTTCTCAGAAAATTCAAGGACAGACAGTTGAGGAATACCGTGACGCATATTGTTGTGGAGGGTGGGGAGGGTTATGTGAGGGGACAGGGCCTCACTGACACAGATTCTATCAGTAGGTATGCTGATTATTGGTTTACGGAGAAATGGAAGAGAAGGGGAGGGGTGGGTGGGTTAGAAACATTTAGAGGGATGAGGGTTTCGCAGGGTATGGGGCAGGGGGATCGGGAGTTGGAGGGAGGCATTACGGGGGAAGAGGTGGGGGAAGTGGTGAATGGGTTGAGTCAGGGGAAGGCACCGGGAATAGATGGGTTATCTAATGATTTTTACAAAGCACATTGGGAGGTACTGAGGGAATGCCTAGTGGCGGTTCTGAATTATATGTTGAAATGGGGCAGAATGGCGCAAACACAGAGAACTGGGGTCGTTGTCTTGGTGCCAAAGAAGGGAGGAGAGGAGAAGGGTTTGGGAGATTATCGTCCGTTGTCGTTAATGTGTACGGATTACAAAATTTTTGCGAAGGTATTGGGGAACAGGTTAAAGAAGGTAATTGGGAGTAGCGTACATGGGGGTCAGTATGGGATTCCGGGACGGACTATGAAGAATGGGCACAGTGTGATAAGGGATTTTATAGAGAACTGTCAGGGAGGGGGCGTCCTTGGATTGGATTGGGCTCAGGCATATGACTGCGTGAAGAGGGACTTTTTGTGGGGCTGTTTGGAAAAATTGGGTTTTGGAGGGGGGGTCGTGAGGTGGGTGCACATTCTGTATGAGGGGGCTGTCATGAGGGTGCAGGTTAATGGTAAGCTGGGGGGGGCGGTGATGATGGAACAGGGATTAAGGCAGGGTTGCCCGCTGTCACAGTTGCTCTTTGCATGCGTGCAACATCCTTTCTTTGAGGCTGTGGACGACGCATTGCGGGAGGTGGGAGGGAAGTATGGGGGGCATAGTAGGTTATGTGGATGATACAACTGTGTTAGTTACGAGTGGGGAGGCTTTACGAAGGGTGGGAGAGGTCATTAGGAGTTTTGGGAATGTTTCAGGAATGGTAGTTAATTTAGCAAAGTCTAGGTTATTGGAAGTAGGAACATGGGTTGGGGGGAGATTGGGGGAGGAAATGGGATGGACGGTTTGTGACAGAATTAGGGTGTGTGGGATATGGTATATGAAGCAATTGCAGGAATGTAGGAGGATTAACTCAGAAGCAGTCACGAGTAGGGTTATAGGCAAGTTAAAAGGTTTGAGGGCCAGTGAAGTGGCGTTACAGCAGAGGGCGTTGGTAATTAACTCGGTGGTGTATAGTAAGGTCTGGGGTGTAGCGGAGGTGTTCCCTTTGGGGGTGCAGGATATACAGGAAATACAGAGGAGGGTGTTGAGGTTTGTGTGGGGGTTTGGGAGGGCCTGGTTGTCCAAAGATGTGGTCATGACGGAGGTGAAAAGGGGGGGACTAGGTTTGTTGGCCTTAGGGCCTAGGGTAATGGTATTATATATTAAGCAGAGGTATCTAAGGGTGGGGGGGAGGGGGGTGTTAGGGTGGATAGGGTGATGAGGGATGCTAGAAACTGGTGGAGTGGTAGGGATTTGAGAAAGTGTGAAGATGTAATAAGATTCATGTTGGCAGTGGGGCAGGTAAAAAGGTTGAAGGTAAACGCAGTGGTGGGTGTGGTGTGGGGAAGGGGTGTATTGCAGGGGGCCGCAGTATACCCCATGTATAACTGGAGGGTCATATGGAGGGAGTTCAGGAAGCTTAGGATACCAGCAAGGGTTAGGGAGTTGGTGTACCGTTTTCTAATGGGTGTGGTGGCATCTAAGTATATGTTGCATAAGATGGGGTTGGTTAGAGAGGCAACATGTTTATTCTGTGGGGAGGAGGAGACGGCATATCATGTGGTATATTTTTGTTCATCTTTGGAAGTGGTGAGAGTCTGGATGGCGGGGGTTATTAGGCTGTTGGGGGGGGGAGTTGGTCTTTTCTTAGATCGTTGTCGATGGATGTTAGTGGGGTAGCAAGTGAAGTGGGCAGGGCTTTGATGTATGTTATGGCAGATTATTTGCATGTTTCTTGGGGTATGAGGCAGATTTCAGGGCAGTTGAGGATAAAAGCGTTAGCAGCGTGGTTTTATAGGACAAGGTGTAGGAATAGGTTAATATATGGGGGGAAATGGGAATCAAGTTTTTCGATAGGTTATCGTAATTTTACTGTAGCACAGCTTCTAAGGGAACAGGGGGGGGGGCAAGGGTAGAGTCTCTTTTATTGTGAGGGGGGGGGGTGTAAGGTTAGGCTAGCAGTGTGGAAGGTGGTGTGAGGGTGAGATAGTGAGAGCATATATTTATGAAATGGTTATGTTCCTGCAGAGATATTTGATATTGGCGATCAGTACCTTGGATACATAGTCATACATGGAATGCCTTGCATTGCATATTTTGGTTGGGTATATTATTGCATTCACTATCGAGGAGAGGTGGCTTAAGTGGCTGTTATGGCTTTTTAGGTCAAGTAGTACTGAACACGTGCAAAAATGATATTGCCAGTGAATAGCAGTAATTCTTTTTATTAACATTGAGAAGGGTTTTAAAATATAAAATAAAGCAAGGAACACTGTAGTCAAGTACGTTAGTATAGAATGATGCTTATTTTGTAGTTTTAACATGTAGCTGCAAGTACTTTCCATATTGCCCTTGTGAATTAGCTTTTCTTTAGATATAATTAGTATACAAGTATTTCCTTTATAACGGTACTTCTTTATAGAAGAAGGATTGTAATATCTTTGCACACGTTAATGTGACGAATATGACTGTCAAGGATGTTTAATTGTGTTTCAGATAGGGAGATTAGGATTTTGTGTTCAGTCATTAACAAGTTTGATCTTAAGCTAGGAGTTAGTTAGTGGTAGGGGTGTACCTGTTTGGTATTTCATGAAGGGGTTTCTTTTTATTATTTGCCCCGTCCTTGTGAGGGGAGAACCCATTTGATATGTTTCAATGATAATTATAGTCTTGGTTTATATTAAATATTTACATAGGTTGTTTAAAGTTGAGGTAACATGAAGTGTATTCTTTAATTTTATGTGTAAAATCCATGTCATACAATGATGTTCTGACAGTTTGAATTTCTTTGTTGTTGTTTTATTATTATTGATATTAGATATTGTGGGTGTATTTTTGTTGTGGTTTATGCATAACCAAATTCTGTAATTCTCATTAAGGTTTAATGAGGTAAGGGCATACCGTGATTGTTAGGTTACTTAAGGGTTTTTCTCAAAACGGTGCATGCATATATTTTTTGTATGCACTGGCATTATTAATTATTGTTAAAAGGGGGTCTGGTAGGTCATGTTGTTGGATGTGTAAATGGTGGTAATACACCTACGGGTAACGGTTTATTTAAGTACTGGGATTGTGTGGTAGAGGAATTTTTGTTAATATCCAGTATAGTTCTTATTATTAATCACTTATACGTCCTTGTAAATACGTGTGATATTCTTTGGATTATATAGGTAGTATTTATGAATTTATTAAATCCACCTGTATGTTCGGGTGTGGGTTGCCTTCGTGTAGAACGTGGAATTGTTGTTTCATTTTTAATGGATAACATGTCTTAGTTTATGTAACGTATGCATAGCATACATTTAAATATGTATTGTGTTTTCTAAATAAAATATAAAAAAAATAATAATAATAACCATGTAAAGTAAAAGGACACAAGTGCAACTTATGTGACATTTTAGTGTGGCAACGTTTCGCTCTCCAGGAGCTTTGTCAAGCCGTTACGGCTTGACAAAGCCACAATAAAATGTCACATGAGTTGCACTTGTGTCCTTTTTACTGTACATATTGTCGATAATTCTACCACGTATTACAATAATAATCTTGTATTTGTCAGTAGCCAACCTGTCGTTGTACATCCTTGACTCTTATCTCGTGGTGTTCAGGAGCTGAATTAAGTTTGAAGATGATCCATGATCGTGTGTAGTAATACACATCAAAACACAGTGAAGCTGGAAGAAGGAAGAATACCACTACCACCCACCTGCAACACAAAAAAAATCAGGACAAGAAAATATTAGATAAAGAACATTCTGAAATCACTAAATGAGAAAATAGCATTTAAAAATTAAGGAATGACATGAGCGTAACGTGAAGAAATATTTTGATGGCTTAAATGTATTTATTTTTTATTTTTTTTTTTTTTGTAATTATAATGATTATTTTTTTATTTATTTTATTTAGAAATTTTAGCATACATACAGAGGTACAAAAAAATACAGGTAAGAGCAGCATGCCAAAGCCACTTATAAGCATAGCATTACGGGCTGGCTTAACATTAACTTAAGATTAACTAAGCAATGATGAAATCAGTGATAATACATTATTGTAAACAGATAACTATAAAGCACAAATGAGTATTACAAAGACAGGTCATATGGTTGCTTGCATTGTTGTACATTCAGTAGAATGGAGTATTCTGTTAGTGTATTTAAAAAATAATAAAGTTAGATTGGGTTTTAGGTTTAACATTTATGTGATATAATTGTGAGAAACATTTAAGATATACAATTTATAAGGTTCAGTTATTCAGTATTTATTTGGTTTTGAGTGAGTAAGTGAACTTTGAGAAGAGACTTGAATTTATAAACAGGTAGTGTTTCTTTTATATTTACAGGTAATGAATTCCAGATTTTAGGGCCTTTTATGTGGATTGAGTTTTTGCATAGCGTGAGATGGACACGAGGAACATCAAAGAGTGATCTGTGCCTTGTGTTATGGTCATGTGTTCTGTTGAGGTTGGCAAGGAGATGATTGAGGGGAGGGTTAATATCAGAGTTAAGTGTTCTATGTATGTAATAGGTGCAATAATAAGCATGGATGTTTTGTATGGTGAGTAGGTTTAGTGTATTGAATATTGGTGGAGTGTGTTGCCTGTAGTGAGAATTTGTTATCATTCTAACTGCAGCCTTTTGTTGGGTAATTAGTGGTCTGAGATGGTTAATTGTTGTTGAGCCCCATGCACAAATTCCATAGGTGAGATAGGGGTAAATAAGAGAGTGATAAAGGGCCAGGAGGGCTGACTGTGGAACATAGTACCGTATCTTCGATAGTATGCCTACAGTCTTGGAAATTTTCTTAGAAATTTGTTGTATATGTGTATGAAATTTGAGTCTATTATCAAGGTGGATTCCTAAGAATTTTCCCTCTGTTAGCTTTGTGATAGGTGATCCGTTTATCGTTATGTTAAGAGGTACATCTGTAGCTCTGTTACCAAACTGAATGAAGTAGGTTTTGTCAATGTTTAGTGTAAGTTTGTTAGTCCTCATCCAGGTAGATATTTTCTGTAATTCGGTGTTTACAGTATTGGCTAGCGTGACTGGGCTCGGGTGAGAGAAGACGTATGTAGTGTCATCTGCAAAAAGTGTGGGTTTGAGTAATTGCGAAGCATTTGGTAGGTCATTTATGTATAGGAGAAAGAGAAGAGGGCCAAGGACACTTCCCTGTGGGACACCAACTGTAATTGGTTGTGCGGAAGAGCTTGCCCCATTTGCGTACACATATTGGCTTCTGTTGCTGAGGTAAGACTTGAGGTAGTTGAGGGAGTGCCCTCTAATACCATAGTGTGACAATTTTACGTGGAGCAAGTCATGGTCAACTGTATCAAAAGCTTTACGTAAGTCAATGAAGATCCCCAGTGGGACTTCTTTTTTCTCTATTGCAGTGTATATATGTTCTAGCATGTGTATAATAGCATCATTAGTATTTTTATTAGGCCTGAATCCAAATTGGCAGGGGTTGAGAATGTTTTGGGAGATGAGGTAGGAGTAGATTCGTTTATGAATTAATTTTTCGAAGATTTTTGAGAGAGGGTGTAAATTGGATATTGGCCTATAGTTATTCAACTCTGTTTGGTCTCCTCCTTTATGGATCGGGGTGACCCTTGCTATTTTGAGAACTGTAGGGAAGGTGGAGGATTCAATGGATTTGTTAGTGTTGCAATGATTGGTGATAGTACTTGTGACGCTTTTTTGTATATAAAGGGTGGTAAGGTATTTAAATCTCCTGCCTTGTTTTTCAGTGCGTTGATAATAAGGGAGACTTCGTATGGGTTAGTCGGAGCTAGGAACAGTGTGTTCGGGTAGTTGCCAGTGAGGTAGTCATTTGGTGGGGTATCTGAGCTTGGGATTTTATTGGCAAGGTTTTGTCCTATAGTGGAGAAGAAATCATTGAGTCTGTTTGCTGTTTCTGTTGGTGGGAGTTGGGGTTCATCTGATTTTGCTAATTTTATTTCGCTATGTCGTGATATCTTTTTTGTTCCCAGAATTTCTGATAGGGTCTTCCAGGTCTTTTTTATATCACCTCGTAAGTTGGATAACCTGTTCTCATAATACAATTTTTTTGCCCTTCTTATCAGGCTGGTTAGGATTGACGAGTAACGTTTAGTTTGGTCTCTGGTTATGTGACCCATTCTGTACTGTTTTTCATATCGGTGTTTTGTATTTATGGATTTGAGAATGCTGGGTGTTAGCCAGGGACTGTTCAGTCTCTTAGCTGTCATCTGTTTAGTTTTTTTTTAGGGCAGTGCTTGTTATAGAGGTATTGGGTCTTTTTTAGAAAATTATTAAAACATTCGTCAATATCTGTATAGATTTCTAGCTCAGTGTGCCAATCAATGTTTGTTATGGTGGCCCGGTGGCCTGGTGGCTAAAGCTCCCGCTTCACACACGGAGGGCCCAGGTTCGATTCCCGGCGGGTGGAAACATTCGACACATTTCCTTACACCTGTTGTCCTGTTCACCTAGCAGCAAATAGGTACCTGGGTGTTAGTCGACTGGTGTGGGTCGCATCCTGGGGGACAAGATTAAGGACCCCAATGGAAATAAGTTAGACAGTCCTCGATGACGCACTGACTTTCTTGGGTTATCCTGGGTGGCTAACCCTCCGGGGTTAAAAATCCGAACGAAATCTCTCTCTCTACTGCTGTTGTGAAGTTATTAATGGCTGCCTCATTGTGAAGTCTGAAGGTGACTTTAGTAGTGTCTTGGGGTATTTTACCAAGAGTTGTTATGAGGAATGATAATTATAGTTTGAATAGTTTGGTCTAATACATATACCAAATATATTGGAATGTTATTAGAAACAGTACTCCATTCTGTGTATTGTCAAAAAATGGTTATTAATTTAAGAAATTAAGACTAGAAAAAAAACTAAATTTATATATACAAATTTGTGTATGTATGACCATAGTAGGTTTAGTGTTTTATTTTAATAATAATAATAATAATAATAATAATAATGTTCCTTCTCCCTGTCTCACACAAAAAAATAATAATAAATAAATAAGTAAACTTAAAACTTTCCGTATTATTATTTTCTTGCTTTACCTAATCAATTATTTCACATCAAGGAAGGTAACCCAAAATTTCACATCAAGGAAGGTAACCCAAAATTTCACATCAAGGAAGGTAACCCAAAATTTCACATCAAGGAAGGTAACCCAAAATTTCACATCAAGGAAGGTAACCCAAAATTTCACATCAAGGAAGGTAACCCAAAATTTCACATCAAGGAAGGTAACCCAAAATTTCACATCAAGGAAGGTAACCCAAAATTTCACATCAAGGAAGGTAACCCAAAATTTCACATCAAGGAAGGTAACCCAAAATTTCACATCAAGGAAGGTAACCCAAAATTTCACATCAAGGAAGGTAACCCAAAATTTCACATCAAGGAAGGTAACCCAAAATTTCACATCAAGGAAGGTAACCCAAAATTTCACATCAAGGAAGGTAACCCAAAATTTCACATCAAGGAAGGTAACCCAAAATTTCACATCAAGGAAGGTAACCCAAAATTTCACATCAAGGAAGGTAACCCAAAATTTCACATCAAGGAAGGTAACCCAAAATTTCACATCAAGGAAGGTAACCCAAAATTTCACATCAAGGAAGGTAACCCAAAATTTCACATCAAGGAAGGTAACCCAAAATTTCACATCAAGGAAGGTAACCCAAAATTTCACATCAAGGAAGGTAACCCAAAATTTCACATCAAGAAAGGTAACCCAAAATTTCACGTCAAGGAAGGTAACCCAAAATTTCACGTCAAGGAAGGTAACCCAAAATTTCACATCAAGGAAGGTAACCCAAAATTTCACATCAAGGAAGGTAACCCAAAATTTCACATCAAGGAAGGTAACCCAAAATTTCACGTCAAGGAAGGTAACCCAAAATTTCACGTCAAGGAAGGTAACCCAAAATTTCACATCAAGGAAGGTAACCCAAAATTTCACGTCAAGGAAGGTAACCCAAAATTTCACGTCAAGGAAGGTAACCCAAAATTTCACATCAAGGAAGGTAACCCAAAATTTCACATCAAGGAAGGTAACCCAAAATTTCACGTCAAGGAACGTAACCCAAAATTTCACATCAAGGAAGGTAACCCAAAATTTCACATCAAGGAAGGTAACGCAAAATTTCACGTCAAGGAAGGTAACCCAAAATTTCACATCAAGGAAGGTAACCCAAAATTTCACATCAAGGAAGGTAACCCAAAATTTCACATCAAGGAAGGTAACCCAAAATTTCACGTCAAGGAAGGTAACCCAAAATTTCACGTCAAGGAAGGTAACCCAAAATTTCACATCAAGGAAGGTAACCCAAAATTTCACGTCAAGGAAGGTAACCCAAAATTTCACGTCAAGGAAGGTAACCCAAAATTTCACATCAAGGAAGGTAACCCAAAATTTCACATCAAGGAAGGTAACCCAAAATTTCACGTCAAGGAAGTTAACCCAAAATTTCACATCAAGGAAGGTAACCCAAAATTTCACATCAAGGAAGGTAACCCAAAATTTCACATCAAGGAAGGTAACCCAAAATTTCACATCAAGGAAGGTAACCCAAAATTTCACATCAAGGAAGGTAACCCAAAATTTCACATCAAGGAAGGTAACCCAAAATTTCACATCAAGGAAGGTAACCCAAAATTTCACATCAAGAAAGGTAACCCAAAATTTCACGTCAAGGAAGGTAACCCAAAATTTCACGTCAAGGAAGGTAACCCAAAATTTCACATCAAGGAAGGTAACCCAAAATTTCACATCAAGGAAGGTAACCCAAAATTTCACATCAAGGAAGGTAACCCAAAATTTCACGTCAAGGAAGGTAACCCAAAATTTCACGTCAAGGAAGGTAACCCAAAATTTCACATCAAGGAAGGTAACCCAAAATTTCACGTCAAGGAAGGTAACCCAAAATTTCACGTCAAGGAAGGTAACCCAAAATTTCACATCAAGGAAGGTAACCCAAAATTTCACATCAAGGAAGGTAACCCAAAATTTCACGTCAAGGAACGTAACCCAAAATTTCACATCAAGGAAGGTAACCCAAAATTTCACATCAAGGAAGGTAACCCAAAATTTCACGTCAAGGAAGGTAACCCAAAATTTCACATCAAGGAAGGTAACCCAAAATTTCACATCAAGGAAGGTAACCCAAAATTTCACATCAAGGAAGGTAACCCAAAATTTCACGTCAAGGAAGGTAACCCAAAATTTCACGTCAAGGAAGGTAACCCAAAATTTCACATCAAGGAAGGTAACCCAAAATTTCACGTCAAGGAAGGTAACCCAAAATTTCACGTCAAGGAAGGTAACCCAAAATTTCACATCAAGGAAGGTAACCCAAAATTTCACATCAAGGAAGGTAACCCAAAATTTCACGTCAAGGAAGTTAACCCAAAATTTCACATCAAGGAAGGTAACCCAAAATTTCACATCAAGGAAGGTAACCCAAAATTTCACGTCAAGGAAGGTAACCCAAAATTTCACATCAAGGAAGGTAACCCAAAATTTCACATCAAGGAAGGTAACCCAAAATTTCACATCAAGGAAGGTAACCCAAAATTTCACATCAAGGAAGGTAACCCAAAATTTCACATCAAGGAAGGTAACCCAAAATTTCACATCAAGGAAGGTAACCCAAAATTTCACATCAAGGAAGGTAACCCAAAATTTCACATCAAGGAAGGTAACCCAAAATTTCACATCAAGGAAGGTAACCCAAAATTTCACGTCAAGGAAGGTAACCCAAAATTTCACATCAAGGAAGGTAACCCAAAATTTCACATCAAGGAAGGTAACCCAAAATTTCACATCAAGGAAGGTAACCCAAAATTTCACATCAAGGAAGGTAACCGAAAATTTCACGTCAAGGAAGGTAACCCAAAATTTCACGTCAAGGAAGGTAACCTAAAATTTCACGTCAAGGAAGGTAACCCAAAATTTCACATCAAGGAAGGTAACCCAAAATTTCACATCAAGGAAGGTAACCCAAAATTTCACGTCAAGGAAGGTAACCCAAAATTTCACGTCAAGAAAGGTAACCCAAAATTTCACATCAAGGAAGGTAACCCAAAATTTCACATCAAGGAAGGTAACCCAAAATTTCACATCAAGGAAGGTAACCCAAAATTTCACATCAAGGAAGGTAACCCAAAATTTCACATCAAGGAAGGTAACCCAAAATTTCACATCAAGGAAGGTAACCCAAAATTTCACATCAAGGAAGGTAACCCAAAATTTCACATCAAGGAAGGTAGCCCAAAATTTCACATCAAGGAAGGTAACCCAAAATTTCACATCAAGGAAGGTAGCCCAAAATTTCACATCAAGGAAGGTAACCCAAAATTTCACATCAAGGAAGGTAACCCAAAATTTCACATCAAGGAAGGTAATGTTCGCGGCTTTCACTGAGACCCACATAAAGGATCACTTGGACAACGAAATATGGATCCTGGGTTACAACCTATACAGATGTGACAGAGTGAACAGGCAAAAGGATGGGGGGTTGGCCTGTACATTGCAGAGTCACTTGTTTGCACAGAACTGCTTAATGCCTCAAATGATGTAGTGGAAGTTTTAGCAGTAAAGGTCAAGAACCAAAACCTAGTCATTGTGGTAGTCTACAAGCCTCCGGATGCAACATCCCAGCAATTCCAGGAACAGCTGTTAAAAATTGACCACTGTCTGGAAAATCTTCCAGCTCCTGCACCCAACATCTTGCTCCTGGGGGATTTCAACTTAAGGCACCTAAAATGGAGGAATATAGCAAATAATATTGTTGCAGTAATAACACCAGGAGGCAGCTCTGATGAAAACTCACACTCACACGAGCTTTTAAATCTTTGCACAAAATTCAATTTACACCAGCAAATAATAGAGCCTACACTAGAATACACTAGACCTCATCTTCACTAACAATGATGATCTGATAAGAAATGTCACCATATCAAAAACAATATACTCAGATCACAACATAATTGAGGTTCAGAAATGTATGCGTGGAGCCCCAGACCGACATAATGAGACTAGTCACGAGGGAACATTCACCAAATTCAACTTCAATAACAAACACATAAAGTGGGACCAAGTAAACCAAGTCCTAACCGATATAAGCTGGGAAGATATACTAAGCAACACAGACCCCAACGTATGCCTAGAACAGATTAACTTGGTGGCACTCGATGTATGCACAAGGCTTATTCCTCTAAGAAAAAGGAGGAGTAGATGTAAAATAGAAAGAGACAGGCGCTCCCTTTACAGGCGACGGAAAAGAATAACAGAGCGGCTAAAAGAGGTCAATATATCTGAAATGCGTAGGGAGACACTGGTCAGAGAAATAGCAAGCATCGAACTCAAGCTAAAGGAATCTTATAGGAGTCAGGAATCGCGGGAAGAACTAAAAGCCATAAATGAAATCGAAAGAAACCCAAAGTATTTCTTCTCCTATGCCAAATCAAAGTCGAGAACAACATCCAGTATTGGGCCCCTACTTAAACAAGATGGGTCCTACACAGATGACAGCAAGGAAATGAGTGAGCTACTCAAGTCCCAGTATGACTCAGTTTTTAGCAAGCCGCTAACCAGACTGAGAGTCGAAGATCAAAATGAATTTTTTATGAGAGAGCCACAAAATTTGGTTAACACAAGCCTATCCGATGTTATCCTGACGCCAAATGACTTCGAACAGGCGATAAATGACATGCCCATGCACTCTGCCCCAGGGCCAGACTCATGGAACTCCGTGTTCATCAAGAACTGCAAGAAGCCCCTATCACGAGCCTTTTCCATCCTATGGAGAGGGAGCATGGACACGGGGGTCGTCCCACAGTTACTAAAAACAACAGACATAGCCCCACTCCACAAAGGGGGCAGTAAAGCAACAGCAAAGAACTACAGACCGATAGCACTAACATCCCATATCATAAAAATCTTTGAAAGGGTCCTAAGAAGCAAGATCACCACCTATCTAGAAACCCATCAGTTACACAACCCAGGGCAACATGGGTTTAGAACAGGTCGCTCCTGTCTGTCTCAACTATTGGATCACTACGACAAGGTCCTAAATGCACTAGAAGATAAAAAGAATGCAGATGTAATATATACAGACTGCAAAAGCCTTCGACAAGTGTGACCATGGCGTAATAGCGCACAAAATGCGTGCTAAAGGGATAACAGGAAAAGTCGGTCGATGGATCTATAATTTCCTCACTAACAGAACACAGAGAGTAGTTGTCAACAGAGTAAAGTCCGAGGCAGCTACGGTGAAAAGCTCTGTTCCACAAGGCACAGTACTCGCTCCCATCTTGTTCCTCATCCTCATGATGAGAGTAAGACACATGTCGGTATTATATACCATTCGTACACTCCTCATCCTCATATCCGACACAGACAAGGATGTCAGCCACAGCACCGTGTCTTCCTTTGCAGATGACACCCGAATCTGCATGACAGTGTCTTCCATTGCAGACACTGCAAGGCTCCAGGCGGACATCAACCGAATCTTTCAGTGGGCTGCAGAAAACAATATGAAGTTCAACGATGAGAAATTTCAATTACTCAGATATGGTAAACACGAGGAAATTAAATCTTCATCAGAGTACAAAACAAATTCTGGCCACAAAATAGAGCGAAACACCAACGTCAAAGACCTGGGAGTGATCATGTCGGAGGATCTCACCTTCAAGGACCATAACATTATATCAATTGCATCTGCTAGAAAAATGACAGGATGGATAATGAGAACCTTCAAAACTAGGGAGGCCAAGCCCATGATGACACTCTTCAGGTCACTTGTTCTATCTAGGCTGGAATATTGCTGCACACTAACAGCACTTTTCAAGGCAGGTGAAATTGCTGACCTAGAAAATGTACAGAGAACCTTCACGGCGCGCATAACGGAGATAAAACGCCTCAATTACTGGGAGCGCTTGAGGTTCCTGAACCTGTATTCCCTGGAACGCAGGCGGGAGAGATACATGTTTATATACACCTGGAAAATCCTAGAGGGACTATTACCGAACTTGCACACGAAAATCACTCGCTACGAAAGCAAAAGACTTGGCAGACGATGCAACATCCCCCCAATGAAAAGCAGGGGTGTCACTAGCACGTTAAGAGACCATACAATAAGTGTCAGGGGCCCGAGACTGTTCAACTGCCTCCCAGCATACATAAGGGGGATTACCAACAGACCCCTGGCAGTCTTCAAGCTGGCACTGGACAAGCACCTAAAGTCGGTTCCTGACCAGCCGGGCTGTGGCTCGTACGTTGGTTTGCGTGCAGCCAGCAGCAACAGCCTGGTTGATCAGGCTCTGATCTACCAGGAGGCCTGGTCACAGACCGGGCCGCGGGGGCGTTGACCCCCGGAATTCTCTCCAGGTAAACTCCAGGTAACCCAAAATTTCACATCAAGGAAGGTAACCATCGCTTCGCACACAATGTGGTTTATTTAATCTTGATAATTAAAAAAAAAAACACTTTCGCCCTTACGGTCTTTACAGATTGATGATAAACCAAAGCTTAGTTTTTTGTGACTTATTAATGTGCACTCGAGTAGGGCTAATTCCCCCATTCTTCACCACAAGTAGGCATAATTACCTTCATTCTGCACTCGAGTTGCTGTATAGCCCTTGTGGCTTAGCGCTTCTTTTTTATTATAATAATAATCTGCACTCGAGTAGTCCTAATTCCTTTACACTACAATTTGTTCATGATTGCAGCCATGTATAAACGTAAGTAACCATTCTTACAGTATTCATTACCTTCGTAACTTGTGAGTTCATTACCTTGTACCTAGTTCAGCCATCCAAACTTTGGGGCCCAGTCCCTGGATCCATTACGTACCTCTGTAATCTGTAAATACCTTTGTAAATTGTCATGATTGTGACTAGACCTACCCGGAGTTCATTACCTTTGTAATTTGTGAGTTCGTTACCTTTGTAAATTGTGAATTCATTACCTCTGTAACTTGCTCAGCTATCAAAACTTTGGAGTCCAGTCCCTGGACCAATTATGTACCTCTGTAATCTTTTGACTACCGCCCACAGGATGGGTATGGGGTGCATAATAAACATATTAAACTAACTTCACTTCAGTAGGCCTAATCCTCATCATTCTCTACTCGAGTAGGCCTAAATCCCTTCAACCTTCACTCAAATGTACCTAATTCCTTTCATTCAAGTAGGCTTAATTCCCTTCATTTATTAGAGTAGTAGGCCTCCTTACAACACAAACCTTCATAAATAAAATTATGCCACAAAGAGGTTAAAAGCGACTTAATAAGTCACTCTGACTTTGTTGAGTTACCCCAGGTTCTCCCCTCAAGGAAGGTTCCTTGATGTTGGTGAGGGGCTCTTGATTTAGGGAATTGGATCTGTGCTCCAGTTCCCCGAATTGAGCCTGAATGCCTTCCACATCCTCCCCCCCCCCCAGGCGCTGTATAATCCTACGGGTTTAGCGCTTCCCCTTGATTATAATAATAATAATATCCCAGGTTCTCTACACATATACTACTATGTATGATAATCTATGTAACTGTATTTGTATACGTCAGTAATAGTAGCAGGCAACCCCCCCCCCTGATCCTCCTCTCAGGTTCTTTACATTTATTCTTAACTATTGTTCTATTCAGGTTCACTTTACATTTTTTTTTTATAAAGCGATGCACAATAATGCAGGAAAATATATTTTGTTGGCTTACCGGTAGTGAACCGGTATATACCTGGAGTATACCTGGAGAGGGTTTTGGGGGTCAGCGCCCCCGAGGCCTGGTCTCAGACCAGGCCTCGTAAACCATAGAACTCTGAAGTAAATTAATTTCCTCTAAATTACAACAGCTTCCCCTCACTTAGATTAGGTTAGGTAAGGTTTGTCAGTCACTCTGACTTTTTTGGGTTATCCTAGGTTCTACACATATGCTGCTATGTATGATAATTCTATGTAACTGTATTTGTGTATACCTGAATAAACTTACTTACTTACTTACTTACTTACTAGTTTCCTGAAACGGGTCTTACATGATAACCCGCCTTTGGAGCTTTGGTCAACTGACCGAGGCCTTCCGCTGGCTTACCGGTCCACCCCTTTAAAAATAATGGTCATTTATAACCATTATTATATTAAATTAATAATTTTCCCTCATTATTATTATTATTATTAAAGATTAGCCGGTATTCTCCCGGCCCGGGCCTTTTCCAAGTGGTGGCCCGGCCTTGGCTCCCTCTTTAGGGAGTGTCTGAGACCTAAGTCTCCCATGGGAGGAGGCACAAGTACCTCCTCATCTTTGGGACCAACTGTCCCCAGGCCTAGCCACAAGCTAGGCCTCTCTGGTCTGCCATCCCCGCCCCAAGGGGGCAAATGGGAATGACAGTCTTATGAGCTAAAGGCTCGGGCTCAGGCACCTACCCTACCCTAGAAGGGTTAGGCATGGTGTCGATCGATTTTTCCCTCAATCAACTCTTTACAATATATAAGGAATTTATAGGTAATATAAATTTTCATTCGACTTTATACTTTTCAAAAAGTCGCATAAGATATATTATTTCAATTCTTGCACACAGATTACAGGAAAATTATCAAAAATTTTCACAATTATCAATACTTTGGAGGCCAGTCCCTGGACCCATTATGTGCCTCTCTAATTTTTTTACTACAGCCCACGGGATGGGTATGTGATGCATATTAAGATAATATTTTTTCGCATTTTTGACCATCCAGGATAGCCCTGGAAAGTATGTGCGTCATCGAGGACTGTGTCTTATTTCCATTGTGGTCCTTTAATCTTGTCCCCCAGGATGCGACCTACACCAGTTGACTAACACCCAGGTACCTACTTAATGCTGGGTAAACAGGAACAGCAGGTGTAAGGAAACATGCCCAACATTTCCACCCGTGCTGGGGACTGAACCACGGACACTCAGTTTGTGAGGCGAGTGCGTTACCAACCGAGCCATTTACCGGTAGTGGAGTAGTGTATACCCTTAAATATACTTTTGAGTGGACTTGATGGTAATAAAGCAGTATATTATACTCTGAAATAAACACAGTAATCCGGTTAAATAGACTCTGAGCAGACTTACCGGTAATGAAGCAGTGTGTATTCAGAACTAAACACAATAATAGACTTTGAGTAGACTTACCGGTAATGAAGCAGTATATATTCCAGCCACTCGGTAGATGCCATGGCTGTATATTATGTTCTCAAGAGGATATTCTCTGCCTCACCGTCCTTGGGTCGTCCCAGACCGTAGCTGCCATCCTCCACTACAATATTTTCTTTCTACTTTCCACTTGTGTTTAAGGTCACAACGAAACATGAATTGGGCGTTTTTATTAAATAGCATAGGTTGTGTGCTGATGCTGCAATAGTACATATGTTGCCTTAAATGGGAGACCTATTAGATTACAATTGAAAATGGTCAAGCAAGTAACCCTAGTATCTATATTGGTGTATTTAGCCGGCATCTGTGCTTATCAGATTTGTTCTTTGTCCTGAGTCCCAACTGAGAAGATTGTTGTCAAGCTCATGATGTTAGAACAGTAGTAGTAGTTAGTGCTAGTAGTAGTTAGTGCTAGTAGTAGTTAGTGCTAGTAGTAGTAGTTAGTGCTAGTAGTAGTAGTTAGTGACAGTAGTAGTAGTGCTAGTAGTTTACCTGGAGTTTACCTGGAGAGAGTTTCGGGGGTCAACGCCCCCGCGGCCCGGTCTGTGACCAGGCCTCCTGGTGGATCAGCGCCTGATCAACCAGGCTGTTGCTGCTGGCTGCACGCAAACCAACGTACGAGCCACAGCCCGGCTGATCAGGAACTGCCTTTAGGTGCTTGTCCAGTGCCAGCTTGAAGACTGCCAGGGGTCTGTTGGTAATCCCCCTTATGTGTGCTGGGAGGCAGTTGAACAGTCTCGGTCCCCTGACACTTATTGTATGGTCTCTTAACGTGCTAGTGACACCCCTGCTTTTCATTGGGGGGATGGTGCATCGTCTGCCAAGTCTTTTGCTTTCGTAGTGAGTGATTTTCGTGTGCAAGTTCGGTACTAGTCCCTCTAGGATTTTCCAGGTGTATATAATCATGTATCTCTCCCTCCTGCGTTCCAGGGAATACAGGTTTAGAAACCTCAAGCGCTCCCAGTAATTGAGGTGTTTTATCTCCGTTATGCGCGCCGTGAAAGTTCTCTGTACATTTTCTAGGTCGGCAATTTCACCTGCCTTGAAAGGTGCTGTTAGAGTGCAGCAATATTCCAGCCTAGATAGAACAAGTGACCTGAAGAGTGTCATCATGGGCTTGGCCTCCCTAGTTTTGAAGGTTCTCATTATCCATCCTGTCATTTTTCTAGCAGATGCGATTGATACAATGTTATGGTCCTTGAAGGTGAGATCCTCCGACATAATCACTCCCAGGTCTTTGACGTTGGTGTTTCGCTCTATTTTGTGGCCAGAATTTGTTTTGTACTCTGATGAAGATTTAATTTCCTCATGTTTACCATATCTGAGTAATTGAAATTTCTCATCGTTGAACTTCATATTGTTTTCTGCAGCCCACTGAAAGATTTGGTTGATGTCCGCCTGGAGCCTTGCAGTGTCTGCAATGGAAGACACTGTCATGCAGATTCGGGTGTCATCTGCAAAGGAAGACACGGTGCTGTGGCTGACATCCTTGTCTATGTCGGATATGAGGATGAGGAACAAGATGGGAGCTAGTACTGTGCCTTGTGGAACAGAGCTTTTCACCGTAGCTGCCTCGGACTTTACTCTGTTGACGACTAGTTGACGACTGGTAGTAGTAGTTAGTGACAGAAGTAGTAGTTAGTGCTAGTAGTAGTAGTTAGTGACAGTAGTAGTAGTTAGTGCTAGTAGCAGTAGTTAGTGACAGTAGTAGTTAGTGCTAGTAGTAGTAGTTAGTGACAGTAGTAGTAGTGCTAGTAGTAGTAGTTAGTAGTAGTAGTAACAGTAGTAGTAGTTAGTGCTAGTAGTAGTAGTGCTAGTAGTAGTAGTTAGTGACAGTAGTAACAGTAACTTTATGCAGGTACAGGTACATATAAATACAGTTACATAAATTATCATACATAGCAGCATATGTGTGGATTACCTATTATAACGCAAAAAATCAGGCAAAGTGACTTACTTCCAATTGATTTCCTTGTAATATCACATTATTTAAACCTTAAAAGTTAAAACAGCTAAATAACTCAACTGTGTGAAAAGTAGGTACAATAAAAGAAGATATACTAGGAATAGGGTAAACTGAGTTATTTACATTAACATTAAAGAGAGGACCAGCTCACAGTAATAGATACATGAATATTACAGTAATAGGTACTTGTACGTCAACTATACAAGAAATCACTCTCCTCCCTTTCTGTAGCTTCATTCATTAAGCACCTGACTCATGCTAGGACAGTCTTTGACATGTGCAGGCAGTCCGCTCCACTCTTTTATTGCTGTACAATAAAAGGTGTTTGAAGCTTGTGTTCCCTTCCCCTGGTACTATGACTGTTTT
The DNA here is from genome assembly GCF_038502225.1 of Cherax quadricarinatus. Taxonomy (NCBI): domain Eukaryota; kingdom Metazoa; phylum Arthropoda; class Malacostraca; order Decapoda; family Parastacidae; genus Cherax; species Cherax quadricarinatus. The sequence goes on from NC_091334.1 coordinate 8,977,837, forward strand.
GGTTCCCTGACTTGACAAACTTGCCAGCAACATATTCTGGACTCTGCATGTGAACAATTTTATAAACATGATTAAACTTCAGTTGTTTTACTCTGTCTTCAACATTCAGCATATCCAGTTGTTGTAATTCATCCTGGCCTACATGATCTCTTGGACCCAGGTCCATAATGACCCCTCAAGGGAAGGCTCCTTTACGCTGGTGAGGGGCTCTTGATCTAAGGAATTGGATCTGTGCTCCAGTTCCTTGAATTGAACCTGAATGCCTTCCATCCCCCCCGGCACGATATAATCCCTACAGGTTTAGCGCTCCCCCATAGTAATAAGGCCCATGATGTATCCCACCATTTTGTTCTGGATGATTTGTAGTCTGTTTTTTTTTTTTGTTGAGGTAGATTAATAGTAGTAGTTAGTAACAGTAGTGGGTAATAGTAGTAGTTCCCCAATCCCGTGACCAAGAAAGTAGTGTTTCAATACGGGTTTATGCTGCTATGTATGATAATTCTATGTAACTGTATTTGTGTATACCTGAATAAACTTACTTACTAAACAAGAACATGTGTAAGTGGACCTCAGCCCTGGCCTTGGTGAAGTACAATGGTGTTGTTCAGGGACTAAGAACGCCTGGCTTTGCCGGTGTGTAGGCCTCAGCTCCACCTGATTTAATAGGAATTTAATGTTCCCATTTCTCTTTCCGGAGGGAACTTCCCTTGATTCTTCCTGCCCAAATTTGAGCAATACCCCTTGCCCCTGACTCCGGATGTTTGCCAGGGATCAATGAAGCATCACCTCGATACGGCTTATTTTGTCAGTGGCCCTAATAAACCCAACAGAGACGATGAATGAAGGATCAGCTTTGGTGGCCCTGTATAACCCCAACGTAAGCCTATTTAGGCACCTGTACATGTAAGTACAATTATCATACTGTTATTATTATTATTATCATGAGGGAGCGCTAAACCTGTAGTGATTAAACAGCGCCTATAGGAGGGGAAAGATGGAAGGCATACAAGGGGCTTTTGACATGTATACCCAACCCTGGAAAGAGTTCCGGGGGTCAACGCCCCCGCGGCCCGGTCTGTGACCTGGTGGATCAGGGCCTGATCAACCAGGCTGTTACTGCTGGCTGCACGCAATCCAACGTACGAACTATAATACCTTGTGCAACTATGTATCATGACCTAATAAACTATTATTATTATTTTTACTACTATTACTTAATTCAGGGACATGGAGCACAGATCCAATTCCCTGGATCAGGAACCTCTCACCAGCATCAAGGAACCTTCCACCGGGCTGGGACCCAGTGGCCTGGTGGCTAAAGCTCTCGCTTCACACACAGAGGGCCCGGGTTCGATTCCCGTCGGGTGGAAACATTTTGACGCATTTCCTTACTCCTGTTGTCCTGTTCACCTAGCAGCAAATAGGTACCTGGGCGTTAGTCGACTGGTGTGGGTCGCATCCTGGGGGACAAGATTGAGGACCTTAATGGAAATAAGTTAGACAGTCCTCAATGATACACTGACTCTTGGGTTATCCTGGGTGGCTAACCCTCCGGGGTTAAAAGTCCAAACGAATCTTTTATCTTATAGCGTAAATTACCTAGGATAACCCAAAAAAGTCAGACGTACTGTAAGTCTAGGAAAATTTCTGATACATTGGATCAACTTCTTTACCCTTCTCTGTGTGTGTTCCTGTGCATATATGTCCATTCTGTTCTACAAAGACCAAAACTGAGTAGCATAAAATAAAAGAGGCCTTATCAAGGATGCATAAAATTGAAGCATAACCTGAGGACTTCTATTATTTATATTTCTTGATATGAAACCAAAAATTTTATTAGCTTTATTGTGAACACTTATGCACTGTTGTATTGGCTTTAGATTATTGCTAACCAGAACCAAATGTTTTTCACATACAGCTTTACTGCAGTCTAAATTATTTAATTTATATATACCTTAGTTATTTTCTTTTTCCAGGATTAGAACATTACATTTGTCAACATTATACTGCATCTGCCACTTCTCCTACCACTACAGCTTATTCATATCTTGCTGTAGCTGTCTTGTGTCATCAGAATTTACTTGATGACTTACTTTAGTGTCATTTGCAAACTTACTTATTTTACTACTTATTCCCTCATCTATGTCATTTATATGTATTGTAACCAAAAAGGGACCCCAAATACTGACCCCTGTGGGACACTACTGGTAATGGGTCACCATTCTGATTTCTCCTCATTTATGCAAATGGATAGTAAAAACCTTCAAAACTAGGGATGCCAAGCCCATGATGATTTTGATGGCCTGGTGGCTAAAGCTCCCGCTTCACACACAGAGGGCCCGGGTTCGATTCCCAGCGGGTGGAAACATTTCGACACGTTTCCTTACACCTGTTGTCCTGTTCACCTAGCAGCAAATAGGTACCTGAGTGTTAGTTGACTGGTGTGGGTCGCATCCTGGGGGAAAAGATTAAGGACCCCAATGGAAATAAGTTAGACAGTCCTCGATGACGCACTGACTTTCTTGGGTTATCCTGGGTGGCCAACCCTCCGGGGTTAAAAATCCGAACGAAATCTTATCTTATCTTATCTTTAAATCACTTGTCCTCTCTAGGCTGGAATATTGCTGTACATTAACATCTCCTGTCAAGGCAGGCAAAATTGAAGACCTGGAGAATGTACAGAGAACTTTCATGGCATGCATAAGTAAGATAAAGCACTTAAATTACTGGGAACAATTGAAATCCCTTCATTTGTATTCCCTGGAATGCAGGTGAGAAAGATACATGAAAATATACACTTGGAAAATCCTGCAAGGACTAGTCCAAAATTTGCACACAAAAATCACTCCCTACGACAGCAAAAGACTCTGCAGGAGATGCAACATCCCACCAATGAAAAGCAGGGGTGCCACGAATACACTAAGAGACAACACAATAAGTGTCAGGGGGCCCAAGACTGTTCAACTGCCTCCCAGCATACATAAAGTAAGTAAGTTTATTCGGGTATACACAAATACAGTTATATAGATTATCATACATAGCAGCATATGTGTAGAGAATCTAGGATAACCCAAAAAAGTCAGACAGAGTGACTTATTACCAATAGACCCCTGGCTGTTTTCAGGAAGGAGCTGGACAGGCACCTTATATCAGTACCTGACCAGCCAGGCTGTGGTTTGTATGTCAGTTTATGTGTGGCCAGCAGTAACAGCCTGTTGATCAAACCCTGATCCATTGTGAGGCTTGGTCACCCCCAAAACCCTCTCCAGGTATTGATCAGTCATGCCTCTAAACAGGAGATAATTTTTTTTTATTAACACAACCAACATAACCCGAACCAGCATGGTTTTAGAGCAGGGCGATCATGTCTGTCACAGCTGCTGAACCATTATGACAGAATTACGGAGGCACTGGAAGATGACCAAAATGCAGATGTGATTTACACAGATTTTTGCAAAGGCATTTGACAAATGTGATCATGGAGTGATAGCACACAAAATGAAGGCCATGGGCATTACAGGGAAGGTAGGCAGATGGATTTTCGGTTTCCTAACACACAGAACACAAAAAGTAGTAGTGAACAAGACAAGATCCAGCATCAGCGAGGTCAAAAGCTCAGTGCCCCAAGGCACTGTCTTGGCACCTCTGCTGTTCCTCATCCTCATAGCAGACATAGACAAAAACACCCGGCACATTTTTGTATCATTTGCAGATGACACTAAAATAAGCATGAGTCAGTACGGTAGAGGACACTGAAAAAGTACAGGAAGACATAAACAGGGTTTTCCAGTGGGCAGTGGAAAACAACATGACGTTCAATGGCGATAAGTTCCAGTTGCTTAGGTATGGAAAGAATGAAGAACTCAAAAGGAGCACTATATACAAAACTCAAGAGGGTCACCAAATAGAACGTAAGGAACATGTAAAAGACCTAGGAATAATTATGTCAGCGGACCTTTCTTTTAAAGACCATAACAAGACAAAGATCACGACAGCCAGGAAGATGACTGGGTGGGCATTGAGAACTTTCAAAACGAGGGAAATAATGCCGATGGTGACACTCTTCAAATCGCTAGTGCTCCCTCACTTAGAATATTGCTCAGTGCTGATGACTCCGTTCAGGGCAGGAGAAATATCGGAGGTGGAACAAATACAGAGATCGTTTACGGCTCACATTGAGCCAGTAAAGCACCTAAACTACTGGGAATGCCTGCAAGTCTTAAGCATGTACTCATTGGAGCAGAGGAGCGAGAGGTACATGATAATATATACCTGGAAGGTACTCGAGGGCTTGGTCCCAAATCTACACACTGCCATAACAACATACTGGAGTGAGAGATATGGGAGGAAGTGTAAAATAAACCCAGTGAGGAGCAGGGGTGCGGTGGGGACAATAAGGGAACACTGTATTAACATCTGGGGTCCCAGACTTTTCAACATCTTACCAGAAGATATCAGAAACACTGCTGGAACAAGTGTTGAAGCCTTCAAGAGGAAACTAGACAAGTATCTTCACCAGGTGCCAGATCAACCAGGCTGTGATGGATATGTGGGGCAGCGGGCCTCCAGCAGCAACAGCCTGGCTGACCAGGCAAGCACCAGATGAGCCTGGCCCATGGCCGAGCTCAGAGAGTAGATATACTCTCAAAATTCTTCAAAGGTATAAAGGTATAACACATCGGCTCTCTCCCACCAAGGCAGGGTGGCTTGAAAAAGAAGCCACTCCATCACTGTCTTGCCAAAGGTGTGCTTACACTACAGTTATAAAACTGCAACATTAACATCCCTCCTTCAGAGTGCAGGCACTGTACTTTCCATCTAAAGGACTCAAGTCCGGCCTGCAGGTTTCCCTGAATCCCTTCATAAATGTTACTTTGCTCATACTCCAACAGCACGTTAAGTCCTAAAAACCATTTCCCTCCATTTGCTCCTATCTAACATGCTCACGCATGCTTGCTGGAAATCCAAGCCCCTCTCACACAAAACCTCCTTTACCCTCTCCCTCCAACCTTTCCTAGGCTGACCCCTACCCTGCCTTCCCTCCTCTACAGATTTATACACTCTCAAAGTCATTCTATTTCATTCCATCCTTTCTGCATGTCTGAACCACATCAACAACCCCTCCTCAGCCCTCTGAAGTAGGGCTGAGGAGGGGTTTTGGTAATCCTGTACGTCCTCCTAATTTCCAAATTATGGATTCTCTGCATTATATTCACACCACACATTGCCCTCTGACATGACATCTCCACCTATTTTGGGTGCTGCTACTTTCTTCAGCAATCTCCTATTGTATTTTTTATCTTGGTCTACCACCTCAAATACAGTATTACAATTTCTTCACATAGCAAATCTACACAACACAGTGAGTAGATATACTCTGAAGAAAATTCAAGTAGAGTATCTTATTAGTGTGTAAAAAATTCAGTGGAAAAACATACACAGAGGTTTACTCTCTCATTAAGATAAAGGCTTTGAAGATGGGTGAGAGAAAATAAAATTCACTGTGTTATAAAACTAAGGTACCATAAAATCAAGACAGGTAACAGCTGCAAGAAAAGTAGACAAACACAATAAGCACTCAGAGGAATAAATATTTACAATCTGTCAAAGAACCAGGTAGTGATGAAAAAGTAGACAGAAATGCAGTATGTGTCTACTTTTCCATCGTGTTGCTTTTTTATGCCATTTGTCTCCAGCTGAGTAGTGAAGCAACTCATTAGATTTGTAGCTCAACAAATCACCTGCTAACTCAGAGTATAATGCAAAGAGAGGGTAATAGGTGCTGCTGGGGTCTGCATTCCTCTGAAACAAGCATTTCAGTACTCGCCCACACCACAGTTACATATTAACTAAAGTACGTACATACAAGTGAACTTTTCCCACACATTCATAAAGTTGTAGCTCTGTAAGGAAGCTAGTCTAGGATGCAGGTAAACATTAGAGATATTATTGGATTACCCATTCAGTGAATAATAAGTTTGATCGCAGCCTGATTTTTAAATGATGTGAAGAAAATATATTTTTTATCGTAAAGTGACACTTTGTGCCCTTTAAATCATTTATTGTTACTAGTTTCAGAATTCCACATGATAATTCAATATGCATTTTGGCAGGTGTACTGTATAAAGTAAGCAACATGTCAACACAGCCTTGTGATCTTGAAGATTTACAGATTAAGGAATGCCCAGCAGATGTGGTACAGTATACATTTTTTTTTTTAATGAATATATTAATTGTATTATGATTTATACATAAAATTTGCATATTCATATGTCACATGGGAAATGTTGAAGGCTGCAGATATTTTAGCAGAAAATGTATGTATGTAATCTAGGTAGTAGGTTGTTAGACAGCAACTGCCCAAGGAGGTACAGGTCGGCCATCAATAATCCGGCATCATTGTGACCTGTAGTGTGCCAGATTAGTGAGTTTGCCAGATTACAGAGTGGTTAGGTTAGAATACACTTAATTAACTTATCAGTAGAGACTTTCTGCTACATCTTCCTCATTTTCATCACTGCTTTCTCCTCCACTGGGTTGCTGCTGTGGATTTACAACCATCTGCACAATTTCTGAGTCGGTATAATGATGAAATTGGAAATTATGCTTGCTGAAATTAGTGCCAGATTACTGATAGAAACGAATAACTGATTGCTGGATTAGTGATGGCCAACCTGTACTATCATCCTCCCAAGTGAGTGTAAAACGGAAGCCTGTAATTGTTTTACATGATGGTAGGATTGCTGGTATCTTTTTTCTGTCTCATAAACATGCAAGATTTCAGGTATATCTTGCTACTTCTAATTACACATAAGTCACACTACACATGCATGTAGTATAAGCATATACAATATATACACACCCTGACTCACGAAATCATAATAACACGATTGCAAACAAACCATACCATGGGCGGGATTGAACCCGCGGTCAGAGACTCTGAAAACTCCAAACCGTCGCGACGGTCTGGAGTTTTGAGACTCTCTGACCTCGGGTTCAATCCCGCCCATGGTATGGTTTATACACACCCCTCTGGATTTTCTTCTGTTTTCTTACTAGTTCTTGTTTATTTCCTCTTGTCTCCATGGGGAAGTGGAACAGAATTCTTACTCCGCAAGCCATGTATATCATAAGAGGTGACTAACATGCCAGGAGCAAGGGGCTAGTAACCCCTTTTCCTGTATACATTACTAACGTTAAAAAGAGAAACTTTTGTTTTTCTTTTTGGGTCACCCTGCTTCAGTGGGATATGGCCAGTCTGTTGAAAGAAGTAGTATGTATGTAAATGATTTTAAAAATAGTTAAAACAAAATCGGCTACCGGATTTATCGGATACCGATAGCATCGCGAACCGGGGGTCCACTGTATATATATATGTTTAACTGTGTATGTAATTATCATTTGGTTATATATACTCCTCACTTAACGACCAAGTTCCATTCCTAAGAGCAGGCCAGTAAGCAAATTACTGTAGTCGTTAAGCAAGGAGCATACTGTACTTGTAGTGGGTTTGTGTCAACCATCTTTAGATGTTGTTTTAATGTTACTTTTGCACCATTTATAACATTTTTAGTATACAGTACGTATTACCTTGACTTACGAGTGGCCCCAACTTAGGAGTTTTCCGAGTTACGAGCCATCGCTCGGTTGATTTTTTGCTTCGAGTTGCAAGCTAAAGTTCGAGTTACGAGCAAGCTTCAGATAAGCTGCCACTAGTTGGCGCAGCGAACGCCACAACATCCTTCCAGCATCCCAGCATTTTGTATTTTTTGTGCAGTTATTTTGCCAAATTTCTTTTTTCTAACCATGGGTCCTAGGAAAGTAAGTGAAAAGGACAGTGCTGAGAAGAAGAGGAGGATGATGTCCATTGAATTAAAGCATGAAATCATAGAAAAATCACGTGAGAATAGCTTTTGTTTCAGTGTTTTCCTTATGAAACTAGTGATCTAGTGCAGTTAGCCTCACAAACACTCAGTTTTTCTCTTATAATAAAACCTCAGAAGGGCAAGAATGGGAAGATATGGTCAAAGCTACGTATATTTTTACCTTGGGAGTGGTTGCCACCACTTGTCACATAATGACATACATATTTTATTCATTCTAGAGTATATATCATGTTTCTTTTATTTATATTGTTTATTATGTCATATTAGATAAATTTTGATATATAAATAAGCTAGAGATTTGCATACTGGTTGGAGAGCTGGTCGTAAGTCCGAGCAATTGTTAAACAGATCATTAAGTGAGGAGTACCTGTACTGTACAATGCAGTATTGTATTTTCAAGATAAAGTACATACAATAAAACCTCTCATTAATGGATTTTGGCACTTTCTGACAAAAAATGGCCAGACAGAAGTCTGTAATCTTGGATTTTGTTCATACCAATAGTGTCCAGTTATCTTCTGAAGTATTGGATCAAAGTTGGTAACTCTGACACATGTCCGGTATGAACCAGAGCATCCACATCCAGGACCTGTCGGCTTTTCTTTGTTCCCCGAGCCGTAAGCCATCAACACCAGTTTATTGTTCATGGTCGCTTGTGTATACATTTGTCATTCAGTCTCTTAATTTCCCTAGATTAGTGTTATGTGACTTGACTAGCTTATTAAGTAGAGTGCAATCAGCAGTAACTTCTGAAACTTGTGGTTCTCAGTGTTAAGCCAAAATTTAGCTCTCTAATAAAGAAAGTTGAGTCTGGCATCTCAATGGCACAAGTATGTGAGGAATCTGATGTTAAGAAAATGTCTGATATCCATAGAAACAAGGACAAACTTATAGACTGTGCTCCTAAATTTAGTGTAGATGTTAGTGGAGGAATTTATAATAGTTTATTGTTAATTTAGACAGTTTTATATTTTTCTTTTTTCTTTCAACAAACCGGCCGTATCCCACCGAGGCAGGGTGGCCCAAAAAGAAAAACAAAAGTTTCTCTTTTTAAATTTAGTAATTTATACAGGAGAAGGGGTTACTATTCCCTTGCTCCCGGCATTTTAGTCGCCTCTTACAACACGCATGGCTTACAGAGGAAGAATTCTGTTCCACTTCCCCATGGAGATAAGAGGAAATAAACAAGAACAAGAACTAGAAAAAAATAGCAGAAAACCCAGAGGGATGTGTGTATATATATGCCTGTACATGTATGTGTAGTGTGACCTAAGTGTAAGTAGAAGTAGCAAGACATACCTGAAATCTTGCATGTTTATGAGACAGAGAAAAGGACACCAGCAATCCTACCATCATGTAAAACAATTACAGGCTTTCGTTTCACACTCACTTGGCAGGACGGTAGTAACTCCCTGGGCGGCTGCTGTCTACCAACCTACTACCTACAGTTTTATATTTATATGTATATAAATTTTTATTTTAGAGAGAATCTGGAAGAGCTAACGTATGTGAAGGATGCCCTGGTAGAGAGCTCTGCCTTTCTCAAGGTATGTCAAAAATCTTGAAGCATTTTATTCTCTTTTTTATATAAACAAATATAGTTAGTTTTACTGTACTAACGTTAATGTATTTTATGGTATCATGTGAAAAAGAATTTTTCCTACATCCTGCTGATGGTCATTTCTACATATTTTCACCTCTGATATTCTGCTTTGTATTTCTTTGTGCATCACTGTTATCAAAAGATTGTAATTTTCCAGTGTCCTGACAGTCCAGTAACTCTTGATAGTCCCAGTCATCAGAGTGCATTCTAACTTCATTTCCAGTGCCTTCTTTGATGCCCTGATATACTTATTTTGCTATATCTCTCTCTTGGATGTCTCATCTTTGCATTCATTTGCTGTATCAACTCTTGACCTCCATTCTTATGACTAGTGTCCTTTCCTCAGTTCCACTCCTTTGCTTCCTTCCCCTCCTCCACCAACTCTTTGACCTCTACTGAATAACCTTTATGGGTTTATCAGGATAAAAAGGTCACAAGGTCGTGGCTGAAACAGTTTGCCACTAGCACTTAGAAAAGGAAAGTCATTATGCAGTTCCTCTCCTAAATGAAAGTTTTTGGTGAATGGGTTATAACACTTTTCTATAAAATAATAATTTTACTTTCTAAAATTTGTTTTTAATTTTATTATTACTTTGGTTTCTTTCTGCTTCCATACATGGTGCTTTAATTTATGCTCTTTGTTAAAGATTTCATTTTAATTTACTTTCTATTTTTTATTTATGAATGTAACATCTTAAACATTTAAATTGTGATTGCCACAAAATCAGGAAAGTCTTACACTGAAAATTATGAAAATGTATTTTGTATTTATGGGTGAAGAGATATTCATTATCTAAATTTTTCTTACATGCAAGGATCATCTGTTGACAAATACATTTAGTCATATAGTGATACACATTACCTTCCCTTAAGGAAGGCTCCTTGCCATCAGTGAGGGGCTTTTGATCCAGGGATTGGACCTGCCTTCCCATTCCTTGGATCAAGCTTGATTGCATCCCATTCCCCCAGGGCCTCTATGACCACTAAGGGTTTAGTGCTGTCCCATGAACATAATAATTGTAAACAATAACAGCAATAATTTACTTTCCTATTGCACAAAGCTCAGTATATGGCATAGAGCCAAGAGTAGCAAATGGGTTGCTATGTAATTAATTAATAGAAGACACTTAATGGTACTTAGGCACATCATACTGTTATGTTCTCAACTGTAATGTGTGAAACAGTATATAATATTCCTCTCAGTTACGTTAAGAAATTTAATAAATCAATGTTTTTTCTTTTAGTGAGCAAGCCTGACCCAGACCAGGAAATAATTGATACAAGATTAAAAGCAATTAAGCATAAAATTTTGGTGCTGTCTGGAAAAGGAGGAGTAGGTATGTAATGTTTGTTTTAGTATGTCTTATTCTGTATGACCATTTTTATGTTGCACTCATTTTGATGTAACTTTCATGAGTTATCTTACAGTAATGTACAGTATATACAGCTCTCATACAGTTATTGATGAGGACATTAAGCCCATAATTGGCTGATTGAGGTGTCCCATTATCAAGGGCGGTAATCCACAGTTATGCTTTTGTTAACAGGTAAATCCAGCATAGCAGTAATGATTTCCAAGATTCTAGCAAATGAGGGAAAACGAGTTGGACTTTTAGATGTGGATATCTGTGGCCCAAGCATTCCTTTACTCATGGGTGTGGCAGATCAACCTATAATGGATTCACAGTGGGGATGGAAGCCAGCAATGTATGTCTGTAATTTTTGTTAAACTTGAGTAGAATATTAACATGCATCCACAGAGTATGGCAACCTTACACCTTTCAAGTCCTGTACATCATAGACTTACAAGTTTTATTTAATATATTTGCCATTCAAAAGACCAGTTATCCTCATTGCATGTAAAGCTGTTTTTATCAAATTGCATAACTCTGAGGTAACATTTATAAGTCTTCTTTCTTTCTTTCAATACACCGGCCGTATCCCACCGAGGCATTGTGGCCCAAAAGGAAAAGCGAAAGTTTCTCCTTTTACATTTAGTAATATATACAGGAGAAGGGGTTACTAGCCCCTTGCTCCTGGCATTTTAGTCTCCTCTTACAACACGCATGGCTTACGGAGGAAGAATTCTGTTCCACTTCCCCATGGAGGTAAGAGGAAATAAACAAGAACAAGAACTAGAAAGAAAATAGAAGAAAACCCAGAGGGGTGCGTGTATATATGCTTGTACAGTGGAACCTCAAAAATCGAACTTAATCCATTCCAGGAGCTAGTTCTAAATTCGAAAAGTCTGAAATTTGAAGCCATATTTCCCATAAGAAATAATGGAAATACAATTAATCCGTTCCAGAAACCCAAAAATATTCACACAAAAAATACATTTTAAAGAGATTAATTACAGTTTTACATACAACAAATACTATAGTTTTTAATTATGTATAGTAATACATACATAGGACAAGGAGGAATAACATCTTGTAGGAGTGAGGAAGAGCCAGTTGTGAGTGTGGGGGAAGTTCGTGAGGCAGTAGGTAAAATGAAAGGGGGTAAGGCAGCCGGGATTGATGGGATAAAGATAGAAATGTTAAAAGCAGGTGGGGATATAGTTTTGGAGTGGTTGGTGCAATTATTTAATAAATGTATGGAAGAGGGTAAGGTACCTAGGGATTGGCAGAGAGCATGCATAGTTCCTTTGTATAAAGGCAAAGGGGATAAAAGAGAGTGCAAAAATTATAGGGGGATAAGTCTGCTGAGTATACCTGGTAAAGTGTATGGTAGAGTTATTATTGAAAGAATTAAGAGTAAGACGGAGAATAGGATAGCAGATGAACAAGGAGGCTTTAGGAAAGGTAGGGGGTGTGTGGACCAGGTGTTTACATTGAAACATGTAAGTGAACAGTATTTAGATAAGACTAAAGAGGTCTTTGTGGCATTTATGGATTTGGAAAAGGCGTATGACAGGGTGGATAGGGGGGCAATGTGGCAGATGTTGCAAGTGTATGGTGTAGGAGGTAGGTTACTGAAAGCAGTGAAGAGTTTTTACGAGGATAGTGAGGCTCAAGTTAGAGTATGTAGGAAAGAGGGAAATTATTTCCCAGTAAAAGTAGGCCTTAGACAAGGATGTGTGATGTCACCGTGGTTGTTTAATTTATTTATAGATGGGGTTGTAAGAGAAGTAAATGCGAGGGTCTTGGCAAGAGGCGTGGAGTTAAAAGATAAAGAATCACACTCAAAGTGGGAGTTGTCACAGCTGCTCTTTGCTGATGACACTGTGCTCTTGGGAGATTCTGAAGAGAAGTTGCAGAGATTGGTTGATGAATTTGGTAGGGTGTGCAAAAGAAGAAAATTAAAGGTGAATACAGGAAAGAGTAAGGTTATGAGGATAACAAAAAGATTAGGTGATGAAAGATTGAATATCAGATTGGAGGGAGAGAGTATGGAGGAGGTGAATGTATTCAGATATTTGGGAGTGGACGTGTCAGCGGATGGGTCTATGAAAGATGAGGTGAATCATAGAATTGATGAGGGGAAAAGAGTGAGTGGTGCACTTAGGAGTCTGTGGAGACAAAGAACTTTGTCCTTGGAGGCAAATAGGGGAATGTATGAGAGTATAGTTTTACCAATGCTCTTATATGGGTGTGAAGCATGGGTGATGAATGTTGCAGCGAGGAGAAGGCTGGAGGCAGTGGAGATGTCATGTCTGAGGGCAATGTGTGGTGTGAATATAATGCAGAGAATTCGTAGTTTGGAAGTTAGGAGGAGGTGCGGGATTACCAAAACTGTTGTCCAGAGGGCTGAGGAAGGGTTATTGAGGTGGTTCGGACATGTAGAGAGAATGGAGCGAAACAGAATGACTTCAAGAGTGTATCAGTCTGTAGTGGAAGGAAGGCGGGGTAGGGGTCGGCCTAGGAAAGGTTGGAGAGAGTTGGTAAAGGAGGTTTTGTGTGCGAGGGGCTTGGACTTCCAGCAGGCATGCGTAAGCGTGTTTGATAAGAATGAATGGAGACAAATGGTTTTTAATACTTGACGTGCTGTTGGAGTGTGAGCAAAGTAACATTTATGAAGGGGTTCAGGGAAACCGGCAGGCCGGACTTGAGTCCTGGAGATAGGAAGTGCAGTGCCTGCACTCTGAAGGAGGGGTGTTAATGTTGCAGTTTAAAAACTGTAGTGTAAAGCACCCTTCTGGCAAGACAGTGATGGAGTGAATGATGGTGAAAGTTTTTCTTTTTCGGGCTACCCTGCCTTGGTGGGAATCGGCCAGTGTGATAATAAAAAAATAAAATAAATAATACATATAACATAACATTTTTACTTACCTTTATTGAAGATTGGTGTTGGCATCTGGAAGATAGGGAGGAGGAGAGAGGGAGTTGGGGTTAGTGTTTGGAAGGAGAATCCCCCTCCATGAGGACTTCAGGTAAAGCCCTCATCATGTCTTACAACATTGTGTATGCCACTACACTTCTTAAATCTGTCAAACCAGCCTCTGCTGGCCTTAAATTCACTATCAGCACTGGTTCCAGGAGTTTTCTGTACCAGATCGGCATGCAACTTCCTTGCCTTTTCGCAAATAATCGTCTCTGAAACACTATCACCTGCAATCTCTTTATCCTTGATCCACACCAGCAACAACTTCTCAACCTCTTCAACTATTTGTGGTCTTTTTTTGGTTAGCATATTAACACCTTTCGCAACATCAGCTTCCTTGATTTGTTTTCTTTGACAGGATAGAATTGATGGTCAACTTGTTTTTCCCATACATCCTGGCAAGCTCAACAAGTCTCACACCACTCTCATACTTCTGTATTATTTCCTTCTTCACATCTATGGTGTTTCTCACTTTCTTTACCACAGGGGTACCACTAGCAAGTTTCTTTGGGCCCATGGCAGCTTATTTCACAGTCCCACAAGCACTAAACACAACAAAATAATCGTAAAATGCGTGAATGAGAGCACAGGTTAGTGTTCACTCAAGCATAAACAAAGCTAGACTGCTCACGGCGCCTGCGCGGGGACGTGGACAGAGCGGGCCGGCAGACAGGTCCCGTACCCGGCGGTCCGAAAATAGGGGCGCGTTCGATAATAGGGACACAGTTTGTCCGAAAAAATGGTCCTATTTTCAAAACGTTCGATATGTGATACGTTCGATTTTTGAGGTTCCACTGTACATGTATGTGAAGTCTGACCTAAGTGTAAACAGAAGTAGCAAGACATACCTGAAATCTTGCATGTGTATGAGACAGAATAAAAAGACACCAGCAATCCTACCATCATGTAAAACAATTACAGGCTTTCGTTTTACACTCACTTGGCAGGACGGTAGTACCTCCCTGGGTGGTTGCTGTCTACCAACCTACTACCTAGGAACATTTATAAGTATTATATCTAATCCTGAATGGATATGCTATTAAATATTGCTTAAGTACTTAACTGCATTGTGTAACATGTTTTGCCACATTGTTTTTTTTTTTTTCACTTTTGATTTGTCTGTTTTCTTATACTTGCATCATTTTAATTTAAGACATAAAAAATATGAAATTATCCCAATTTAAATCCTTTATGTAGCCTAATCTTTTATGGTTTGTAGAGTCAATATGTATAGTATTGAATTTTTTGAGCATGAGCATATTTTCTTCAGCAGTTATTTTAGTTATTACATTTCTCCAGTACATAGTACATTTTAGTGTGTTTAAAGTAGTAAATGATGTGTGTGCACAGATCATCCGATGGCAACATTAAGACATTGTCAGTAGGATCCTTATTGAGCTCTGGGGCCCAGGCCGTGGCATGGAGAGGACCTCGTAAAACTGCTTTAATAAGACGTATGATAAAGGTTTGTTGTCAGTTTTGTTATAAATATTTCCAAGAGCAAATAGACTTTGATCATTAATGGCTTGTCTATTCCATGGTTATTTGTAGGTGCAAATTTGCCAATATACATACTTAGTTAAAAAAAATAGAAAACAGTGGATTCCATGCACTAATGGGAGAATGCCTCATTTGATTAGCTTCAGACTCTTAATTCCCATATGTCTTTAAGGTTTAAAATTTAACTGTCCTTTGTAAGCTCCAATTTGCAGACTGAAGCCTATATTGGTTCTTACACAATATATTTTATTACATAGTTTCCTCTAGCAGCTTAGAAGACACTAATTTTTAACTAAATCCTACAACATATTTTGAATATTAACTCTAATTAAAACATTATCCATTATTTTTAACAGTGCTATGATTTGGTATGAATTGCAAACATAGGAGAATAAACCAGAGAGTGGGCAAGGATTTAACCCATGGCAGGTGAATCCTAAAACTCCAGGCCAGTGCCTTGGGTTCACTTCCTGCCCACTCTGTAGTTTGTTTGCAATTGTGTTAGTATGATTTTGCAAGTCATATGAGACTGACTTATATTTCACTAAAATTAGTCTATTGGTTTCTGTGATATAAATAGGAGACCAACCCTCTTGAAAATCAGTCTGTATGGTGGGTGATGTCCAGAGAGTTTCACAAGAGCCAAGCTTATTATACTATGAATGACTGTGATAGAGATGGTAATTTAATATGGGGTCCTGGTTTATCTTGTGGGTTGCTTGAGTACCTTTCCATGTGATATGAGAAAGCCTTTTCAGATTGTCTTCAAATTTTCAGTGTTGGTGTATACTAATTAGGAGAAAAGGTTGGATTGTTGTCAGGCTGTACAGTTGCCAATTTACCAATTTTATACTTGCAAATAGGACAGTGGTTTACATTCATTAACATGAGAAAGCCTCTTCTTATTGCCCTCCAACTTTTAGCACAGATGTATCCTAGTTATAAGAAAGCTTGATTTATTATGATGAACCATAATTTTTAAAGGAGCAGACTGGTAAGCCAGCAGAAGGCCTTGGTCAGATGACCAAAAGCTCCAGCTGTGGGTCATCGTATGACTTAGACCCACGTCAGGAAACGCTCATCCTGTTTACTGACAAACCTTACCTAACCTAATCTTGGGTTATTATTGGAGTGTGTAATTGTCAGTTTTATCATAAAAATTGTAAGATACTTTTTTCTATGAGGAAAAATTGAGTGCCTTGTCCTGATCAGCTTCAAACTTTCAGTGTTGGAGCATTTTCCTCAAAGGAGGATTTGCAGTGGCAGTTGGCAGTATAAGTCCCAATTTGCCAATTTTATTAAATAAATTGAGACAGTGTTCTTGTGATAACTAGTACAGACTTCTAATCAATGTTGATGATTGTGACTTAGAATAAGGATTATTTAACAGTTCTGGGAGCTCTTTTAAAAGTGGTGATCCTGAATGTTCTGAGGATGCTAAGGAACAAGTGTTAGACTTCCTGAGTGCACTGAGCTTAAGCCTTTGGTTCTCTTGGGAGAGTTGAACTATAATTCATCGGTTGGTTTAGCTGTAACTTCTCTGCCTCTTGAGGGTTTGGAGCTTAACCTGCTGTTCCTCTTGTGTGGGTTTACATAGAGGGAGCTGGAGCTCAACAAGTGAAATATATATTCTCTCTTCTTTCAACGTACCACCCGTATCCCACTGAGGTGGGGTGGCCCAAAAGAAAAAGCGAAAGTTTCTCCTTTTAAATTTAGTAATATATACAGGAGAAGGGGTTACTAGCCCCTTGCTCCCGGTATTTTAGTCGCCTCTTACAACACGCATGGCTTACGGAGGAAGAATTCTGTTCTACTTCCCCATGGATAGAAATACATATAATTATATTAGATGGGATTGTAAGAGAAGTAAATGCGAGGGTCTTGGCAAGTGGCGTGGAGTTAAAAGATAAAGAATCACACATAAAGTGGGAGTTGTCACAGTTGCTCTTTGCTGATGACACTGTGCTCTTGGGAGATTCTGAAGAGAAGTTGCAGAGATTGGTGGATGAATTTGGTAGGGTGTGCAAAAGAAGAAAATTAAAAGTGAATACAGGAAAGAGTAAGGTTATGTGGATAACAAAAAGATTAGGTGATGAAAGATTGGATATCAGATTGGAGGGAGAGAGTATGGAGGAGGTGAATGTATTCAGATATTTGGGAGTGGACGTGTCAGCGGATGGGTCTATGAAAGATGAGGTGAATCATAGAATTGATGAGGGGAAAAGGGTGAGTGGTGCACTTAGGAGTCTGTGGAGACAAAGAACTTTGTCCTTGGAGGCAAAGAGGGGAATGTATGAGAGTTTAGTTTTACCAATGCTCTTATATGGGTGTGAAGCATGGGTGATGAATGTTGCAGCGAGGAGAAGGCTGGAGGCAGTGGAGATGTCATGTCTGAGGGCAATGTGTGGTGTGAATATAATGCAGAGAATTCGTAGTTTGGAAGTTAGGAGGAGGTGCGGGATTACCAAAACTGTTGTCCAGAGGGCTGAGGAAGGGTTGTTGAGGTGGTTCGGACATGTAGAGAGAATGGAGCGAAACAGAGTGACTTCAAGAGTGTATCAGTCTGTAGTGGAAGGAAGGCGGGGTAGGGGTCGGCCTAGGAAAGGTTGGAGGGAGGGGGTAAAGGAGGTTTTGTGTGCGAGGGGCTTGGACTTCCAGCAAGCATGCGTGAGCGTGTTTGATAGGAGTGAATGGAGACAAATGGTTTTTAATATTTGACGTGCTGTTGGAGTGTGAGCAAAGCAACATTTATGAAGGGGTTCAGGGAAACCGGCAGGCCGGACTTGAGTCCTGGAGATGGGAAGTACAGTGCCTGCACTCTGAAGGAGGGGTGTTAATGTTGCAGTTTAAAAACTGTAGTGTAAAGCACCCTTCTGGCAAGACAGTGATGGAGTGAATGATGGTGAAAGTTTTTCTTTTTTGGGCCACCCTGCCTTGGTGGGAATCGGCCAGTGTTATAATAAAAAAAAAATAATATATTAAATTATTACAGCATAGCTGAAGGCAATTTACCTATTTTTGTAGTAATTACTGTACTTTACTGTGCTTATTTGTAGCTACAGGAGGTGTGTGGGGGGGGGGGGTGCAACCTGTCTTCATATACTTCAGTTTCTTTCATACCATTCTGTAATTTCTTTTTAAATTTCCAGTGGGTGTAGCACTTACTACTTCCTCTTGTAGCTCATTCCATTGTTATGCCACTCTCTTAAGACCCTTTCATTTACAATTTAGAATTAAATATACAAAATTTATCTCAACTGTGTACCTATGCTTGTACTTTCACATTGGTATCCAAACCCCTTCTGTACACATGCCATTAATGAAAAATGAATTTCAACAGGACACACTTTGGGGCCGACTGGATTACTTGATTATAGACACACCACCTGGGACGAGTGACGAGCATCTCACTATCATCAAGCTGCTTGCTGCTGCTGTGCCAGATGGAGCACTAATTGTGACAACACCTCAGAAGCTGTCTGCTGGTATTTTTTTTTTTTTTTACTGTATCGGTTATTCCCCACCAAGATAAGATGATTCACAGTAGAAAATGTATTCACCATTCTTCATTCAGTAGCTGTTTTGCCAGAAGTTCATGGGCATCACAATTCAAATGACCCTCCGATCTTCAACATCTTCCCTCAACCATCAGAGTGCAGCAGGCCCTGTACTTCCCACATCCATAACTTAGTCTGGCAGGTATGTATGTGTATTATAACCTTTCAAATACTTAGCTGCTTCATATTGTGCTACACTAGCTAGTGAAGGTAATGTGCATATTATCATTGCAGTACATGTAGAAAATTATGTCACATTAGTTCATCTTCCACAAATTTATCCCTACAAATTCACAAGCTTCCTTATGTTTAGGTTTTGATTATCCAGTGGTTTTTCTGGCTACATCCATTTTTTTAAGCTTGGCACACTCCCTGTTAATTGGAAACTAACCGTAAGGTTTCTTTCACATTATTCTCAATAGCTCAATACTAAGATATATTACAAAGATATGGTCTCTGAAATGCATGATGTACTGTACCCAAATCTGCAACAAAATTTATGCTGACATAATATTGTACAGTAGGACCTGTATACACAGAAGATACATTCCAAGGACCTGCCACAGATAGTAGCAAACCCTATATATGTCATTTTTTGTTTACATACATACCTATTATAAAGTTTAATTGATAAATTACATACAATAAGTGAAGAATTATCACCTTTTCACTGATGGTAAGCACTTCATGGCTTTTCTTAGGCTTTGAAGAACTTTCACCATCACTACTCTTGCAATTTGAGGCCATTATTAAGCAAAGTTAAGGGTTATTTTTGGGCCACAGTAAACCGTAGATATTATATTTTAAATTTTTAGTTTTATAGAGCCTCGAGCATAACCTCAAAGTTGTAGGGATTACTAATTTATATCTTGTAGATACAAAGTACAGGTACTGTAAATAGGATGAAGGCATAATAATCACTTAAAGTACTGTAGTCTCAAATGTTTTAATGTACACTTATGAGTCATGGTAATTTTTGTATACCATAGCCATCATATGGTACAGTAGAGCATCAGTTATTCAGTGACTGCTTATTTGGCATTTTTTTTTTTTTGATTGCCCAGCCTTGGTGTGAAAAGGCCAGTGTGCTAAAAACACAAAAGACAAATTGCTCATAAATTTTGGAGTCTAGTTTTAAATCTTCTCTAAATGACAATGTTTCTTTTCCCCAGGTGTAGTGAGCAGAGAGATCAGATTTTGTCAGAAGATGGGCATACCAATTTTAGGGATAATAGAGAACATGTCAGGCTTTTGCTGTCCAGGTTGTTCAGTAAGTACTGCTTAACAAATTTTTTTTTATTTTAATTAATTTTTGCTAGTTCCTTTTGTGTGAAAACCTGCATCTCTTGGATGTAAATTTTTTTTAACACAATAGCTGTCTCCCACCAAGGTAAGAGGATTCATTACCCTCAGGAAAAATACTGTATTAGCAAACTGGGTCCAGTGGTGCTATTACATAAAATGTACATTGTCACTCTACCTTGGTCAAAAATGATTGATGTTTTAAAAAAAGTTTTCCGAAGAATGAAATGGTGAAATCTGCGTAAATCTATAATTTGAAGGAGTTGCAGCACCAGAACCTTTCCTAGAATCTTTGAAATTATTATTAGGGAATATAAGATTTGATTGGTTTGGGCAAGTCATTTAAGTAATAGCACTATGGGTAATTCAGATCTATAGTTGTTCAGTTATTTATGAACTTTAGCTGCAGAAAACAAATAATAATATTCACAGGTTTTTTCAATGAATTACATTTATGTACTCCAGGGTAGTCCTTTATTTTTAATGTAGTTGCAGTCCATGAGGATGTAGAACATTAGCAATACCTGGTGCTTGTACTGTGTAAAATATATAAATTTACTGCTTCATACACCCAAGATAATTTGTAATGGAATAATGAACAGAAAATGGACAGGGACTTGAACAGTGGTTCATGTGTGAAGTAGGCTTAGTCTTGTATATATACATGGTTGCAGCTAAT
This sequence comes from Cherax quadricarinatus, assembly GCF_038502225.1. Taxonomy (NCBI): domain Eukaryota; kingdom Metazoa; phylum Arthropoda; class Malacostraca; order Decapoda; family Parastacidae; genus Cherax; species Cherax quadricarinatus. Next base: position 8,998,690 of record NC_091334.1, read on the forward strand.
GCAACCATGTCACAGAAGTTCTGGTTGCAAAATCATCCTGTTGTGACCTCTGACTGAATGGTACATAATAGGGCCTACTACACATGTAGCCATGGTTCAAGTCCCCAGCCATTATTCTGTTTATTCTTCTTCTTTCAACAAACCAGCCGTATCCCACCGAGGCAGGGTGACCCAAAAAGAAAAACTATTATTATAATCAAAAAGAAGCGCTAAACCTACAATGATCATACAGTGCCGATAAAAGAAAAACTAAAGTTTCACTTATTAACTTTAGTAGTGTGTACAGGAGAAGGGATTACTAGCCCCTTGCTCCTGGCATGTTATACCTTTGATATACCTTTGAAGAGTTTCGAGAGTTTATCTACTCTCTGAGCCCGGCCATGGGCCAGGCTTGTCTGGTGCTTGCCAGGTCAACCAGGCTGTTGCTGCTGGAGGCCCTCTGTCCCACATATCCATCACAGCCTGGTTGATCTGGCACCTGGTAAAGATACTTGTCCAGTTTCCTCTTGAAGGCTTCTGCACTTGTTCCAGCCATGTTTCTGATGATATCTTTTGGTAAGATGTTGAATAGTCTGGAACCCCGGATGTTAATACATTGTTCCCTTATTGTCCCCACCACATCCCTGCTCCTCATTGGGTTTATTTTACACTTCCTCCCATATCTCTCACTCCAGTATGTTGTTATGGCAGTGTGCAGATTTGGGACCAGGCCCTCGAGTATTTTCCAGGTATATATTATCATGTACCTCTCTCTCCTCTGCTCCAGTGAATATATGTTCAAGACTTGCAGGCATTTCCAGTAGTTTAGGAGCTTTACAGGCTCAATGTGAGCCATAAACGATCTCTGTATTTGTTCCAGCTCAGATATTTCTCCTGCTTTGAACGGGGACGTCAGCACTGAGCAATATTCTAAGTGAGGGAGCACTAGGGATTTGAAAAGTGTCACCATCGGCATTATTTCCCCTTGTTTTGAAAGTCCTCAATACCCACCCCATCATCTTCCTGGCTGTCATGATCTTTGTCTTGTTATGGTCTTTAAAAGAATGGTCCGCTGACATAATTATTCCTAGGTCTTTTACGTGTTCCTTATGTTCTATTTGGTGACCCTCTTGAGTTTTGTATATAGTGTTCCTTTTGAGTTCTTCATTCTTTCTATACCTAAGCAGCTGGAACTTATCACCATTGAACATCATGTTGTTCTCCACTGCCAACGGGAAAACCCTGTTTGTCTTCCTGTACTTTTTCAGTGTTCTCTACCGTAGTGACTTTCATGCTTATTTTAGTGTTATCTGCAAATGATGATACAAAAGTGTGCTGGGTGTTTTTGTCTCTGTTTGCTATGAGGCTGAGAAACAGCAGAGGTGCCAGGACAGTGCCTTGGGGCACTGAGCTTTTGACCTCGCTGATGCTGGATCTTGCCCTGTTCACTACTACTTTTTGTGTTCTGTGTGTTAGGAAACTGAAAATCCATCTGCCTACCTTCCCCGTAATGCCCACGGCCTTCATTTTGTGTGCTATCACTCCATGATCGCATTTGTCAAACGCCTTTACAATACCTGCGTAAATCACATCTGCGTTATGGTCATCTTCCAATGCCTCCGTAATGCTGTCATAATGATTCAGCAGCCGTGACAGGCATCATCGTCCTGCTCTAAAACCATGCTGGTTTGGGTTATGTTGGTTGTCCTGCTCCATGAAATTTGTAATCTGCCGTCTCATCACTCTTTCGAAGATTTTTATGATGTGCGAGGTTAGGGCTACTGGTCTGTAATTTTTAGCTAGTGCTCTACTACCTCACTAATGCAAAGGAGCTATGTCTTCACTCTTTAAGGCCTCTGGTATTTCACCTAGATCTAAGCTCTTTCTCCAGAGAATACTGAGGGCTCGTGCTAGTGGTACTTTGCATTTCTTTATAAACGGAGCATTCCATGAATCTGGTCCAGATGCTAAGTGAGTGGGCATGTTTTCCATTTCTTTTTCGAAAACTATGGGATTTGTACATACTAGTGTCAGTTAGTTGGTCTGTGCGACCTTCTGGAGTGAAAAAATATTTCTGCATTTTCTACCTTGCTGTCATTTAGTGGGTTGCTGAACACTGACTCATACTGTTCTTTTAGGATTTCTCTCATTGCCTGTTCATTGTCAATATACGAGTCTCCTCTCAGTACTGGTCCAATTCTACAAGTAGTTCTTAGCTTGGATTTTGCATAGGAATAGAAATATTTTGGATTTCTTGCAATATCCTGTATGGCCCTTTGTTCCCTTTGTACTTCTGTGAGGTATGACATCCTAAGTTTTTGCTCTAATTCAATGACCTCTTGGCTAAGTCTATCTTTCCTCTGTTGTAGCATATTTGTGTTTTTAAGCAATTCAGTAACCCATTTTCTTCTTCTGTACCATCTCCTACGCTCTCTCTCTATATCTGATCTTCTTCTGGGTTTTCTCAATGGTATGTGTTTCATACTTACCTTGTATGCTTCTGTATTCAGCTTCTCTAGGCACTGGTGGGGACTTAGGGTGCTCATGTCTGATTCCCAGCCTCTTACAACACACATGGCTTATGGAGGAAGAATTCTTTTCCACTTCCCTATGGAGATCTGTTTATTCATACTACATATGTATTAATATCAAGGATGGATGCAGGCGACTAAATAGAAACTATATCAAGAAACATTTTGCTAAATTAAGTAGAACAAATTTAAATTTAATTTTTACTTTTTTGTGCAATTTTATTTCAGACTGTGAGCCATGTGTTTTCATCCGGGGCTGGGGACTACTTAGCCAAGAAGTATGATGTTCGTCTCTTGGGTCATTTGCCTCTTGACCCTCGACTAGCAGCTGTCCAGGAGAAAGGATGTATTATAGAAAGTGCATGTTTTGACACTATTAATGAAATTATAAGGAAAATTATTATAATAATTCAAGATTTGCAGACATTATGAACGGGTTTACTCAGATTTTGAAGTCCTGATTATTTTGTTCGATTCCTATTTCAAAATCATTAACAAATTACAGTAACTGAAAATTTAGGCAGTCATTATTTGTTTTTGTTGCGAATATTTGTACCCACTTTTAATTTGTTTAAAAATGGCAAGTCTTGAAGAATAAGCAGCCACTAAATCATTAGTATAGTTTAATGACTTCGAGTGTCAGATTACAGCTTTTGGACTGATTCCTCCATCAACATGGTGAGTAGTATCTGCTACACTGTTTTGAATAAAACATTATTGTTATTGTAATGAAAATGATGTGCCAAACTTGTACACAAATTTAAAGGGAATATTACACATAAGGTTTAACAATGCTCAGCCACTTCTGTATGATCCATACAGGTTTAGCACTTTTTTCAAATATAATAATAATGCTTGATCCTTTTTTAGCAAAAAACATATTTTCTATAAAATGAAAATTGATAATTTATTTGGGTTACAGTAGAGTATGTGATAATACACAGGCCTTGTGCCTTTTCAACATATTAATGTACAGTGGAACCTCTGCTTATGAATTTAATCCATTCCGTGACCTTGTTCGTATCCTGATTTGTTCATATGCTGGGTTAATTTTCCTCATTTAAATTAATTGAAATGCCATTCGTTCCAGGGGAATTCCTGCTGTCAGGAGACATGACAAAATAGTACTTCAATATGACACTAATATCATCTCTACGACTTATTTATCTATCACAATTCATCTAATATGACATAATAAACAATATGAATAACATAAAAACCTGATATACACACTAGAATGAATAAAATATGTATGTGGTGGCGGGGAAGGATGGTGGTCCCGGGCATTCTTGCTCCAGCTATGAAAACGTCTTCCCATTCTTTCCTCTATCAGATGTGTTAGTATAAGAAGGCTGAGTGTAACAGGGAGTGTGGAACGAAGGCAGGGAATGGTGTAGCAGGCAGGCAGCGAGTGTAGCAGGCATGCAGGGAGTGTAACAGGGAAACAGGGAGTGTGGAAGGAAGGCAGGGAGTGTAACAGGGAAACAGGGAGTGTGGAAGGAAGGCAGGGAGTGGTGTAGCAGGCAGGCAGGGAGTGTAACAGAAACAGGGAGTGTGGAAGGAAGGCAGGGAGTGTAACAGGGAAACAGGGAGTGTGGAAGGAAGGCAGGGAGTGATGTAACAGACAGGCAGGGAGTGTAGCAGGCATGTAGGGAGTATAACAGGGAAACAGGGAGTGTGGAAGGTAGGCAGGGAGTGTAGCAGGCAGGCAGGGAGTGTAGCAGGCATGCAGGGAGTGTAGCAGGCAGGCAGGGAGTGTAGCAGGCATGCAGGGAGTGTAGCAGGGAAACAGGGAGTGTGGAAGGAAGGCAGGGGGTGTAACAGGGAAACAGGGAGTGTGGAAGGAAGGCAGGGAGTGGTGTAGCAGGCAGGCAGGGAGTGTAGCAGGCAGACAGGGAGTGTGGAAGGAAGGCAGGGAGTGGTGTAGCAGGCATGTAGGGAGTGTAACAGGGATACAGGGAGTGTGGAAGGTATGCAGGGAGTGTAACATGGAAACAGGGAGTGTGGAAGGGAGTGTAGCAGGCATGCAGGGAGTGTAACAGGGAAACAGTGAGTGTGGAAGGAAGGCAGGGAGTGTAGCAGGCATGTAGGGAGTATAACAGGGAAACAGGGAGTGTGGAAGGTAGGCAGAGAGTGTAGCAGGGAAACAAGGAGTGTGGAAGGAAGGCAGGGAATGTAGCAGGCATGCAAGGATTGTAGCAGGCAGGCAGGGATTGTAGCAAGTAGGCAGGGAGTGTAGCAGGCATGCAGGGAGTGTAGCAAGAAAACAGGGAGTGTGGGAGGCAGGGAGTGTATGAGGCATGCAGAGAGTGTAGCAGGCAGGGAGGGAAGTAACCCCAGAGAGGGCTTTGATACCTGAAGTCCTTATGGAGCGGGATACCCATTCCAAACAATAATCACTTCTCCCTCTCTCCTCCTCCCTGTCTTCCATAAGCCAACAAGTGTCTTCAGTAAAGGTATGTAATAGTGATTTAAATGCTCATTTATTTATTTTATTTAGTTCTCATTGTTTTGTGTATGTAAAACTATAATTAATCTTTAAAAAATGTATTTTTTGTTAATATTTTTGGGTGTCTGGAATGGATTAATTGTACAGTGGAACCTTGACTTACGAGTTTAATCTGTTCCAGCAGCTAGCTCGTAACTCAATTTATTCATATATCAAATTAATTTTCCTCATTTAAATTAATTGAAAAGCCATTAATTCATTCCTGCACTCTGGAGAGACGAGAAAAAACATGACTATATTATCAACTGTACGGCTTATTTATCTATCACAGTTCATCTAATATGACATAATAAATATAATTAACACAGAAACATGATATATACTCTAGAATGAATAAAATAGGCCATATATGGTGGCATAGGCAGCAGCAGAAGCGTCCGCTATTTCTTATGTATATACTGAGAGTATCTTCCCATGCTCTTATTGTAAGAGAAAACGGAGTATTTTTGAAGCTAACTGCAGTAGATCACTAGTATTCTAAGGAAAACACTGAAAATATTGTATATAAACACATAATAAATCCTAATACACTACAGAATGTATAGAAATAATAAACTGTTTATATAGTGTATATGTGCTTTATATAAAGTGTATATGTGCTTACACACTGAACATAACTGATACAATTTGTTTTGTTTAATCACTGAACACAACTAATATGTTATCTCCTGCGAGCTGCTTCTCTCTCAACCACGTCAGCAGCAGGTTCTCCATCTTTTCATGGACAAAGGTCCGCAGTTTAGATGTTATTGTAATGCCCTTGGCTGGCGCTATAGCCTTTATTGACTCCTTCTTTTTTAATATCGTACATATAGTAGATGTACTGCGCTGGTACTGTCTGGTTAAATCCAAAACTCGTACACCTTGCTTATGTTTATCTATGATTTCATGCATTAATTCCTTGGAAATCATTGTCTTTTTCTTCTCAGCACTGTCCTTTGCAGTTATTTTCTTAGGACCCATGGTTAGAAAAGCGAAATTTGGCCAAATGACTGTCAAAATTGTAAGCAAAGCAGGAGAGAACTGCTTCAACAGTGATGTAAACATGTGTACTGCCAACTATTGGCAGCATTCTGAATTATTATTAATACGTATTATGTACATTATTACTATTATTAATTTAGTGAACTGAAGCTCTGTTGTTATTGTAAAATAATAATAATTATTATTATTATTATTGATTGAGGGAACTGAAGCTCTATCTTTATTATAATTATTTTTATTATTATTATTAACCCTTTCAGGGTCCCCAGGCCCTCTCCCAGACTTGTTCTCAGGGTTGCCCAAATTTCAAAAAAAAAAAAAAAAAAAAATATTATTATGAAAAGATAAGAGAATCTTTTCCCGATCATAATGACACCAAAAGTATGAAATTTAATGGAAAACTTATGGAATTATGCTCTTGCGAAGGTAGCGGTCTTGACGATGTTTACGCATCGGCGATTTTGCCCACTTTAAGCCCTATTTTCGGCAAATTCCAGTGTGCTAGTTGACAAAAATCATAACTATTTCGCTAGAACTCCATTTATTCTATCGATTGAGTACAAGAGACCACCCATTTACCGATATCAACTATCCAATACAGTGGTCAGAATTTTGCAATTTTGCCAATTTCACACAAATTTCAAAAGATGCCAATTTCCAAATAGGGTCCAGAATAAACAAGAAAGACATTCCTGACACTAAAATAACATTTCCTCTGTTCATTAGTCACATCCCCATGCCCCTCTGACATTCTTTTGCTTTCCACTTTGAATTTTTATTCTCACAAAAAATAGAAGATTTACTGTTATGCAGATTACTGCATTAGTGTAAAAATGGTATAAATAATATCAGCGCACTTGTGAAAGAATATTAGACTCACCAGTTGACGTGTATTGGACGCTTAGTATGATTTGTTTACCTTTGAACTTTGATAAAAATCGAACATTTCTGCTATTTTGAGCTCAATTTCAAGGTACTTTCATTGTAAAATCAGTCAAAATCATCTCAATTTCTGTAATATGTCTTCCATTTTATAAAATGAGACCAGGAAAACTAGAATACAACAATAAATACCATATGAAAATACAGTGCAAAGTCGCTGTTTTAATCCAAAAACACGGTCAAAGTTTTTTTTCTCTCATTACGCACTGTGTGCTGCAGTATTTTTTTAATACTGCGCACACTGACCACATAGACCCATTCTTTCATATGTAGGCCTACCAGCTTTCTCTCACTAGATTTGAGGGTGACAGAATTTAGGCGTACTATTACGTCAAAAACCCTGGTGCGTAAGCCGTACTAGTACGGCCGAAACCCTGAAAGGGTTAATAATAATTTAGGGAACTAGAGCATATATCAAGAACCCCTCACCAATATCAAGGAATCTTGATGCTGGTGAGGGGCTTCATTTCCCTAAATTATTATCAATAATAATGGTTATAATAATACAGTAATTATTACAATAATGATAGAGCTTCAGTTCCCTAAATTAATAATAATAATACATTATTATAATGACAAGAGCTTCAGAACGAAGCCAACTCAGTGCACTGTTTACCTAGCTGTGGAAGTAGTTCTCTCCTGATTTGCTTACATTTTTACAGTCAGTTGGCCAAATTTCGCTTTTCTAACCATGGGTCCAAAGAAAGTAAGTGTAAAGGACAGTGCTGATAAGAAAAAGAGGATGATTTCCATGGAATTAAAGCATGAAATCATAGATGAACATGAGAGGTGTCCAGGTTTTGGGTTGAGAGGGAAGTGGGGGGGGGAGAGCTGGCTCATATCTCAAAAAAACTCATATGTTGGGACACTTGTAAGTCAAGGTTCCACTGTATTTATATTAATTCTTACGGGAAATATTATTTCGGTTTTAGGCCAACTTTCTGGAACGGATTACGGCCGATAACCAAGGGTCCATTGAATTATTATATCTTAATATTATTATTATTAATATTAGTACATACGTATTATTGTAATAATTATTATTATTATTAATTTAAGGAACTGGTGCACAGCTCCAATTCTCTAGATCAAGAGCCCCTCACCAAGGAACCTCCCATGAGGGGGAATTTCGCATCCTGAAATTTTGTTAGTATCCAGATGCGAAAAATCGACCAAATGACTGTTCGTATCCTGGAAAATTCACATGGTGGGCTTTCATAAGCCGAGGTTCCACTGTGTTACGATAAACTTTGCACACTGTGAGTGTAAAATAACTCAAAAAAAAGTTTAATATCTTTATTATGCACTCCATACCCATCCTGTGGGCAGTAGGCAAAAAGATTACAAAGGTATAGAATGAGTCCAGGGATTGCACTGCAAAGCTTTGATAACTCAAGTTACAAAAGTAATGAACCATTCACACATCTATACCTGATTACAATTGCAGTTAGTTATTAATGCAAATATTAGCTTTATTTACAGTGAGCACAGTCAGAATGGTTTGTAATATACGTACCACTGTGGACAAAATACTGACATATCTTAAACACTTCTGAGTTAGTTGCTCTGAATTCATTAATTTTATTGCATTCCAGTACATAATGACACAAGGTGTGACAATAGTCCATCTGGCAAAGTTTACATTTCATTTGGTCTATATCTGGTGGTGATTTAACCTCCAAAAGATACTTGTAACCCAGCCAGAGCTGGGCAAGAGTGTTTATTTTGTTGGATGCACCATAGACATGTGGCTCCTCCTGCTTGATAGATGAACTGACTGGTGTCAGCCTTCCTGAGTCTTAAGTCAAAGTTCAGTTGAAGTTCTTTCAGTATTATTGTTTTCAAACTGCCAAGCCAAGATTGTAATCAGTTTATCATGCATCTGAAGACCATTGATTATAACAATAATTGCGAGATGGAATCCACAGGCGGTGCACTCTTGACTCCACTGTCCACAAGCATGCCACAATTTATACTTAAGAGTTTAGAGCATTTATAAATGCCTTCGATACGTGGACACAAGCATCTGTAATGATGCAGGCCTTTAGAGTATAGTATTTTTGTAGCAAAATGGAAATTTGCAATTACACGCAGCACTGTATGATCTTACTGGGTCTAGCACTTCTTTTTTCAGTATAATAATTTGTAGTTGCAGATCTATTATATAAAAGTTGTTTAATTAATCATAAAACAGTATATTAATCAAATAAAGCACTAAACCAACAAGGGTCCTGCAGCTTATAAAACAGTATAAAATTTTAATATGAAGTGCTGCCCTAGCATACAGTATTTCATCATAACAGAATTTTTTAATGTAAATTACATTTTTTAGCTGTTTACCTGGAGAGAGTTCCAGGGGTCAATGCCCCCGTGGCCCAGTCTGTGACCAGGCCTCCTGGTGGATCAGAGCCTGATCAACCAGGCTGTTACTGCTGGCTGCACGCAAACCAACGTACGAGCCACAGCCCGGCTGATCAGGAACCGACTTTAGGTGCTTGTCCAGTGCCAGCTTGAAGACTGCCAGGGGTCTGTTGGTAATCCCCCTTATGTATGCTGGGAGGCAGCTGAACAGTCTCGGGCCCCTGACACTTATTGTATGGTCTCTTAACGTGCTAGTGACACCCCTGCTTTTCATTGGGGGGATGTTGCATCGTCTGCCAAGTCTTTTGCTTTCGTAGTGAGTGATTTTCGTGTGCAAGTTCGGTACTAGTCCCTCTAGGATTTTCCAGGTGTATATAATCATGTATCTCTCCCGCCTGCATTCCAGGGAATACAGGTTCAGGAACCTCAAGCGCTTCCAGTAATTGAGGCGTTTTATCTCCGTTATGCACGCCGTGAAGGTTCTCTGTACATTTTCTAGGTCAGCAATTTCACCTGCCTTGAAAGGTTACATAATTACATAATGCCCAGTACTATTACAGTATTAAAATAGCAATTTATCTAATTTCGAATTTGTAATTTTAATTTAAATATTAAGCACAATAGTATATTAACATATGTAATCAGTCACATGTAGGTAAATTCTTAATGTATCTGTTTGTAAAGGAATATTTAATAAATATGCTGATGTATCTCTTGCACAGGAGTGCCTTTAACCCAGTGAGATATAAGATGATATGCTATAGCTCCTGGTGGAGGAATAAATAATACCCCAGAGGGATTTCCACGAAGCCTTAAATAAGGGTTTGCATTGATTCTGTCTACAGCTGTGCTGATTTCATCTCGAGAAAACCAACGGGCATCTTGCAGTTCATTCTCATCTATGGCCAGCTGAAAAGAGAAAATGTAAACAATGTAAGTTATTGTAATTGAAGTAAGCTGTATAAAGTTAGGGAAAGCTAGTAAAGATAATACAGTAATATCTTGCATAGTACAGTTCTGAACAATGCAGGTTTTGATATATGGTTTATAAATTTTATTTAACTGCATTACGCATTGATATTGGACTGTTGCTATTTACCAGACAAGTACGATGCAAATACCAGTATCACTTGAGACTAAGCAGTGAGGCTGTGTAGTTTACAGTACCAGTACTTTAAAGTACACCCTTTTATATGCATATGACTGTTTACATTAGGCAAAAAACTAGAAATTATAAAGCATGAGGATGATGCAAGGGCTTAAATCCTATTTAAAAAAAAAAAAAAAAAAAAAAAAAAAAAAAGTGTTCTTTCCTGTTATATGGCAGTCAAATAAGAAAGCCTGGGTAATGAAACAATTCTTCAAAGATTTGGTTTGCAAAATTACTTTTGCTGTGCAGTTGCATGTTATTGCAAAGATAACATGGATTTTTTAAAATTTTGTTATTGGACAATGTGCCAGGTCATCCTACTTCTCCTTCAGATTTGAATGAAAATGTCAATGTAATTTTCCTGCCACCAAACACGACACTATTGCAGCCAATGGATCATGGCGTCATTGCTACATTTAAGACATACCTTTGTGCAAGCCATAAAAATAACAATGGGAGAAAATATTGGTTGACCATTACTAATCTGGCATCATCGTGACCTACAGGGTGCTGGATTACAGAGTGGTTAGGTTAGAATACACTTAACACAGTGGCATTATTTACGCAGGCAATTTCACCCACTTTAGGCCCTATTTTTGGTCCAATTCCATTGTTTCAGCCTACCAAACACATAGCTATTTTGCTAGTATTCCTTTTATTCTGTCAACTGAGTACAAGAAACTGCCCATTTACCCATTTCAACTACCCAATAAAGTGATCAGGAATTGGTAATTTGGCCAATTTCAAAATAGGGTCCAGAATAATGCAGACATTCCTGGCACTAATATGACATTTTCTCTGTTCATTAGTCATCTCCAGGTCCTTCTTACATTACATTTGCTTTCCATTTTGAATTTTTATTCACACAAGAAATAGATGATTTACTGTTATGCACCCCTCAAGGAAGGTTCCTTGATGTTGGTGAGGGGCTCTTGATTTAGGGAATTGGATCTGTGCTCCAGTTCCCCGAATTAAGCCTGAATGCCTTCCACATCCCCCCCCCAGGCGCTGTATAATCCTCCGGGTTTAGCGCTTCCCCCTTGATTATAATAATAATAATAATAATACTGTTATGCAGACTACTGCATTATTGTAATAATTGTATAAATAATGCCACCCATGACTGTGTCATCACTTGAACGTCTGCAAAAATCGAACATTTCCATTACATTGAGCTCAATTTTAAGGTATTTTCCAGCATGAAACCAATCAAAATTATATCTGTTTCCAAAATGCATCTTCCATTCTATCAAAATGGACCAAAAAACAAGACTACAAACCAACGCAAAAGTCGCTGTTTTACATCAAAAGCACGGTTGCCATTTTTTCTCATGCACTGCGTGCTGCAGGATTTTTTTTATATAGTGTACACTTACCACACAGACCTATTCTCTCATATGTAGGCTCGAATTTACCGGTCACAGCTTATCTGAGCTCATGGCGACTGACAGTGGCTTCATGGCCATCTTAACTTTTATGTATGTCCTTTATACAATGAGAAGCATTTCATTTATTCGTTAGAACCATGGCTAGGGCTAAAAGTTATAACAATAAATGGAGAAAAATTGGAATGACTTCTGCAGCAAGTAGCACCACCAAACAGTAGTGGCTGGTTGGTGAGGCAACCCCAGAAATTTGAAATTATGTTAGCAGAAATTAGTGCCAGATTACTGATGGCCAACCTATACCATAAGTTTAAGCAAACATTGGAAAGTTACAATATCCAAAATACAATTGAAAACACGAGTGAATCATGGCTCTAAGTAACTGCAAGCAACACTAGAACTGTTTGGCAATTTCTTTTACCGCATTTTTCCAAAAATTTTGTCAGTTCTGAATCACATATTGAAACTGTGACAGCATTGTGTAGCTTGGGAAGAATCACCTTAGAAGCTTTGGATTTTAAAAATGTGCGTCAAAGCATTGATGCACACGTTAGTACTGAAAAAACAAGAAGAAAATGTTGCACCCATGAAAGAATTCATGTTGGATGAATTTTTTTTATTATCACACTGGCCGATTCCCACCAAGGCAGGGTGGCCTGAAAAAGAAAAACTTTCACTATCATTCACTCCATCACTGTCTTGCCAGAAGGGTGCTTTACACTACAGTTTTTAAACTGCAACATTAACACCCCTCCTTCAGAGTGCAGGCACTGTACTTCCCATCTCCATCCCTCAAGGAAGGTTCCTTGATGTTGGTGAGGGGCTCTTGATTTAGGGAATTGGATCTGTGCTCCAGTTCCCCGAATTAAGCCTGAATGCCTTCCACATCCCCCCCCCAGGCGCTGTATAATCCTCCGGGTTTAGCGCTTCCCCCTTGATTATAATAATAATTCCCATCTCCAGGACTCAAGTCCGGCCTGCCGGTTTCCCTGAACCCCTTCATAAATGTTACTTTGCTCACACTCCAACAGCACGTCAAGTATTAAAAACCATTTGTCTCCATTCACTCCTACCAAACACGCTCACGCATGCCTGCTGGAAGTCCAAGCCCCTCGCACACAAAACCTCCTTTACCCCCTCCCTCCAACCTTTCCTAGGTCGACCCCTATCCCGCCTTCCTTCCACTACAGACTGATACACTCTTGAAGTCACTGTTTCGCTCTATTCTCTCTACATGTCCGAACCACATCAACAGCCCTTCCTCAGCCCTCTGGACAACAGTTTTGGTAATCCCGCACCTCCTCCTAACTTCCAAACTACGAATTCTCTGCATTATATTCACACCACACATTGCCCTCAGATATGACATCTCCACTGCCTCCAGCCTTCTCCTCGCTGCAACATTCATCACCCATGCTTCACACCCATATAAGAGCGTTGGTAAAACTATACTCTCATACATTCCCCTCTTTGCCTCCAAGGACAAAGTTCTTTGTCTCCACAGACTCCTAAGTGCACCACTCACCCTTTTTCCCTCATCAATTCTATGATTCACCTCATCTTTCATAGACCCATCCGCTGACACATCCACTCCCAAATATCTGAATACATTCACCTCCTCCATACTCTCTCCCTCCAATGTGATATCCAATCTTTCATCACCTAATCTTTTTGTTATCCTCATAACCTTACTCTTTCCTGTATTCACTTTTAATTTTCTTCTTTTGCACACCCTACCAAATTCATCCACCAATCTCTGCAACTTCTCTTCAGAATCTCCCAAGAGCACAGTGTCATCAGCAAAGAGCAACTGTGACAACTCCCACTTTATGTGTGATTCTTTATCTTTTAACTCCACACCTCTTGCCAAGACCCTTGCATTTACTTCTCTTACAACCCCATCTATAAATATATTAAACAACCACGGTGACATCACACATCCTTGTCTAAGGCCTACTTTTACTGGGAAATAATTTCCCTCTTTCCTACATACTCTAACTTGAGTCTCACTATCCTCGTAAAAACTCTTCACTGCTTTCAGTAACCTACCTCCTACACCATACACTTGCAACATCTGCCACATTGCCCCCCTATCCACCCTGTCATACGCCTTTTCCAAATCCATAAATGCCACAAAGACCTCTTTAGCCTTATCTAAATACTGTTCACTTATATGTTTCACTGTAAACACCTGGTCCACACACCCCCTACCTTTCCTAAAGCCTCCTTGTTCATCTGCTATCCTATTCTCTGTCTTACTCTTAATTCTTTCAATAATAACTCTACCATACACTTTACCAGGTATACTCAACAGACTTATCCCCCTATAATTTTTGCACTCTCTTTTGTCCCCTTTGCCTTTATACAAAGGAACTATGCATGCTCTCTGCCAATCCCTAGGTACCTTACCCTCTTCCATACATTTATTAAATTGCACCAACCACTCCAAAACTATATCCCCACCTGCTTTTAACATTTCTATCTTTATCCCATCAATCCCGGCTGCCTTACCCCCTTTCATTTTACCTACTGCCTCACGAACTTGCAAAAGTAGAAGATGCTTGGGACTTCAAAATGAACATGGATCCAAAAACTGAATGAGGCATTATAAATCCCTTCACTAAATATTACCCTGCTCACACTCCAATAGCTTGTCAGGTCCAAAAACTATTTGTCTCCACTCACTCCTATCTAACATGCTCACACACACTCTCTGGAAGTCCAAGCCCCTTGCCCACAAAACCTTCTTTACCCCCCCCCCCAACCTTTTCAAGGATGCCCCCTACCCTTCCTTCCCCTACAGATTTATATGCTCTCCAAGTCATTCTACTTTGATCCATTCTCAATAAATGACCCAACCACCTTAACAACCCCTCTTCAGCCCTCTGATTAATACTTTTAGTAATTCCACACCTCCTAATTTCCACACTCCGAATTCTCTGCATAATATTTACACCACACATTGCCCTTAGACAGGACATCTCCACTGCCTCCAGCCACCTCCTCGCCGCAGCATTTACAACCCAAGCTTCACACTCGCATGAGTGTTGGTACCACTATACTTTCATACATTCCCTTCTTTGCCTCCACAGATACTTCAATGCACCACATGCCTTTTTTCCTTCATCAATTCTATGGTTAACCTCATCCTTCATAAACCCATCCGCTGACAAGTCAACTCCCAAATATCTGAAAACATTCACTTCTTTCATATTCCCTCTCTCCAATGTGATATCCAATTTTTCTTTATCTAAACTGTTTGATACCCTATGTTCACTTTCAGCCTTCTATCTTTACACACCATCCCAAACTCGTCCACTAACCTTTGCAACTTTTCTTTAGAATCACCCATAAGCACAGTATCATCAGCAAAAAAGTAACTGTCAACTCCCATTTTGTATTTGAGTCCCCATAATTTAATCCCACCCCTCTCCCCAACACCCTAGCATTTACTTCTTTTACAACCCCATCTATAAATATATTAAACAACCACAGTGACATTACACATCTTTGTCTAAGACCTACTTTTACTGGGAAGTAATCTCCCTCTCTTCTATACACCCTAACCTGAACCTCGCTATCCTCATAAAAACTCTTTACAGCATTTAGTAACTTACTACTTATTCCATACACTTGCAACTCCTGCCACATTGCTCCCCTATCCACTCTATCATATGCCTTTTCTAAATCCATAAATGCAATGAAAACTTCCCTACCTTTATCTAAATACTGTTCACATATATGCTTCAATGTAAACCCTTGATCTACACATCCCCTACCCACTCTAAAGCCTCCTTGCTCATCTGCAATCCTACTCAGTCTTACCTCTAATTCTTTCAATAATAACCCTACCATACACATAAAGATATATGTGCTGATAAAAAACTGTGTAAACTACGTTATTCAACTATTTTTCAAAATAAAATTATCTTTTTTTTTTTTTACCCTATGTATGGTATATTGTTTATTTACAACTGTAATAAAAATCTTTAGTACTACTATTTTTTCGTTATCTTTTGTAATTTCTTTATTTGCAAGTGTGTGCAAGAGTTTCAAGTGCATTGATTTGTACTAAGCAAACGGATAAATATTTTTTGTGATCTGATGCATTTATTTATATTGTTGGAACAATTACATTAAAACACATAATACCTTGATCAGTACAGTACTGCATAGTATGGTATTTTTTTGACACACATTAACTGTACTGTGCAAGGTATTTCTGTATAGGTTTATGGGAACATCACACAAGACAAAAATTTATGTGAATAAAATTCAAGGCTTAATTACAAAGATTGAAGAAAAGTGTGACTATTAGGATCTGAAGAAAGCCTTGATGTGACGATACTGAAAGTTATAACCCAATAATGTAAGTTCAAAAGTGGAGGTAACGTGTTATGGTTATGTCCAGGTGCTGGAATGCAAGATTTTACAGTGTATGGGGTAATAGTGTCTGTTGTTTACTGTCTTTTGGATGAACATATTTTGTGTAGGAGTCTGTAGTCTTCCCAGCTGATGTGGTGGCTTTATCATAAATGTTGGAATATGGCTAAGTTATCCTATACATATCCGACTGCTCTATTATGTTTAGTGATTCTTGTATTTAGGTCTTGCCCCATTTATTCTGCCTGTATGGTTTTTCATGGACATGAAATACCATGCAAACAATGTAATGTTTATTACACTAGACAAACAGGGTGAAACCTTAACACCAGAAGTTCTGAGACTAAGAAAGCAAACAGGTGTGCCCAGGACAATTTTGCTACATTCATGGGGGAGCTCTATATCCATTGGGGTCATTCAGCACCTGGGAGAATGGAAATTATTCAGAAAATTTGTCCATAATGTAGAGCTAAGACACCACATCAAATGGGAAGATTTTTAATTCCTATATAAAATACCACATTTTTATCAAAGCCACACTTTTATAAACCCACTATATATGGGAACCACACACTGTTACCACATATGCCACAAAATCCTGCAGCTCAGCATTATATCTACACAGTGGCAATAAATGATCTCCCAATACTACAATTAATAATTGTATTTAAATAAAAAATAGTATTTTTCTTACATTTTTAAGAACAAAAATAAAGGTAGGAGCAATGTAAACAAGGCTGACAGCAGCAGCCCAGCCTCACACATGTAGTGTTAACTTACCACAAAATATGAGTTTAACCACCAAATGGGAGGGAAGTAAAGAATATGCAAATATTGGTCAAGTCCCTCTTGCATACAGATGGCCAGAATCAGATTCTTGAGGTGACAAGCAATTTGTATATAAATGCAACAGGATATAAAAACATTGCATTTGTTGACTGCTATGCAGGAAATAACTAATTTTGTCCCATCTGTTCGCTTTCTTTGATTATAATAATAATAATAATAATTGTCCCATCTGTTAGACCTGTGACTCATGGAGATTAATTTTAACTTAATGGTGGCCATCTCCCACCAAAGCAAGTTTCCTTATAGGATATGGAAACAATGCATGTGTTTACTGCTGATACTGAGAAAACACAATTCACTTCCATTTGTGAGGACTGTAAATATACCCTGTTTTATACTAGGGATATGCAAAAATGATTATTATTTAAACAAAACTATTCCCCTTGCCCTCTCCCACCTTATAGCTGGCAACACAGGGTACTCCTACCTGCAAAACTTACATAATTATCATACCTCTTGTTTTTCTGCAACTGCAAAGCATCCTGCCATCAGAGATCCTGGAAAGGGCCAGTGCTGGGATGCAACATATCTTACAGATGATACTTCTATTCCTACTTCTTCTGCCACTTCTCTGTGCACTGTATCTTCCAAACTCTCACCTGGAAAATTTATTTTAATCAGTGGATCATACAGCTCACCTGGAAGAGTAACGTTAATTGGTAACAAAAGTAAACTGAGCCACCCACACAAGGGATGAATTAACAATGAAAAAGAAAAAAGGAAAAAAAGTTTTAGATGTTCAATATATTGCAATGTCAAATAAAAAATAATATTATTTAATAAATGTATGGAAGAGGGTAAGGTACCTAGGGATTGGCAGAGAGCATGCATAGTTCCTTTGTATAAAGGCAAAGGGGATAAAAGAGAGTGCAAAAATTATAGGGGGATAAGTCTGTTGAGTGTACCTGGTAAGGTGTATGGTAGAGTTATAATTGAAAGAATTAAGAGTAAGACGGAGAATAGGATAGCAGATGAACAAGGAGGCTTTAGGAAAGGTAGGGGGTGTGTGGACCAGGTGTTTACAGTGAAACATATAAGTGAACAGTATTTAGATAAGGCTAAAGAGGTCTTTGTGGCATTTATGGATTTGGAAAAGGCGTATGACAGGGTGGATAGGGGGGCAATGTGGCAGATGTTGCAAGTGTATGGTGTAGGAGGTAGGTTACTGAAAGCAGTGAAGAGTTTTTACGAGGATAGTGAGGCTCAAGTTAGAGTATGTAGGAAAGAGGGAAATTTTTTCCCAGTAAAGGTAGGCCTTAGACAAGGATGTGTGATGTCACCGTGGTTGTTTAATATATTTATAGATGGGGTTGTAAGAGAAGTAAATGCGAGGGTCTTGGCAAGAGGCGTGGAGTTAAAAGATAAAGAATCACACACAAAATGGGAGTTGTCACAGCTGCTCTTTGCTGATGACACTGTGCTCTTGGGAGATTCTGAAGAGAAGTTGCAGAGATTGGTGGATGAATTTGGTAGGGTGTGCAAAAGAAGAAAATTAAAGGTGAATACAGGAAAGAGTAAGGTTATGAGGATAACAAAAAGATTAGGTGATGAAAGATTGAATATCAGATTGGAGGGAGAGAGTATGGAGGAGGTGAACGTATTCAGATATTTGGGAGTGGACGTGTCAGCGGATGGGTCTATGAAAGATGAGGTGAATCATAGAATTGATGAGGGAAAAAGAGTGAGTGGTGCACTTAGGAGTCTGTGGAGACAAAGAACTTTGTCCTTGGAGGCAAAGAGGGGAATGTATGAGAGTATAGTTTTACCAACGCTCTTATATGGGTGTGAAGCGTGGGTGATGAATGTTGCAGCGAGGAGAAGGCTGGAGGCAGTGGAGATGTCATGTCTGAGGGCAATGTGTGGTGTGAATATAATGCAGAGAATTCGTAGTTTGGAAGTTAGGAGGAGGTGCGGGATTACCAAAACTGTTGTCCAGAGGGCTGAGGAAGGGTTGTTGAGGTGGTTCGGACATGTAGAGAGAATGGAGCGAAACAGAATGACTTCAAGAGTGTATCAGTCTGTAGTGGAAGGAAGGCGGGGTAGGGGTCGGCCTAGGAAGGGTTGGAGGGAGGGGGTAAAGGAGGTTTTGTGTGCGAGGGGCTTGGACTTCCAGCAGGCATGCGTGAGCGTGTTTGATAGGAGTGAATGGAGACAAATGGTTTTTAATACTTGACGTGCTGTTGGAGTGTGAGCAAAGTAACATTTATGAAGGGATTCAGGGAAACCGGCAGGCCGGACTTGAGTCCTGGAGATGGGAAGTACAGTGCCTGCACTCTGAAGGAGGGGTGTTAATGTTGCAGTTTAAAAACTGTAGTGTAAAGCACCCTTCTGGCAAGACAGTGATGGAGTGAATGATGGTGAAAGTTTTTCTTTTTCGGGCCACCCTGCCTTGGTGGGAATCGGCCAGTGTGATAATAAAAAAAAAATAAAAATTATTCCTACAGCTTATAAAAAATATACAGTAGTATCAGTATATCAAAAGTCAACTTACCAACATCTGAAAAGCCTGCAATACAGGAATACATGCCCGGAGGTTGACGAGGCTGCCTTACAAGAACAATATTTTGGTGACTTGGATCTGTAACGAGGACAATGCCTACTGGGATGGCACTTGGGTAGTGAGTCATGTTGCAGCTACTGCATCTGCGTAAGTGACCTGGCAAGACAATAAAAAACAAGCATAATTTATAATAATTATAATACAGTACTCTAATTGAACTTTTAAATTAATTGATTATAAAGTATTACAATGGATTTAAATTTAAACACAAGACTGAGAAATAAATATATTTTTTTTTTTTAGTTTTCTTAAAGACCTAAACCAACTGCTTAGTGTAATATACAGTAGGGCCCCACTTGTACGGCAGGTTAGGCTCCAGGCTATTACCGGAAAGCAGAACACCATTTTTTCCGCTTATAAATGCCAGATAACAAGTTTACACTAACATATATATATTAAGTTAGCAATAGAACTAGGCATTAAAAACAATAAAAAGTAAAATACACACACAGTACACCCATTTCTTACCTTAAAATATTTGTAGTCCTAATGTAGGGTGAGAGGTGAGTATTATTTGCAGGAAGTCAGGTTTAGGGGGTATGATAGCCATCCAACCCACCTCACCCCACCCACATGTAATATGCTATGACATTTAATTGAAGTGCCCCAGAGCGATAAAATACATATACAGTACATTCATTAATTACCTTAAAATATTTGTAGTCTTAATGTAGGGTGAGAGGCAAGTTTTATTTGTAGGAAGTTAGTTGGTAGCCAGCCAAGGCAGCGCTCAACACGTAAACAAACCAGGCGAATGCATCTGGTTTTCGTCACTTTACATTGTCTACAAGTTGTCTCCAAATAAATAAAGAGAAACACTCCCATTCTCCTGTAACACCATTTTTAGAAGAAATGACGCCCTGAGTGAAGGCATATGAAAGGAATAATTTTCTAGTTACCCCCAGTAATATTATAGTGAAACTCTTAGTGATTTTAATAAGTACCTGCATGCCAGTGCAGTGTGTAAGTATATTTAGGTACAGGTACACTTAAGTATAATTATCAGAGTATGTATACATATAAAATATGTAATAACTTTAAAACACTTGAAATTTTGGAAAGTTTCCAGACATAATAGAGAGATGTGCTCATGGAGAATGTCAACAAACCGGGTGGGGCGTGCCATGTTTGAAAGACCGCTTGTCATATAGCAAATTTTGGTCATAATTTGAAATCGCCATATTAGCAAAACGCCATAAAGCGGGGCCCTACTGTATATATAAAATACTCAACTTCACAGTGCTTGAAACTTTGGAAAGTTTCCAGACATAATCGGGAGACACGGATTTGTAGTCCTGCGTTTCTTGACAAGGAATGTACATACATTCACCAAACCTTCATTGATTTACATTTTCCTTCGTTTTTCATCAAAGACTACAAGAGAAGAGCTCTTCAGATCATTAATTCTCCATGCACCAACACCACTCCTAACAAAGTTATAATTCTTTCCAACAGCCAGGTTGCACTGAACATTTCTAAAGTACTAGCACAAGCTAACACTAGAGTTGCCATCACTTCCAGCACTTCAATAAAGGATCTAACCAGGACAAAATCCAAGCACCATGAACCAGTCAATGCAGGGGGTTCCACTACACCCTGTGGAAGCTGTGACAGGATTTACGTAGGTGAAACAGCAAGAAACCTCAAAACACATCTCAATGAAAACAATGCATGTAAGAACGATAACATGAACAACACCTGCATACAACACTGAAATTCCACCAATCACCTCATGAAATTCAGGGATGCCTAATTAGTGATCAAAGAAACTAATTTCTATAGACACAAATATCTTGAATCAGCATTAATCGCTGTTTCTAACACAATTAAACAAAACAAAGGCAGCTTCATCATCTCTGAAGTCTTAGCAAGAATCCTCCTCAAAACAGTAAACCCTGCCATCACATAGTCTCTCCTGCTAATACTACACAAGCACATTACAGAGGAGGAACACCGAAACAGACCTTCTTTTATCCAACCTCCAGCAGAAATATTTGTCTACCGTATTTTTATGCTACCCAAGTAATAGCTTTTATAACCTTTTACTCATGTGCAAGTTGATTGTTGTACCATATTGTAATACTACTACTGCTACAACTAATATTATTACTACTACTACCACTAGTATTACACCTCACTCTAAGCCTATATACACCCTCTGTATCTGTGTATTGTTTGTAACGGCTTGATAAAGCTCCTGGAGAGCAAAACGTTGCCACAATAAAATGTCACATTAGTTGCATTTGTGTCCTTTTACTTAACAGGATATAAACAAACAGAGTGAATGGGTGGCATGTGGATGGTGTAATAGTGAATTAGGAGCCATATAAACAAATTTTGGGGTAAAATTTGAAATGTCCATATTAGTTAAGTGCCATATAAAGCAGGGCCTTCCTGCATTATTCACTAATATGCGACATTGTAAACACTTTGTCTATACTTTCCTTACCAATTTTTCCTTGCTCCTCTGCAAGCTTATTCTGTCTTATCCCTAACTCTTCCAAAATTAATTATCTTGTAAACATTACCCACTATACTCATCAGGCTTATTCCTCTATAATTCTTACACTCTTGTACCCCCTTTTTTTTAACATTCCCACCAGGGTAGGGTGACCCAACAAAGAAGAAAACACTTTCACTGTCACTCATTCAATCACCGTCTTGCCAGAAGGGCGCCGTTATCACAATTCAGATAACCCTCTAAACAGCAACATCCGCACCCCTCCTTAAGAGTGCAGGCACTGTACTTTTCACTTCCAGTACTTAAGTCTGGCTAACCACTTTCCCTGATTTGACAGCACAACAAATCGTAAGAACCACTTACCTCCACTCATTCCTATCTAACATGCTCACACAAATCTATTGGATGTTGAACAGGCTTTACCCCTCCCTCCAACCTTTCCTAGGATGACCCTTATTCCTCCTTCCCTCTGTCCTAGATTTATACACTCTCCTAGTCATCCTATTTTTCTCCATCCTCTCTTAAATGTTCAAACCACCCCAACAATCCCTCCTCACCCTTTCGATTAATACTTCCGGTTACCCCCATGCCTCCAAATCTGAATTCTCTACATAATATTCATACCACACATTGCCCTCAAACATGACATCTCTATTGCCTCCAACCTCCTCACTGCAAGATTCAAAACCCATGCTTCACACCCATACAACAGTGTTGGTACCACTATACTTTAATACATTCCACTTCTGGCTCCACTGATAAAGTTCTTTGTCTCCACAGATGCCTCAATGCACCACCCACCTTATTCCCTTCGTCATTTCTATGGTTCACCATGTCTTTCATAGAACCATCTGCCAACAAGTCCACTCCCAAATATCTGAACAAATTTACTTCTGCCATACACCCTCAAATTTACAATATAGTCTTTTCATTACCTCTATTTTCCAATACTTTCATCACCTTGCTTATTCCTATGTTTACATTTTCTTTTACATCCCTTTCCAAATTTGTTTACCAACCTTTGCAATTTCTCTTTTGAATCTCCCAAAAGAACTGTGTTATTGGCAAAAAGCAAATGTAACAACTCCCACTGTGTACCAGATTCACTATCTTTCAATCCCACACCTTTCCCTAATACCCTACCATTCACTTCTTTTACAAAACATTTATAAATATGTTAAATAACAAATGTGACATCACACATCCCTGCCTATGGGCTACTTTTACTGGAAAATAATCTCCTCTTTCCTAAAATTCTAACCTGCACCTTGCTATCCACAGAAAAAGCTCTTTAAGGCTTTAAATAACCTACTATCTGCCACACTGCTTCCCTATCCACCCTATTATATGCCTTATCTAAATCCAGGAATGCAATGAAAAATTCCTGACCTTTAAGTATTATTCACTTATGTGCTACAATGTAAATACTTGGTCTATATATCCCTACCATTCCTAAAACCTCCTTGTTCCTCTGGAATTTTACTCTCTGTCTTACCCTTAATTCTTTCAATATTAACTCTATAATATGCTTCACCTAGTACATTCAACATTTTTTTTTTTTAACAAGTCAGCCGTCTCCCACCGAGGCAGGGTGACCCAAAAAGAAAGAAAATCCCCAAAAATAAAATACTTTCATCATCATTCAACTCTTTCACCTCACTCACACATAATCACTTTTTTTGCAGAGGTGCTCAGAACACAACAGCTTAGAAGCATATACGTATAAAGATACACATATCCCTCCAAACTACCAATATCCCGAACCCCTCCTTTAGAGTGCAGGCATTGTACTTCCCATTTCCAGGACTCAAGTCTGGCTATATAAAAATAACCGGTTTCCCTGAATCCCTTCACTAAATATTACCCTGCTCACACTCCAATAGATCGTCAGGTCCCAAATACCATTCGTTTCCATTCACTCCTATCAAACACGCTCACGCACGCCTGCTGGAAGTCATGTTTATTTTCCAATAATTCTTACACTCCTTTATCTCCTTTTCCCATAAACAAAGAAATTATGCATGCTCTGCCAATTCTAGGTACCTTCCTCCCTTTCATACATATATTGAACACATGCACCAACCACTCCAAAACTATCCCGACCTGCTTTTAACATTTCTGTCTTAATCCCATCTACCCCAGCTGCTTTACCCCCCTTCCATTCTAACCACTACCTCATGCACCTCCCCAGATTCACATTTGGTTCTTCCTCACTCCAATAATGTGTTATACCTTACTGCCCAATACAAGAAATTACTACTTCTCTTCATCAACATTCAACAATTCCTCAAAATATTCCTTCTATCTTCCCATTATCTCCACCTCCCCATCTAATTCCAAGAATTTCAAAGACACTTAACAAAAACAAACCACATTTACTAACCTGCAGCATTTCTTTCAGTTGGGGACCCACACTTTCCACAAAATGCATTATTTCTATTCCACAAGAGAACACTGTTTGCCCGAGAGAGTGTATGAGCATCCCTCCAACTGACCATAAAGAGAGCAAGCCGTAAATCAGTGAATGTGGCACCGGTTGTGCTTTCTAGCTTATCCTGAGTAGTTGTTGGTAGTGCTCCAACCTGTAGAAAATATAATTTAGTTTTATTCAATATGTACATTCCAAATACGTAAATTAAATTGATCTACTTGCATTTCACAAATATCCCACACTTGAAAGGAAACTTTCACTGATGTTTCAGTCTTGAACCATTATTGAATTACAACTATGTGACATGATATTGGTCAAGAATAGATCAAAATATCGTCTAAAAAAGTTTCTTTCCAAAGTGTAGCTTATTTGTGACTTATACAATTGTTTTATACATCTCATTTCATTTCTATCTCGTTTACAATAAACCTCACAATGTGCAGGTACAGTATACATCCCTAATAATTGGTGCATACTTTACTGTAAAGTAAAATTAAGTAAAGTAACAAAGATACGGAAAAAATAGAGTTATGTAATGTTATTTTGCTCTCTAATTTTTTTTTAAATTGTTTTAGAGTTAGAGGTATTGGGAAGATGGAAGGAATATTTTGAGGAATTGTTAAATGTTGATGAAGATAGGGAAGCTGTGATTTCGTGTATAGGGCAAGGAGGAATAACATCTTGTAGGAGTGAGGAAGAGCCAGTTGTGAGTGTGGGGGAAGTTCGTGAGGCAGTAGGTAAAATGAAAGGGGGTAAGGCAGCCGGGATTGATGGGATAAAGATAGAAATGTTAAAAGCAGGTGGGGATATAGTTTTGGAGTGGTTGGTGCAATTATTTAATAAATGTATGGAAGAGGGTAAGGTACCTAGGGATTGGCAGAGAGCATGCATAGTTCCTTTGTATAAAGGCAAAGGGGATAAAAGAGAGTGCAAAAATTATAGGGGGATAAGTCTGTTGAGTGTACCTGGTAAAGTGTATGGTAGAGTTATAATTGAAAGAATTAAGAGGAAGACGGAGAATAGGATAGCAGATGAACAAGGAGGCTTTAGGAAAGGTAGGGGGTGTGTGGACCAGGTGTTTACAGTGAAACATATAAGTGAACAGTATTTAGATAAGGCTAAAGAGGTCTTTGTGGCATTTATGGATTTGGAAAAGGCGTATGACAGGGTGGATAGGGGGGCAATGTGGCAGATGTTGCAAGTGTATGGTGTAGGAGGTAGGTTACTGAAAGCAGTGAAGAGTTTTTACGAGGATAGTGAGGCTCAAGTTAGAGTATGTAGGAAAGAGGGAAATTTTTTCCCAGTAAAAGTAGGCCTTAGACAAGGATGTGTGATGTCACCGTGGTTGTTTAATATATTTATGGATGGGGTTGTAAGAGAAGTAAATGCGAGGGTCTTGGCAAGAGGCGTGGAGTTAAAAGATAAAGAATCACACAGAAAGTGGGAGTTGTCACAGCTGCTCTTTGCTGATGACACTGTGCTCTTGGGAGATTCTGGAGAGAAGTTGCAGAGATTGGTGGATGAATTTGGTAGGGTGTGCAAAAGAAGAAAATTAAAGGTGAATACAGGAAAGAGTAAGGTTATGAGGATAACAAAAAGATTAGGTGATGAAAGATTGAATATCAGATTGGAGGGAGAGAGTATGGAGGAGGTGAACGTATTCAGATATTTGGGAGTGGACGTGTCAGCGGATGGGTCTATGAAAGATGAGGTGAATCATAGAATTGATGAGGGAAAAAGAGTGAGTGGTGCACTTAGGAGTCTGTGGAGACAAAGAACTTTGTCCTTGGAGGCAAAGAGGGGAATGTATGAGAGTATAGTTTTACCAACGCTCTTATATGGGTGTGAAGCGTGGGTGATGAATGTTGCAGCGAGGAGAAGGCTGGAGGCAGTGGAGATGTCATGTCTGAGGGCAATGTGTGGTGTGAATATAATGCAGAGAATTCGTAGTTTGGAAGTTAGGAGGAGGTGCGGGATTACCAAAACTGTTGTCCAGAGGGCTGAGGAAGGGTTGTTGAGGTGGTTCGGACATGTAGAGAGAATGGAGCGAAACAGAATGACTTCAAGAGTGTATCAGTCTGTAGTGGAAGGAAGGCGGGGTAGGGGTCGGCCTAGGAAGGGTTGGAGGGAGGGGGTAAAGGAGGTTTTGTGTGCGAGGGGCTTGGACTTCCAGCAGGCATGCGTGAGCGTGTTTGATAGGAGTGAATGGAGACAAATGGTTTTTAATACTTGACGTGCTGTTGGAGTGTGAGCAAAGTAACATTTATGAAGGGATTCAGGGAAACCGGCAGGCCGGACTTGAGTCCTGGAGATGGGAAGTACAGTGCCTGCACTCTGAAGGAGGGGTGTTAATGTTGCAGTTTAAAAACTGTAGTGTAAAGCACCCTTCTGGCAAGACAGTGATGGAGTGAATGATGGTGAAAGTTTTTCTTTTTCGGGCCACCCTGCCTTGGTGGGAATCGGCCGGTGTGATAATAAAAAAAAAATAATTTACCTTGCATTCTCGCAGTACTTCTTGAAATGGAAGGGTGGAAAAGTTGATGTAGGCCAAATGGGCTGAAGTGGGTGGCTGTGGCTGTGGTTCTTGTACTGATATGTTGCAGCACTGTATGACCCTCATGGGTTTAGTGTTTGGTTATGATTATAATAATTGCATTGATGTGGATGTAGAATTGTCAGGAGTTGACAGCTCACTTGCAGTGCTCAAGTGCTCCATAATGTATCTCTGTACTTTATAGACCCCACCAGAAAATCTTTGTTGTGGAGACAAATGCACTTTTATAAAGTTCAAACCCTCAGCACTAAATATATGCCATGACTTTCCCTCCTTCTTAAACACAGTTTGAAAGTATGATACGTCTGTGTGCTTTATTATCTGTACACTACATGGGGCCCTTTTTTCCTTCTTTACTCATTCCACAAATTTAGTAACTTTTCCATCTCATTTAGCTGTAGTGACCTCTTTGGTAGTCTTTTGAACAAGTGGCAATATGTATTATATAAGGCACAAGCCCTTATTTTTTGTCACTGTTTGCAATTGTGCAGATGGTTGGTTCATTCACGCAAAATACACGAGCACTTTCCATCACATGTGCACCACCTCTATGCATATCAAACACTTACATTTTCTTCAACAAAATCATATAGTCACAATTATTCTTAATACTTCAAGCATCAATATTAACCCTTTTGGATGCCATGGGATGAATAAAAATATCCAAAATAGCTTCATAAACATGGAGTGAGGCACAAAACACTTCTAGGATTCAGGTGTAGGTGGAGTGGACTGTCAGTGGTAGAGGAGTTACCACTGTGTGTAGTACCTAAATTCTGCACTTAACATAATTCGTGGTATGTACAGTGGACCCTCGGTTATTGGACATAATCTGTTTCAGAAGCTCGGCTGAAAACTGAAATAATATTTCCCATAAGCATTAATGTAAATATAGTTAATCCGTTCCAGACAAAAATATTCACAAAAAAATATTTTTTTTAACAATTAAATCAGCAATACATATCTTTATTGAAGGCTAATGCTGGCTTCTGGAATGACTGCTACACTTCCTGCATGCCTGCTACACTTCTTGAATGTCTGCTACACTCCCTGCATGCCTGCTACACTCCCTGCATGCCTGTTACACTCCCTGCATGCCTGCTACACTTCCTGAATGTCTGCTACACTCCCTGCATGCCTGCTACACTCCCTGCATGCCTGTTACACTTCCTGAATGTCTGCTACACTCCCTGCATGCCTGCTACACTCCCTGCATGCCTGTTACACTCCCTGTATGCCTGCTACACTCCCTGCATGCCTTCTACACTTCCTGCATGTCTGCTACACTTCCTGCATGCCTGCTACACTTCCTGCATGTCTGCAATATTCCCTGCATGCCTGTTATACTCCCTGCATGCCTGTTACATTCCTTGCATGCCTGCTACACTTCCTGCATGCCTGCTACACTTCCTGCATATCTGCTACACTCCCTGCATGCCTGCTACACTCCCTGCATGTCTGTTACACTTCCTGCATGCCTACTACACTCCCTGCATGCCTGTTACACTCCCTGCATGACTGCTACACCCCCTGCATGACTGCTACACTCCCTGCATGCCTGCTACACTCCCTGGATGCCTGTTACACTCTCTGCATGCCTGCTATACTCCCTGCATGCCTGCTACACTCCCTGCTTGCCTGCTACACTTCCTGCATGCCTGCTACAATTCACACTTAAATTCCATGGTGTTTCTCACTTTCTCTACCACAGGAAATTTACTAGGAACTTTCTTGGGAGCCATGGTTACTTATTTTGCAGTTGCACTACAAAAAACAATGGAAAACAAGCGAAATGTTTGGATATATGAGCAGAAGCTTCCTCACGCACCGAGAGACAGCCAAACTGATGCACAAGCGGCCCCAGCCGACGGACCGATGCGTCTGAAATGGCCGATCACCGAAATAACGGCCAATCACTGGGAGCCGAAAAAACGGCCGATCACCGAGTTGGCTGATAACAGGAACGGCCAATAACCGAGGGTCCACTGCAGTTTCAACATTTCACGTGTTAGCTGTTTCTTTCATGTATCATGGCACATGGTATTAAGATTTTCACATGCAATCAAAATTGTCTCATTGCATTTTCTGAATCACATTACATATAAATTGTGCACCATTAAGTTACATTGTAAGAGAGCTTACTGTAGTGTCTCTTTGATACAGTATACAGTCGAACCCAGTAATTTACAGTGGTTAGGTTCCTGAGGGTGATGTGAATCCTAACGCTACAGATAATACTCTGAATTATTCAAGTGTTTTTACGGCATATATTGTTTAATTATTATTTAAATCTGCTTAATACTGATATTCATAAGAAAGAATTACCATATTTTGAATGAGAACTTAAGATTATTTTTCAATTTAGGAGTTGTGCACCATGCACAAAAAAAAAGAAAATAAATGGACAGCACAAAAAAAAATACAAGAATAATTGAAACTACTTGTCAAATGTCTATTAGTAAAACTGATGGAGAATTGAATCATTCAGGTTACAATGCACATGAACTCCTAAGTTCAGATGTAATGTTTATCTTGATTTTACATTCCTCTTATGGCAAGAAGAATCTTTTGAGTTAAATTAATAAATTATTTAACATTCAATTAAAATTTAGTAATTATGTTAATATTTAAAATAATTTCCACAGTAATTATAAATAGAAAATGTATGTGGTACCATTCACCTTGACTATTTACATGACAAATGTTTACCTGCACACTGTACCTCGGTGTTCCATCTTCAGCAACATCAAGAAGAATACTAGAGCTCAGAACTTGGGGATAATATTGGATCACCTCTGAAAAGATAAATTACTTTTTCATAACCTGATAAAGTTCAGTAATTACTGCATAGTCACATTTTCTATTGACCTCTTTGCACAGTACAGTGGACCCCCGCATAACGGACGCCTTGCATAGCGGACAATCCGCATAGCGGACGCTTTGATCGCTAAAATTTTGCCCCGCATAGTGGACAAAAACCCGCTCAGCGGCCTTCGTCCGAGACGCGTCCAATGTGCGCCCTCAGCCAGCCTCACATGTGCCGCCTGTGCCATTGTTTACCAGCCAGCCTCCGCGGTAACATCCAAGCATACACTCGGAATATTTCGTATTATTACAGTGTTTTCGGTGCTGTTTCTGGAAAATAAGTGACCATGGGCCCCAAGAAAGCTTCTAGTTCCAACCCTACAGCAATAAGGGTTAGGATTCCTATTGAAATGAAGAAAGAGATCATTGATAAGTATGAAAGTGGAGTACGTATCACCAACCTGGTCAG
Source organism: Cherax quadricarinatus (assembly GCF_038502225.1). NCBI lineage: Eukaryota > Metazoa > Arthropoda > Malacostraca > Decapoda > Parastacidae > Cherax > Cherax quadricarinatus. The sequence continues at coordinate 9,029,043 of NC_091334.1, forward strand.
GTTGTACAAGAAACCCAAATCAACCATCTCTTCTATTGTGGGCAAGAAAACGGCAATCAAGGAAGCTGTTGTTGCCAAAGGTTTAACTGTGTTTTCGAAACAAAGATCGCAAGTGATGGAAGATGTTGAGAGACTCTTATTGGTGTGGATAAATGAAAAACAGCTAGCAGGAGATAGCGTCTCTCAAGCGATCACATGTGAAAAGGCTAGGAAGTTGCATGAGGATTTAATTAAAAAAATGCCTGCAACTAGTGATGATGTGAGTGAATTTAAGGCCAGCAAAGGTTGGTTTGAGAGATTTAAGAAGCGTAGTGGCATCCATAGTGTGATACGGCATGGTGAGGCTGCCAGTTCGGACCACAAAGCGGCTGAAAAATATGTGCAGGAATTCAAGGAGTACATAGAAACTGAAGGACTGAAACCTGAACAAGTGTTTAATTGTGATGAAACAGGCCTGTTCTGGAAGAAAATGCCAAGCAGGACCTACATTACTCAGGAGGAAAAGGCACTCCCAGGACATAAGCCTATGAAAGACAGGCTTACTTTGTTGATGTGTGCCAATGCTAGTGGTGATTGCAAAGTTAAGCCTTTATTAGTGTATCACTCTGAAACTCCCAGAGCGTTCAGGCAAAAGAATGTCCTCAAGGATAATTTGTGTGTGCTGTGGAGGGCAAACAGTAAGGCATGGGTCACTAGGGAATTTTTCTATAACTGGTTACACCATGCATTTGCCCCCAATGTGAAAGATTACCTAACTGAAAAGAAATTAGACCTTAAGTGCCTCCTGGTGTTAGACAATGCCCCTGGTCATCCTAAAGATGTGGCAGAGCGACTTTATGGGGACATGAGCTTCATTAAGGTGAAGTTTTTGCCTCCTAATACCACTCCTCTCCTGCAGCCCATGGACCAGCAGGTCATTTCCAACTTCAAGAAACTGTACACAAAAGCTCTGTTTCAAAAGTGCTTTGAAGTGACCACAGACACTCGATTGACTCTAAAAGAGTTTTGGAAGGATCACTTTAATATCCTCAATTGTGTAAACCTTATAGGTAAGGCTTGGGAGGGAGTGACTAAGAGAACCTTGAACTCTGCTTGGAAGAAACTGTGGCCAGAATGTGTAGACAAAAGGGATTTTGAAGGGTTTGAGGCTAACCCTGAGAGGAGTATACCAGTTGAGGAATCAATTGTGGCATTGGGGAAGTCCTTGGGGTTGGAGGTTAGTGGGGATGATGTGGAAGAGTTGGTGGAGGAGGACAATGAAGAACTAACCACTGATGAGCTGATAGATCAACTTCAAGAGCAAGAGGCCAGACCTGTTAGGTAAGACACATATGCAACAGTTAGATATCTTTATTTCGAAACGTTTCGCCTACACAGTAGGCTTCTTCAGTCGAGTACAGAAAAGTTGATAGAAGCAGAAGATACTTGAAGACGATGTAATCAGTCCATCACCCTTAAAGTTTTGAGGTGGTCAGTCCCTCAGTCTGGAGAAGAGCATTGTTCCGTTGTCTGAAACAATATGAAGTTGAAGTGACAGGATGGAGCCTTTATATAGTGCCAGGAGGTGAGACGTAGGTTGCTTTGGGAGGGCAGGTCCCTCTCAAACCCAGCCGTTCTCACTAGTAGAGGTCGAAGTTGATGGTCTGTACCAAGATACCCTTGTGTTGCAGTGTCTGACAGAATGAACATTAAAATGGTATAAAATACCGACAGATTGTTAGGTAAGACACATATGCAACAGTTAGATATCTTTATTTCGAAACGTTTCGCCTACACAGTAGGCTTCTTCAGTCGAGTACAGAAAAGTTGATAGAAGCAGAAGATACTTGAAGACGATGTAATCAGTCCATCACCCTTAAAGTTTTGAGGTGGTCAGTCCCTCAGTCTGGAGAAGAGCATTGTTCCGTTGTCTGAAACAATATGAAGTTGAAGTGACAGGATGGAGCCTTTATATAGTGCCAGGAGGTGAGACGTAGGTTGCTTTGGGAGGGCAGGTCCCTCTCAAACCCAGCCGTTCTCACTAGTAGAGGTCGAAGTTGATGGTCTGTACCAAGATACCCTTGTGTTGCAGTGTCTGACAGAATGAACATTAAAATGGTATAAAATACCGACAGATTGTTAGGTAAGACACATATGCAACAGTTAGATATCTTTATTTCGAAACGTTTCGCCTACACAGTAGGCTTCTTCAGTCGAGTACAGAAAAGTTGATAGAAGCAGAAGATACTTGAAGACGATGTAATCAGTCCATCACCCTTAAAGTTTTGAGGTGGTCAGTCCCTCAGTCTGGAGAAGAGCATTGTTCCGTTGTCTGAAACAATATGAAGTTGAAGTGACAGGATGGAGCCTTTATATAGTGCCAGGAGGTGAGACGTAGGTTGCTTTGGGAGGGCAGGTCCCTCTCAAACCCAGCCGTTCTCACTAGTAGAGGTCGAAGTTGATGGTCTGTACCAAGATACCCTTGTGTTGCAGTGTCTGACAGAATGAACATTAAAATGGTATAAAATACCGACAGATTGTTAGGTAAGACACATATGCAACAGTTAGATATCTTTATTTCGAAACGTTTCGCCTACACAGTAGGCTTCTTCAGTCGAGTACAGAAAAGTTGATAGAAGCAGAAGATACTTGAAGACGATGTAATCAGTCCATCACCCTTAAAGTTTTGAGGATGTCAGTCCCTCAGTCTGGAGAAGAGCATTGTTCCGTTGTCTGAAACAATATGAAGTTGAAGTGACAGGATGGAGCCTTTATATAGTGCCAGGAGGTGAGACGTAGGTTGCTTTGGGAGGGCAGGTCCCTCTCAAACCCAGCCGTTCTCACTAGTAGAGGTCGAAGTTCGAAATAAAGATATCTAACTGTTGCATATGTGTCTTACCTAACAATCTGTCGGTATTTTATACCATTTTAATGTTCATTCTGTCAGACACTGCAACACAAGGGTATCTTGGTACAGACCATCAACTTCGACCTCTACTAGTGAGAACGGCTGGGTTTGAGAGGGACCTGCCCTCCCAAAGCAACCTACGTCTCACCTCCTGGCACTATATAAAGGCTCCATCCTGTCACTTCAACTTCATATTGTTTCAGACAACGGAACAATGCTCTTCTCCAGACTGAGGGACTGACCACCTCAAAACTTTAAGGGTGATGGACTGATTACATCGTCTTCAAGTATCTTCTGCTTCTATCAACTTTTCTGTACTCGACTGAAGAAGCCTACTGTGTAGGCGAAACGTTTCGAAATAAAGATATCTAACTGTTGCATATGTGTCTTACCTAACAATCTGTCGGTATTTTATACCATTTTAATGTTCAGGCCAGACCTGGGGAAACTGGTTCAAAGGAGGGGAGAGAGAAATTGAAGGAATTGCCTACTTCAAAGATTAAAGAAATGTGTGCAAAATGGCTTGAAGTGCAAACCTTTTTTGATGAAAATCACCCTCACGCAGCTATTGCAAGCCGTGCTGGTGACTGTTACAATGACACTGTTGTGAACCACTTTAGACAAATCATAAAGGAACGAGAGGTACAGGCCACTATGGACAGATATGTTGTGCGAAAGAAGTCCAGTGACTCTGAAGCTGGTCCTAGTGGCATTAAAAGAAGAAGGGAAGTAACCCCAGAAAAGGACTTGCCTCCTCAAGTCTTAATGGAAGGGGATTCCCCTTCTAAACACTAACACTCTCTCTCCCCTCCTCCCATCCCATCAATCATCACCAGATCTTCAATAAAAGTAAGTGTCATGTAATTGTGCATGCCTTTTTCAGTTTGTGTGTACTAAAATTAACATTTTTTTGTGGTAAAAAAAAATTTTTTTCATACTTTTGGGTGTCTTGCACGGATTAATTTTATTTCCATTATTTCTTATGGGGAAAATTCATTCGCATAGCGAACATTTCGCATAACAGCCAGCCCTCTTGCACGGATTAAGGTCGCTATGCGGGGGTCCACTGTATTCAGTATGTACTACATATCAAAATCTAGTTAAATAAAATAATGCTTCTCTCCCCATCATTCTTTCCTTTATCCTTCTCTTCCCTCTCCTCACTGTCCCTTTCACTTCTGGGGTGAAATATTAGCAGGTGCTACCTGGGGTAGAGATGGAAACAAGAAGATTTCCTTGCTACCTTGGGACTTACAAACCCAGAAAAACTATTTTTGTTCTATTTACAAAAAACCCAATGAAAAATCCCAATACTGCAGAAACATAAATACATAACAGTAATACTGCAATAATCACCTGGATAAGTTAACCACACAAGTGCATCTTCAGTGTTGGCTTTGTCTATGCGTAGTAGAGGTTTGCTCTGACTGTACAGCAGGAACTTCCCACCAGGTATATGGGATGCACACACAGAATCTTGCTCTTTTAGATACTGTAAAACCGTAAGAATCTTTTATATAATTTCTGATTAAAAATATCTAAAGGAAATATAAGTAATGATTAAATTTTATTGGAATTTTAACTTCCTTGAACTATTTTTTGCCTTGCTATCTGGTATACCATATTATTGATGCAACAACAAGGGCTCTTGGTCCAAGAATTGGAGTTACCTTTTCCTTCCTGGGATCAAACCTGATTAACCCCCACTCCTCCCATTCCCAAGGCACTGTATGACCCTTACAGGTTTAGTGCACTCCATCATAACAGTAATAATACAATAGTTTATTAACAACTGCACTGCCTCTCATCATCTGTTCATTTTTTATTTATATTCATACAGAAGTATTATACTGTACTGAAAGATCCATGTAGTGCCTGAGGGGTAATCAGGTTTGAACCCCTCAAGGGAGATTACTTGACATTGGTGAGAGGCTCTTGATCTAGGGAATTGGATCTGTGCTCTGGTTCTCTGAATTAAGCCTGAATACCTTCCACCGCCCCCACATGCGCTGTATAATCCTACAGGTTTAGTGCTTCCCCACGATTATAATAATAATAATTGGGTTTGATCCAAGGAAGGGTATACTAGTTACAATTCATTGGGTCATCCATTCACTGCCTCCAGGTTATATTTGCCTAGTTATGTGACATACACAAGCATGACCAGAAAACACATTTTTTACACTTTGCAGTTTTTGCACATGCATTTTATTTACAGTATTATCTTTATCTACCTTTACTAAACACTAAGAAGCCATTGTGGTCCAAATATTTGGGGGTATACCTGCAGGGGGTTTTGGGGGTCAATGCCCCCTTTGCCAGGTCAATGACCAGACCTAGAAGTCGATCAGGGCCTGATCAACAAGGATGTTACTGCTGGAGGTATGCAAACCGATGTATGAACCACAGCCTGGCTGGTCAGGTACCGACTTTAGGTGCCTGTCCAGCTCCCTCTTGGAGATAGCCAGGGGTCTATTGGTAATTCCACTTATGTATGCTGGGAGGCAGCTGAACAATCTTGGGCCCCTGACACTTATTTTGTCTCTTAGTGTACTCTTGGTACTCCTGCTTTTCACCGAGAGAATGTTGTATCACCTGCTGAGTCTTTTGCTTTCATAGGGAGTGATTTTCATGTGGAGATTTGGGACTAGTCCCTCTAGCATTTTCCAAGTGTGTATATTGTCAAGTATCTTTCTTGCCTATGTTCCAAGGAGTACAGGTCAAGGGACTTCAACCATTCCCAGTAATTTAGGTGCTTCATTGTACTTACACATGCAGTGAAAGTTATCTGTATATTCTCTAGGTCTGCAATTTCGTCTGTTTTGGCTCTTAGTGTACAGCAGTATTCCAGCCTAGAGAGAACAAGCAATTTGAAGAGAATGATCATTGGTCTGGCATCCCTAGTTTTGAAGGTTCTCATTATCCTTTTGAAGGTTCTCATTATCCTATCATTTTCCTAGGAGATGTGGTAGAAACATTGTTGTGATCTTTGACAGTGAGATTCTCTTAACATTATCACTCCCAGGTCCTTCATATTTGTGTTTCCCTTTAGTGTGTGGTTGGAATTTGTTTCGTATTCTGATCCAGTTTTTATCAAATAAGTAAATTTATTTAGGTAGAGGTACACATAAGTACAATTATCATACATAGTGTAAATTACCAAGGATAACCCAAAAAAGTCAAAGTGACTTATTTCCATTGGTGTCCTTGAGAGTTGTATTGGCCCAAGATATTCATTCACTTGATAACTCTAAGTGATACCTGTAAAGGTTCTGAGTCAGTTAAGCAATGATAATAATACTGAATCAGAACCTTTGACAATACCTAATGGAGTCTTCAGAAGAAGTGCTCTGGGTCCTCTATTATTCTAAAGTTAAGTAAATTATATGCCCATCAGTGAGAAACTTAAGCTCATATAGTATACAGAACAGGGTTTTCTTAGTGTCTGGTAAAAATAAAAAGAACTGAGGTTGCATATTATCTTTTAAACTGGAGTTAAAAGATAAAAACTGTCTGCATCTTGGGAAAACTGAATCGATACTCTCCAAATAAAAAAGAAAGCTTACTGGAAAGGGAATTACTGTTATGTATGTTATGAAGAATTTTTTTTTTTTTTTTTTTTAATATTTTTTTAACCTAACAGCCATCTCCCTCTGAGGCAGGGTGACCCAAAAAATGAAGAAATGAAAGTTTTTCTTTTTACATTTGGTAATTGAGACAGAAGAGGTTACTAGCCCCTTGCTCTCAGCATTTTAGTCACCTCTTATGACACACATGGCTTATGGAGGAAGGGTTCTTTACCACTTCCCCTCTGTAAAATATCTTTTTTCCATTCTTTGATTTTTGCTTATCCGGAGAACTGATTATCAACATACAAATAAAAAAAAAGTAAATGCATAGTACTTGCTTACTGAGGAATGGAAGATAATATGTCTGGTTGTTATATAATACTGCTGCACACTAGCAGCACCTTTCAAAGCAGGTGAAATTGTAGACAGCCTGTACTGTCTGCACAGACAGCCCATGCTGTCTGCCAGCTTAGTTCATATTTTGCACCACTAAAGTGCTGCCATCTGGGCCTGTCCAAGTCTGTGGGAAGCTGGTCCCACACTCTCTCACTCTCACAGTGGCCTGGCAGCAAGACAGAAGGCCTACTCTCTCTCTCTCGTGGGATGGCCCTCCCAGGCCATGGGCACAACACACAAGCCTGTGTACCCACCACGACTTTGCAAATAAAGTAAGAAGCCTCCGAAGACGTATCATTGAACCCGCTACATAATACCAATTAATCTTGGTTCACATTGGTGGGAAGCGGTGGTCGCAGCAGTTGTGTTTGCCCGAAGAGAGGAAGGAAGGTATGAAGTCATCTTCACTTTATCACCCTATACAAGAAGCATCCGTCTCTCAACGAGTTATCCTGACGTCGTGTCTGCACGTTTGAGCATCCAGACACAGGTACAAGCAGGATCTAGCCGAAATTTGCCGAATTTCTTCGAGAATTGTAAGTGGCATCCCAGTGACCCCACGCTACAGCGTCCCACGCTGTTTCTCAAGTCACGTGTTCAACGTCACTTGTATGTTTCTGTTGTTGTTCAGCTCAGCACAGCTGTTTCAGCAAACCAGAGGTGAGTTTTGTGGTGATTTCTGCGTCCAGTGTGTTTCCCTGTGTTTGTGGGTGGGAGGAGGAGGAAATGGCCAGATGCTCCCTCGCCATACACTCACCCACGCTCCTCGCCACCACACTACCATACACTCACCACTACTCACTCCCTCTGCTGTGTTTTCTGCTGTTTTCCATGTGAATTCATTGCCAGAGCTGTGTATCCGAGTGCCCGAGGCCACTCGAAGCTACGCGGATCAGCATGCCACGTAGATCAGCATGCCACGTAGATCACGACGCCACGTGGATCCCGACGCCATGTTGGGTGTGGGCGATGTCACGTGGATCTACAAGCCACGTGAGTTACCAGATGTCCCAGGCCACATGCTGTGGTCTGCTGCCCGCATCACATTGACGTCACCGACGATGCTGCCCGACTTCATGACGTCACGATGTCTGCCTGACGTCACCTCGAGATGTCTGCTGACGTCACAGTGCTGCTGATGTCACCTCGCGACATCACGCCTGGCATCACATGATGTCACATCGAGTGTTTCTAGTACAGTGGACCCCGCATAACGATTACCTCCGAATGTGACCAATTATGTAAGTGTATTTATGTAAGTGCGTTTGTATGTGTATGTTTGGGGGTCTGAAATGGACTAATCTACTTCACAATATTTCTTATGGGAACAAATTCGGTCAGTACTGGCACCTGAACATACTTCTGGAGTGAAAAAATATCGTTAACCGGGGGTCCACTGTAATTATTTCAGTATTGTTGAGAAGATTGAGAGAAGATATATGTCGTGTGTTAATTAATTCCTCTCAGTCAGTGTTCTTACATGTTAGTGTATGGCTTAGTGTCAGTTTTGTGCACATAAAAGCATCATTTGCTAGTTTAAGCCATGTTGTACCGCGGGTGTGTGTAGTTTCCTTGTGTCCAGTGAGGTCTGAGCCAGACCTGAGTAGCACCACTGTGGTAAGTCAACCGATGTGACCAGTGCGTTTGACAGCTGATATCAGTCAGCTCTGAGCCCGAGCCCCCTTGTACAGAAAGCTCTTATGCTCGTCGCTCGTGATGTTCTGCAGAATCGTACCTGCTACAATTCCCATCGAGATTTGTTTCACTTCACCTCCAGACCTTCAGAGTGCAGTTATATGTAGAGAAACAAGTCTGGAGATGCTTAGACTAACCTCTGCTATAACTCCAACTGCCGAGAGAATGACACTCGTCAGCCGCAGTTAGCCCTGACGGCAGGCGCTGTGTCAGCCTCGTGTCACAAGCTTCAGTGAGCAGCCTGCACAAAGAAGATGTCACTTTGACTGCTAGCTCTCTCACTGCAGTCTGGTGTATGATGTTACGACTCCCAGATGTTTCGCCCAGTCGTCTCTACCACGACTCGCTCCACAACTCGCTCCACGCTCGCCAGCAGTGACAGCCCAGCGACAGTACCAGTCGAGAAGTGTCTTGAGTCGCTTGCCAGAAGTCCTGCCCAGTTGCCAAGTTTTGTCGACGCCTCACTCGAGGGCACCAGCATGTCGTGCCCCAGGTTGAGTGAAACCTGCAGCGACTCCTACGATGACTGCTTCACCGTTCCAGAGGAGACCATATCCTGTTACGTCACAGCTCAGCCGCAGCGATGTCTCCTGTGTTGCAGTATCTGTCCAGACGCAGGAAGGCGTGCAGTGATGCCCTTCGATGCTCACTGCCTTTGACCACGATGTTTAGCACACCCCACATATTTTTTCTTCCCTCCCTGTAGGAAGTTTTTTTTTCCATGTCCATATGTATATATATGTTTTTATTTTGTGTTCTGTGCCCTATTCCTACGAGAGAGAGACCGAGTTTAATTTACCGCCAGACATGGTCGGGACGACCATATGGCAGGTGGTCGAGCGTATGTAGACAGTCTGTACTGTCTGCACAGACAGCCCATGCTGTCTGCCAACAGCACCTTTCAAAGCAGGTGAAATTGCTGACCTAGAAAATGTACAGAGAACCTTCACGGCGCGCATAACGGAGATAAAACACCTCAATTACTGGGAGTACTTGAAGTTCCTGAGCCTGTACTCCCTGGAATGCAGGCGGGAGAGATACATGATTATATACACCTGGAAAATCCTAGAGGGACTAGTACCGAACTTGCACACGAAAATCACTCACTACGAAAGCAAAAGACTCGGCAGACGATGCAACATCCCCCCAATGAAAAGCAGGGGTGTCACTAGCACATTAAGAGAAACACAATAAGTGTCAGGGGCCCAAGACTGTTCAACTGCCTCCCAGCATACATGAGGGGAATTACCAATAGACCCCTGGCTGTCTTCAAGCAGGCACTGGACAAGCACCTAAAGTTGGTACCTGACCAGCCGGGCTGTGGCTCGTACGTTGGATTGCGTGCAGCCAGCAGTAACAGCCTGGTTGATCAGGCTCTGATCCACCATGAGGCCTGGTCACAGACTGGGCCGTGGGGGTGTTGACCCCCAGAATTCTCTCCAGGTAAACTCCAGGTAATAATATCTTTTTCTACAGGTACATGTACAAGGTATACAGGCCTAGCTGACATCAATAACATACTACTATATAGAAAGTCCTTGTTATGCAAGGCATTTCGGGCAAATTAGGTCAATGCTGTCCTAGGATGCGACCCACACCAATCGACAACACCCAGGTACCTATTTTACTGATGGGTGAACATGGACAGCAGGTGTCTTATGGAAACGCATCCTGTTTTCCAGCCATACTGGGGGTCGATCCCCAGACCTCAGTGTGTGAGCTGATTGAGTTACGGGACACCCATATAACACCGTGTGGATTATACCTGCTCATCATAATGCCATACTCCTTAGACAAAAACTGCAACTTATTCAAAATATGAGATTAAAGTTTATTATGGATAAATTGTTTGATCTGAAGCAACGTAGGGCAGCTCCAATTCCTTGAATCAATTAATTATTACAGAATTCATGTTGAAGTGCTAAACCCAAAGGGGTCGGAGAGTTTCTGGGGAACAGGAGGCAATCAGGCTCAACCCAAGTGAGGCAAGTTCAGCTCCAGTTTCTTGTATCAAGAGCCCCTTCCCCCTTGAGGGGTAAATTAATTATACAACTTTGCAAACATTACTGAACTTTGACCTGACCTCAGGGAAGAGGTCAAAGTTCAATATTGTGCCTTGACGCCAATGAGGGGCTCTCGATCCAAGACATGATACCTATCCTCCCTTTCCTTGGATCGAACTTGATTGCCTTCCTCTCCTCCAAACGCTATATAACCCCTACGGGTTTAGTACCTCCCCAATTAAAAAAAAAAAGTGAACTTTAGCTTACTTGAAGGAACCTTATTCTCTCCACATAGCAAATATTACGTTGCAGAAGTCTTGGTAATAATCTAATGGAATTTACCCTTCTGAACAGCGATGAAATAATCATTTTAAAACTAAGTGGAGCTCTAGTCCATGGTCAGGGTGTTATGAGAGTCACCATCATCACAGTGAAAGTTCTATCTTTGTTAGGTTTATCAGGGCCACTGACAGCAGGAGCCGTATCGAACCCAACTTCTCGATGGTACCCGGAAGATTTGTTGCCCAAAGTTGGGCCATGAGAGAAAAGGAACAAAAGTTCATTTGTAAATAGAGATAGAAACTTTAAGTTTCCAATCAGATCCGGTGGACGCCCTTGCCAAGCTCCAGCAGAGAGGGACGCCCAAAACCCCATCTGAGTGCAGTAACCGGCTTCCCACCGAAGACCGTTAAAGAAGTATCCGCAGAGAGGCAAAAATGGAGCCGGTTAAAGTACCCGGATGACCAGGTGCCCCTCTTGTAGTGTGGCCGGCGAGCTAGATAGATGAGGACAAGTGTCCCTGAGAGACCGGTGGATATATCACCGATACTCAGGCGAAAGAAATGTCCACACCCGACGATGGCTGGTACAAAAATATCCCTAGTGAAAGTTGCTGCTGCCTCTTGTTGTTGATGGGTTAGTGTTAGGATAAGAGATAAGACTGTGTTCGGATTTTTAACCCCGTAGTGTTTGTTACCCAGGATAACCCAAGAAAGTCAGTGGAAATAAAAGACCCCAATGAAAATAAGTCATTCTCTGACTTCTTTGGGTTATCCTAGGTTCTCTACACATATGCTACACATATGGTGGCCCGGTGGCCTGGTGGCTAAAGCTCCCGCTTCACACACGGAGGGCCCGGGTTCGATTCCCGGCGGGTGGAAACATTTCGACACGTTTCCTTACACCTGTTGTCCTGTTCACCTAGCAGCAAATAGGTACCTGGGTGTTAGTCGACTGGTGTGGGTCGCATCCTGGGGGACAAGGTTGAGGACCCCAATGGAAATAAGTTAGACAGTCCTCGATGACGCACTGACTTTCTTGGGTTATCCTGGGTGGCTAACCCTCCGGGGTTAAAAATCCGAACAAAATCTTATCTCTTATCTTATGATAATCTATGTAACTGTATTTGTGTATACCTGAATAAACTTCAATCTTGTCCCCCACGATGCGACCCATATGTTTCAGCAGTTAGCTGGCTGACGTGTGCCACATGAGATGTGCTCGGTATTATACTCACCCCAAGATCATTTTCCTTGAGTGAGGTTTGCAGTCTCTGGCCGCCTAAACTATACTCTGTCTGCGGTCTTCTTTGCCCCTCCCCGATCTTCATGACTTTGCATTTGGCGGGGCTAAATTCGAGGAGCCAGTTGCTGGACGAAGCTTGCAGCCTGTCCAGGTCTCTTTGCAGTCCTGCCTGATCCTCGTCTGATTTAATTCTCCTCATTAGCTTCACATCATCTGCAAACAGGGACACTTCTGAGTCTATCCTTTCCATCATGTCATTCACATATACCAAAAATAGCACTGGTCCTAGGACTGACCCCTGTGGAACCCCGCTCATCACAGGCGCCCACTGTGATGCCTTATCACATACCATAACTCGTTGTTGCCTCCCTGTCAGGTATTCCCTGATCCACTGCAGTGCGAATCCTGTTATGCGATGCCTGATCCTCTTCCTCTTGTGAGTAACTGTGTCGAAGGTCTTCTTGCAGTCCAAGAAAATGCAATCTACCCACTCCTCTCTCTCATATCTTACTTCCATTACCTTGTCATAAAACTCCAGTAGGTTTGTGACACAGGATTTTCCTTCCCTGAATCCGTGCTGGTTGTCGTTGTCTTTGTGTCTACTTGCAGATTTGTCACCGATTTGTGTTTGAGGAGGATCGAAACTCAACTCCTGGCCCGCCTTCCAGATGCAGATGGCCTCACTGATTTCTGGCTTCTTGCGCCTTATCATATCTATTCCTGAAGGTGTGTATTGAATTTGCCTCCACCACCGCCTCATCGAAGTCATTCCACTTTTAAACTAACCTGAGACTAAAGAAATACACCTTACATTCCTATGGCTAATCTGTGTCTTGAGTTTCCACCTGCTTTCTCTTGAACGTTATACTCTTCATTCATCCACTCTGTCCCTCTCTGCAGTATTAACTCCACGTCGCGTTTACGTCTTATATCTCCACTAATCACTCACTACGAAAGCAAAAGACTTGGCAGACGATGCAACATCCCCCCAATGAAAAGCAGGGGTGTCACTAGCACGTTAAGAGACCATACAATAAGTGTCAGGGGCCCGAGACTGTTCAACTGCCTCCCAGCATACATAAGGGGGATTACCAACAGACCCCTGGCAGTCTTCAAGCTGGCACTGGACAAGCACCTAAAGTCGGTTCCTGATCAGCCGGGCTGTGGTTCGTACGTTAGTTTGCGTGCAGCCAGCAGTAACAGCCTGGTTGATCAGGCTCTGATCCACCAGGAGGCCTGGTCACAGACCGGGCCGCGGGGGCGTTGACCCCCGGAACTCTCTCCAGGTAAACTCCAGGTAAGGTCATCAGATTCAGTTTCTTCAACATATCTTCAGAGTTCATTCGTCTCAGTTCTGGTACTAGACTGGTTGCAAACCTTTGAACCTTTCCGAGCATCTGCACATGTTAGGAAGGTGTGGGCTCCATGCTGGGGCTGCTTACTCAATGTCGTATATAAAGTTTTGAAAAGTTATTCATAATCCTGAATGCTATTCTGAGGTTTGCTTGTCTTGTTTGTGCCGACGACATTATAAAGTTTATGTATAATTCTGGTAATATGTTTACCTGGAGTAAGTAAGTTTATTCAGGTATACACAAATATAGTTACATAGATTATCATACATAGCAACATATGTGTAGAGAACCTGGGATAACACAAAAAAGTCAGACAAAGTGACTTATTTCCAACGGGGTCCTGGAGTCTACTTGGAGGGTCTTCCGGGGGTCAACGCCCCCGCAGTCCAGTCTATGACCAGGCCTTGGTGATATATTCACCCTAGGTTCTCTACGCTGATACTTCCAGCTTCTCTCCGCTCTGACCTCATCTCTAAAACCTTGCATTTGCTTGAATTGAACTCGAGAAGCCAGTTGTTTGAGCACATCTGCATTATGTTGCATTATGCTTCGCAATTACTCAAACCCACACTATTTGCAGATGACACTACATACGTCTTCTCTCACCCGAGCCCAGTCACGCTAGCCAATACTGTAAATACCGAATTACAGAAAATATCTACCTGGATGAGGACTAACAAACTTACACTAAACATTGACAAAACCTACTTCATTCAGTTTGGTAACAGAGCTACATATGTCCCTCTTAACATAATGATAAACGGATCACCTATCACAAAACTAACAGAGGGAAAATTCATAGGAATCCACCTTGATAAAAGACTCAAATTTCATACACATATACAACAAATTTCTAAGAAAATTTCCAAGACTGTAGGCATACTATCGAAGATACGGTACTATGCTCCACAGTCAGCCCTCCTGGCCCTATATCACTCTCTTATTTACCCCTATCTCACCTATGGAATTTGTGCATGGGGCTCAACAACAAGTAACCATCTCAGACCACTAATTACCCAACAAAAGGCTGCAGTTAGAATGATAACAAATTCTCACTACAGGCAGCACACTCCACCAATATTCAATACACTCAACCTACTCACCATACAAAACATCCATACTTATTACTGCACCTATTACATACATAGAACACTCAACTCTGATATTAACCCTCCCCTCAAACATCTCCTTGCCAACCTCAACAGAACACATGACCATAACACAAGGCACAGATCACTCTTTGATATTCCTCGTGTCCATCTCACGCTATGCAAAAACTCAATGCACATAAAAGGCCCTAAAATCTGGAATTCATTACCTGTTAATATAAAAGAAACACTACCTGTTTATAAATTCAAGTCTCTTCTCAAAGATCACTTACTCACCCAAAACCAAATAAATACTGAATAACTGAACCTTATAAATTGTATATCTTAAATGTTTCTCACAATTATATCACATAAATGTTAAACCTAAAACCCAATCTAACTTTATTATTTTTTAAATTCACTACCTAACAGAATACTCCATTCTACTGAATTTACAACAATGCATGCAACCATATGACCTGTCTTTGTAATACTCACTTGTGCTTTATAGTAATCAGTTTACATTAATGTTTTTCACTGATTTCATCATTGCTTAGTTAATCTTAAGTTAATTTTAAGCCAGCCCGTAATGCTATGCATAGTATAAGTGGCTTTGGCATGCTGCTCTTATCTGTATTTTTTTGTACCTCTGTATGTGTGCTCAAATTATAAATAAATAAATAAATAAATAAATAAATAAATAAATACTATCGAAGATACGGTACTATGTTCCACAGTCAGCCCTCCTGGCCCTATGTCACTCTCTTATTTACCCCTATCTCACCTATGGAATTTGTGCATGGGGCTCAACAACAAGTAACCATCTCAGACCACTAATTACCCAACAAAAGGCTGCAGTTAGAATGATAACAAATTCTCACTACAGGCAGCACACTCCACC
>NC_091334.1:9049460-9149460 GCF_038502225.1 Cherax quadricarinatus
GGTAATAGAGTGGTAAAATGGGTGATAAGAGTAGGAGCGGGTGCCAGGTGCACGGCCAGGGTGAGTGTCCAGGGGACATACCCGTGTGTTAATCCTCGCTCATCGGCCTCAGATCTCAATGGAGTGACCTCTAATTTGTGTAATAGTTATGAGACGTTAAATCGTCTTGTGAATGGTAATGTAATCAGTGATAATAACATTGAGTTAAGAGAATGCGGGATGTGAAATAGAGCGCCTTGCTCCGAGTGAACGTGTGACTCTCGTACCGGGGATAATGGAGATTTATAGAATCACGACTTCTAACCGGGACAAACCGACGGATACCTCGTCCTGCCGGAATGAGAACCGTGTCGGTGTAGCAGGACATCGAAACTGAGATGGTGAATGGAAGAAATAAGGAGTATCAATCACCCACAGTTAAGTAACCCTTCTAGTTATAACAAACTTATGCTGGCCAGTAGTGTTATGTTATAATTAGATAGGTTCTGAGTGATCCAGCTACCTCAAGTGATCACCAGAGAACATCTGGTAAGTGGTGGGATTATGTACAAATGTTTTCCTTGATGGATGTATCCAGGTGTATCCTGCCCCCCTCCCCTTCATTCAGCTAAACTAATATAATCTATACAGTCCACAATTAATTAGTAGCACCGTACTTGTGGGTGCTACCCAATCCATACTGGTCTCGGATAGATATGGATAAGATTGTGAGGTCGAGGGGACCACTTGGTGCGACCAGGGGTGGTTAAGTTTTCTCACATGTCTACACGGGGTGACTACGGTAAACAATATGATTGTTTCCCAATGAGATTACTGGTATGTATATAATGTTGAGGTACATACAGGTAAGCACCCTAGAAAATTTTCCATAGGGTGCATAATAAACATATTAAACTAAACTCCTGCGAATCCTACCTCACCTGACGTGTCTCAGTGGAAACAGATCAGGATTGCACAGCGTTATACAGCATTTTGGATCGAACTGGAATATACGCAGACCAAGTAAGTTCATCTAGGCACAGGTACACACAAGTATGATCATCATACATGATATAAATTACTTAGGTTAACCTAAAAAAAAGGCCGACAGTGACGTATTAATAATATCTTTATTTCTACAAGTAGATGTACAAGGTATACAGTCCTAGCTGACATCAATGACATACTACCATATAGAAAACCGCTTCTTATGCTGAGCATTTCAGGCAAATTAGGTCAGTTTGTCCCAGGATGCGACCCATACCAGTCCACTAACACCCAGGTACCCATTATACTGATGGGTGAACATGGACAGCAGGTGTCTTATGGAAACACGTCCCTAATGTTATCCAACCGTACCGGAGATTCGAACTCCGGACCATGGATAGTAAATATATTAATGCCTTACATCTGTTGTCATGGGTTACGTAACCCAAGTTGAAGAATGAGATTATGTGGAGCGCTAAAACCATAGGGATTGTACAGCGCCTGTGGGAGGGGAGATGGAAAGCATTTAGGCTTAACTCGGGGAAATGGACCACAGATCCATTTCCCTAGATCAAGAGCCCCTCACCAGCATCAAGGAACCTCCCTTGAGGGGTAACAGTTGCTGAAACATTTCCATAATTAAGATTCCGAACCGCTGCACAAAACTGCAAATGGCTTACCTCATTAAATAATTGTCAACAAACTGCTTCTGATGAGTCCATTACCTGGTTCAACACACTTATGACGTCTGATTCGTCATGATCCCATACTTGTTCTTCATTTGTTTTACACTTGTACTCAAAATAAGCACTTTTTTTTATCATATATGATAAAGAATTTTGTTGTAAATTAATTTTAACAGAGAGTGGGAGCGTTGTTTATGAAGGCGAACGTGTTGAGATTATGAGTGTCCGAATGTGTGGCTCAATGTGTGGCCCATGGCGAGGCTTAACACACCTGTCATGATGGGCAAGTGAGAGACGGAACACCTGACAGGTGTGGAAGACGGAATGCACCTGCCATGATGGGCAGATGTGGAAAAAACACACCTACCATCAAGGTGCAGGTGTGGGAGGACATACACCTGCCATGATGGGCAGGTGTGGGAGAAAAGATACACCAATGAAGGGGCTGGTGGGAGACGGAACACACCTGACAAAGGGGCAGGTATAGATGGAATACACCTATCATGAAGGGGCAGGTGTGGGATTTGGGACACACATGATAAGAGCGAGGTGTGGGAGATGGGATATACTTGCTGTGAGCAAAGTGTGGGAGATGGGACACACCTGCCATTAACGGGCAGGTGTGAGAGACAGGACACACTTGCATAAGTGAGGTGTGGGAAATGGGACACACCTGCTACAAGCAAGGTGAGAGATATAGGACACACCTGCTAAGAGATGTAGGAGACAACACACCTGCCATTAGGGGTCAGGTGTGGGAGACAAGACACACCTACCATGATGGGCAGGTGTTGGAGATGTGGCTGTGAGAGATGCAATATAACTGTCATGACCTGCCAGTGACCTCCATCGAAGACACCACAAGACTCCAAGCGGACATCAATCAAATCTTCAAATGGGCCACTCAAAACAATATGAAGTTCAATGAAGAGAAATGTCAACTACTCAGATATGGAAAACTTGAGGAAATTAAAACTGTATCAGGGTATACAACAAATTCTAGCCATACAATAGAGCGAAAAAGTAATGTTAAAGATCTGGGATTGATAATGTTAGAGGATCTTGCCTTCAAAGACCACAACAATGTATCTATCACATCTGCTAGGAAAATGATAGGATGAACAATGAGAACCTTCAAAATTAGGAATGCCAAGCCCATGATGATAAATTGCTGACCTGAAGAATGTACAAAGAACTTTCACAGCACACATAAGTACGATAAGGCACCTAAATTACTGGGAACGGTTGAAGGCCCTTGATTTATATTCCCTGGAACGCAGGCAAGAGAGATACATTATAATATACTACTACACTCGGAAAATCCTAGAGGGATTAGTACCAAACTTGCACACTAAAATCACTCCCTATGAAAGCATAAGACTTGGTAGGAGATGCAACATTTCCCCAATGAAAAGCAGGGGTGCCACGAGTACACTGGGAGACAACACAGTAAGTGTCCTGGGCCCAAGACTGTTCAACTGCCTCCCAGCATACACAAGAAGGATTACCAATAGACCCCTGGCTGTCTTCAAGAAGGCACTGGACAGGCACTTAAAGCCAATACCTGACCAGCCAGGCTGTGGTTCATATGTCAGTTTGCTTGCAGTCAGCACTAATAGCCTGGTTGAGCAAACCCAGATCAACCATGAGGCCTGGCTTCAGACTGAGCCACAAGGGTGTTGACCCCCGAAACACTCTCTAGGCATACTCCAGGTAAGGGACAGGTGGGAAATGGGGCCATGATATGGGAGATGGAATGCACCTACTTTAGTGGCTGGTGTACCTCACCCACATCAGGAGGGTGGACAGATGTGGGAGATAGGACATACACACATTTTCCATCAAGGAACAGGTGTGGGGAGGACTGTCATTGGGAAAGCAGACAAAAAAAAAAATGTTTTTTCTATGCAGTTCAGGATTTTTTTTTTTTTTTTTTTTTTTCAACAAGTCGGCCGTCTCCCACCGAGGCAGGGTGACCCAAAAAAAAAAAAGAAAGAAAATCCCCAAAAAGAAAATACTTTCATCATCATTCAACACTTTCACCACACTCACACATTATCACTGCTTTTGCAGAGGTGCTCAGAATACAACAGTTTAGAAGCATATACGTATAGAGATACACAACATATCCCTCCAAACTGCCAATATCCCAAACCCCTCCTTTAAAGTACAGGCATTGTACTTCCCATTTCCAGGACTCAAGTCCGACTATATGATTATAGGATTATATTTCTCAATTACATCTTATAATTAGTCAAACTGGAAAATAAGAGGGTAATGCGGGGCAATCTAAAAACTAAAGCTACACTTGTTCTTGAATTAAACCTGATTATCTCACATTCCCCAGGGAAGGTAACTAATAAATTCTTGATTATCCCAGGAGGCTTTAGGGAGTAACTACTATGGTTATAATTATAACCTTAATTTTTACAGGGGTGGACCGGTAAGCCAGTGGAAGGCCTCAGTCAGATAACCAAAAGTTCGAGCTGTGGATCATTGTATGACTAGGGCCCATATCAGGAAACACTAGTCCTGTTTCCTGAAAAACCTTACCTAACCTAGCCTAACCAGGAGGCTATGATTAAATGATCACATAAAAACTAAATGTAGAGAAGAAAAACTGTATAGTCGTCTTCTTTCTTGGGTTCACCCTGCCTCAGAGGGAGACTGCCAATGTTTTAAAAATAAAAAAAATTACTTGAGTATAATTCTCATTGACATACACAATCATACTTATTCATACATGCCTTATTACTTTTCAAGGTGGCATCAAAATCATGAAAAAGTCTATCTGCCAAAGGTAAGACTAGCTACAGTTCTTATGTTATGTTCTTATGTTATGTTCTTATGTTATGTTCTTATGCTATGTTCTTATGTTATGTTCTTATGTTATGTTCTTATCTATGTTATGTCTATGTTCTTATGTTAGTGGGATGAATTGTAAAGGACCTGCCTAGTATGGGCCAACAGGCCTCCTGCAGTGCTCCTCCTTTCTTATGTTCTTATGTTTGTAATTTAGATTGTAATGCTCTCATTAAATATAGTACAGTACTACTGTATAAGGAACCCTGCATAAATCATGGGCTTCCTATTAATCCAGAGTCCACTAAAGATGGTGAATTAATGAACATAGTTAATTAAATAAATACCTTCCCTCATAATGATTGCAATGAACTGCACCTCATAATTTTTTGTTTTCTTAAAGACTACAATGATCTGTATTTTTTTTTTTGTCTTCACAGGACAGTACTGAACTTTATGTCTCATTTTGTCTTCATGTACACAAATAATTTAATGTGTGTTATTATCTGCTAATTTATACAGAGCATTATGATTACAAAAGTCAAAACAATAAGAGAACAAAGAAAAGACGTGTATGTGAAAAATCTCATTTATTATTTTGGAATATCTTGTCAGAATCTTCTTGACTCCCCTGTACACACAACTGGCCACTCTGTGTCTGTTCTTCAAACACATTATGGCTATTAAAAAAAAGGAAATCTGCCTGTTTTATAATTATCTGAGTTACAGAAATAATGCATACATTTTATTGAGATCTAACTTCGTTTAGAAATTGACAACAGAAACAATAAACTGTCATACACAGCATAAGGCATACCCAGACCCACAAACTGATTGGTGGGTTATGCAATCCATAAGCATACACTGTACATCTCTTCTTTTTTTTCTGTCAGCAAAGTAGAATGGCCAGTAAACAATAAATACTTAATAAGAAAGGAACTTAATTAGCAATGGAGACAGGGTGATGGCGACCTCATTCACTACAGCATTTTATTCTGCATAAGCCTAAAATGTTACCCTATGCAATAAACTGTATAACTTACCAAACAAAATGTCTAAAGCCACCCAAGATGTGAGAAGAAAATGTTTTCTAGTTTTAAAAGAAGCTATGCTTAATATTCTTTCCAACAGTATTTAAAAATAATTATCCATAAAGTTAGTGTAACTGATAAAGCCTTTGTTACAGAATTCTAAATACTGCACATCTTGAAAAAAGTGAATGGTGAAAAATATCATGATATCTACATCTCAAGAGGTAGCTGAAATAATTACTAATACCATATGAATTTATACAAATTTATTTGCAACCGCTGGTGCCAGAACCTAGCATATCATATAAAAGGGTACCACCTTAATGCTGGTGAAAGGTTCTTGATCTAAGAAATTAGAGCTTCTCTTCTCTTCCTCAGAATAAACGGCATTATCTCCCATTCCCCATGTGCTATATATGACCCTTGTAGGTTAGGCGCTTCCCCATTACTAAAATAATAATGAATATTTAGGGAAATTAGTTTACATATTGTACATCCAACCTATCAAACCACAGCCAAGCATATACTGTAATGTATAACTTCACTTCCTTCACTGACTAGAATAGAACAAAGACATAACCACAACTGGAATGATTTACAAAAGAGCTAGAACTTTAAAAAAATGGGTTAAAACAGTATTCATTTACAAGACATATTTAGCGTGTAATATTTGTCTATGCCAGTGTAATTATGAACGATGATTAATCCCCATGGCACCTGAACACCCTGTCACCTTGCCTCTACACATTCATGCACTCACGAATGTAATCACAGTTTAGGTTTGGAAATGAGGAAAAGGAAGGAAAATATTTAGAATTATAGGTGGGTGAATATCTATGCCTGAAACTAAGAGCTAACCTAAGAAACTCTCAAAATGCATTTAGCTGCTAATTCTCATTCTGTGACCTAACTAAATTACCAGTAGTATGAACAGCCATAGTTCACAGAAAATCCCTCACCAAAGCTCATTAGTATAAACATTTTTCCTGAAGAGGACCCTCACTCCAAAATAAGACGCCAGCCTTACATAAGGGGCTAGTCTAACACAAGCATAGCAATTTTTGTCTCATGATTAGCGGACGAAGGATCAAGCCTTTGCCACTCCCTCTGCTGAATGACCCCACAGAGGTTTAGTGCTTCATATAAATAAAATATATAGCCCAACAGACATAAAATGCATGAGGCAAAGCTTTCCATGGATGTCCAATCTTGTATTATGGATAGTTTGAAAATACATACATGGAAGGCAAGCCTAGCATCAGTGTTCTGTCTCGCTTGACGTCAACCATGAATGTATAGGTGACAAGCCCTGCATGGGTGGCCTATGTAACAGCAAATACTCTTATTGCAGCACTCAACAGCCCACATGGGTTTAATTATTTTTTTTTAAGCAAATACAATGATAATAAAAATTTTAATGGCAACCAGATTTGTTAATATAACTGGTCTAAAATGCATGACTGCCAAGGTAAGACAGAACTTAAACAGAAAAAAACATGTAACACACATGGGACAACACACAAGTGACATCTGCTCAAAAACCATATTTACACTGTACATATAGTTGGCTATTTACAATTTTCCATTATTCAGCAATAAGAGTCACCAATAATTATCCATTGAATATTCATAAAGTATGTAATACAGTATGTATATATATATATATATATATATATATATATATATATATATATACATACATACATATAATTTCTGTACAAGTGTGTGTGCTACATAGCCCACATAGGTTTAGTGCTTTCCATTTCTGATGCACACTAATAATAATATACAAATTTTGAACACAATTTTCAGACAATTTTTATATGAGATCTATTACATGGATTTCATGTGGATGTAATTAAGGGGACTTTTATGCCTGAATTATTATGGATTTATACTTCAGAATGTAGTACCATTAATACATGCTGTTGAATGAGATCACATCTTGTGTGGTATACGCTGGGTAGGAATTCTAACTGCAGGGAACGCCTAAACAAGTCTCTGTCCGGAAGAGGATCAGACAACATACAAAAGCGTCTTCATTGGACCTACTTAAATATGTTCTAGCTTATTACAGCATTTAAAAAAATAACACTGAAAAATCCTTGGAATCATCTTAAGATAGAATATATAATCAGAGATCATTTGTTATTAAATAAGTTTGCTAGTTGCAGTGAAGTGTATGTAAAATATTTAGTTTCACATCATAATGTAGCTTTTTACAGAAGACAATGTTTATTAAGTTTTATGTAAATGCTTTAATGTCATCTTATAATTTTAATAGTAAGGTAAGACTGTAAACACAACTCTACCTCTTTCACATACACACAGTATTTGTCTCTGTTTTACAGATTCAAGTACTCTTGATTAACAGCATACAGGTAAACTGCAGCCTTAACAACTCTCTTACACTCAGTACACTCTAAACCTCACATACCAATCAACTTTCATATATATATATATATATATATATATATATATATATATATATATATATATATATATATATATATATATATATATATACATGTATATATATATATATATATATATATATATATATATATATATATATATATATATATATATATATATACACATACATACATATATATATATATACACATATACATACATATATATATATATATATACACATAAATACATATATATATATATATATATATATATACACATACATACATATATATATATATATATATAATATATATATATATATATATATATATATACACATATATATATACACATACATATATATATATATATATATATATATATATATATATATATATATATATATATATATACATATATACATACATATATATATATATATACATATATATATACACATACATACATATATATATACATATATATATATATATATAAATGCACATAAAGAAATCATTTATATTTCATATATACTAGGTATAAAGAAATAATTTATATAAAGTTCTGGTGTAATATATTGGTAATAAAAACTGCTTGTTTTATTAGTTCCTGTGAATAATATAATTAAAATTTTGTTCTTTAAAGATGCCAAAAATCAATTAGCATGAAGAGCAACAAAGAGCAAAATGACTACCGAAATTTATTTACTCAACTTTAGTCTGAAAAATTAAAATTCATTTATGGTGAAATATATTGAACAGCAAAATAATTGGTAAATTAGTTTCTCTTTACCAAATATTAATGTTGAAGAGAGAGAAAATCCAATTTACGAATCATATAAAACCAATGTCCCCTCCAGAGAGGTTCCTTGATGCAGTAAGGGGCTCTTGATTCAAGGAAATTGACCTAACTTCTCCTTCCTTGGACTGAACCTGATTACCTTCCCCAAGCACTGAACGACCCTTGCAGGTTCCAAGTTCCCCTCCCCCGCTTCCCCAAGAATATAAATGAAACTGCCATTGCTTCAAAATACAGGTATATGAGATGCTTAAAGATTTGATCCAATTATTTCTGACTGCATATATATTTTGGACTAAGTTGGATAGTAGGATTTAATTAATGTTTAGCACATTTTTGTGATATTAATACCATAATATTAATAATAATAAATAATAATGTGTGAATGGCACTGTTTCTAGACATTATCCTCTATTATACGATGCATAGTCACAAAAGTTTAGGAAGAATTTTAGATAATCTAAAGTTTGCTGGGTCCCTGACTAGCTAATTCCTTTAACCCAGAAGAACTGTGTCCTGCCCAGCAGGATATCAGGATATAGTATAAAGGATGTTGGGAATTGTTTTAAATTTGCTCTAATGTTGTGCATTATTGGACCACAGCCTATATTTAACACAAGAGTAAATTCATGTGAGGCCTGTTAATCTATTAATTAAAATATTATTTAAGCCTGTCCTCTTTACTAACCATACTAATAAATGCAGAAAAGTTAAAGAAAAAAAGTAACTGATGACGGTCTAAAAAAAGACTCTATAACTAGGTCTTCTTAGCTGATAAATAGTCTTTACATGTGCATAAATACATAAAAGCCTACCAGTATTATGGAATAATAAGCACATATAATAGTTGAATTAAATGATGTACAATGCTTACTACTTGCAGAGATGACAACAGGACTGTTATGAGCAGCAGTCCCAAGAAATATGAAGTTCAGTGCCACCAGAAACATTCCAGATGCACCATTTTCCTTCTTTATACCAGTTTTAGCACTGAATTTAGGATTTCACGCTATACGAGTCTTACAGATTGAGAACATGTTCGTGAAAAATTCATAACAACCTTGCAAATTTGAAATGAACTTTATATGACATTTTGATCCAGCTAGGACTATTATCAAGTTATAACTTGAAAATGGTACAGGATGGGCCAAAACACTTTAAATGCTGAACCTAATTTGTTGGTTACTTGACATAAGAAAGAAGAAACACTGCAGCAGGCCTACTGGTCCATGCAAGGCAAGTCCAAGTCACCTCCCAGCTTAAACCAATGACTCACCAAGTCAGGTCAGGTCACGTCCACTTAAGGAAGGGGTATGGCATCCGACCTATTAGCACAAGCTAGTCAGGTCCAACTCACACCCACTCATGTATTTATCTAACCTATTTTTAAAACTACACAACATCCTAGCTTCTATGATGGTACTCGGGAGTTTGTTCCACTAATCCACAACTCTATTACCAAACCAGTGCTTTCCTATATCCTTCCTGAATCAGAATTTTTCCAACTTAAAACCACTGCTGTGAGTCCTGTCTTGGCTAGATATTTTTAGCATACTACTTACATTCCTGTTCCTCATTCCTGTTTTCCATTTATACACCTCAATCATATCACCCCCTAATTCTATACCTATCTAGAGTGCAGATTCAGGGCCCTCAGTCTATCCTCATAGGAAAGATTTCTGATACATGGGATCAACTTTGTCGTCCTCCTTTGTATGTATTCCAGTGCATTAATATCCATTCTGTAATACAGTGACCTGAACTGTGCAGCAAAATCTAAATGTAGCCTACCCAAAGATATATAGAGTTGAAAAAGAACCTGAGGACTCCAATTATTTATGCTCCTTGATATGAAGCCAAGGATTCTGTTTGCTTTATTGCAAACACTTATGCACTGTTGTCTTGGTTGTAGATTACTGCTAACTAGAACTCCTAAATCCTTTTTGCAATCAGTAATATTAAGATCTACATTATTTAGTTTATATGTGGCATGGTTATTTTCTTGTCCAATGTTTAGAACTTTGCATCTGTCTATATTAAACCACATCTGCCACTTCTCCGACCACTGCATCAGTCTATTCAAATCTTCTTGGAGTGCTCTGTCCTCATTTGAATGAATTAGGTGACTTATTTTGGTGTCATCAGCAAACTTGCTTATGTAGCTATTTATTCCCTCATCAATGTCGTTTGTGCAACACTGACCCCTATGGAACACCACTCGTGATGTGCCCCCACTCTGATTTCTCCCCACTGATGCAAACTCTCTGCTGCCTATCTGTCCACCATGCCTCTACCCAGGAAAAAATTTCTCCTCCTATTCCGTGTGCCTTAATTTTCCTCAATAGCCTCTGATGTGGAACTCTATCGAAATCCTTACTGAAGTCCATATACACAATATCATATTCATTACCATGATCTACCTCCTCAAATACCTTGGTGAAAAAAGTTAGTAAATTCGTAAGGCAGGACCGCCCCTTTGTAAAACCGTACCGAGATTCATTAATCAATTTATGTCTTTCAAGATGGCTACGAATTGCCTTGGCAATTATTGATTCCATAAATTTTCCCACTATGGAGGTAAGGCTTATTGGTCTATAGTTTGAAGCTAAAGACCTGTCTCCTGCTTTGTAAATTGGTATTACATTTGTCATTTTCCACTTGTCCGGCACAATGCTAGTTTGTAGTGATGTGTTGAAAAGACTAGCCAAAAGTTCATCAGGGCCTGGGGATTTGTTTGGTTTTAATTTCTCTATTGGTCTGAGGACCATGTCACTAGTTACCCTAATTGTGAATAGTTTATTACTGTCCTGCTCTACATAATTTATAATTTCTGGAATTTCACCAGTATCTTCCTACGTAAAAACTGAGAGGAAATAAGAGTTAAAAATTTCACACATTTCCTTATCACTGTCCAGTAATCTGACCTGAGTTACATTAGAGTAGGCCAGTCTTGTTCCTAATCTTACTTCTACATACCTGAAACCTTTCGGGTTAGTCTTCGAATCCCTTGCCACTTTAGCCTCATAATCTCTTTTGGTTCTTCTTATTCCCCTCTTTAATGGAATATATTGATTTCTTAATTGCCCCTCTCCTCTTTTGATACATCTATATATGCCTCTCTTTTGACCAATGAAATGTTTTAATCTATTGTTTATCCATTTGGGATCATTTTTTGCTGATCTAATTTCCCTACTTGGAACATAAGTTGTCTGGGTAGCTAGAACTATGCTCTGAAAAACATCATATTGGCAACCAACACCACCTACCTGTCCCATAGTCAGGTCGTTCCAATTTAGTCCACCATGTAATTTCTCAGTCCCATGAAATTGGCCAAGCGGAAGTCTAGGGCAGAGACTTGATTGCAGTTATTGGGTAATTCCATGATATATTGAAACTAAGTGATTTGTGCTTGCTTTCCCCAAGCTCATCATTAACCTCAAGATTTTTAATTAGTGATTCCTTGTTGGCAAGAACCAAGTCTTAGCAGATTGTTTCCTCTAGTTGGTTCTGTCACAAACTATTTTAAAAAGCAATCCTGAATCGTATCATGAGAGTCACTAGACTCAAGATTTCCTATCATACTGTTCCAATCAATTTGTCTGAAGTTAAAATCTCCCATTAACATGACATGTTCATATCTAGATGCTTTATGAATTTCGTCCCATAGAAGCTCACTGTACTCCCTATCAAGATATGGGGGGCCTATAAATCACACGCAAAATTAATTTGTCACGACCCTCAAGAAACTGACTTACATCAGAGTACACTGGTTACAGAATTGTCAGTTACTGTTATGATGACAACAAAACAATCTCAGCTCTAGCCACGACAATCACCTGTACCGTCCACCCACTCTCCCTCCCATTAGTCTCTTACATAGAATGTTTACCATGTTAAGATTTC
Organism: Cherax quadricarinatus; assembly: GCF_038502225.1. Classification (NCBI taxonomy): domain Eukaryota; kingdom Metazoa; phylum Arthropoda; class Malacostraca; order Decapoda; family Parastacidae; genus Cherax; species Cherax quadricarinatus. Next base: position 9,062,065 of record NC_091334.1, read on the forward strand.
AAGCTAATCCAAAAATTTCCAATGGCACATTAATATACACAAAAACTGTCATTGTACAGTAATTTAGTTCATCTGGATTACAAGTGTAAGGTCTTGGAGCAAGTCCCCTCAAGATGGAACTATTGTTCCCTTTCTCAGATCAGATCTGATTACCTCTCCTTCCTGTGGATTAGCACTACCTCATGATTATAGTTATAATAATTTAGGACAAATGTTGCAAATAACATTTACCATTAACTACATATCTACATGAGCTGTCATTGTGATAGCACTAACCATATTTCTTGAAACTGTTCAAGCTAGTGACCAAGGCTAAAATAAATAAGTTATGCCTATAAACAATGAGTTGTGCCTCGTTGTCTAACGAGGAAAAATGTTGCTAGTTTTAAAACTTTGAAATGCTGATCATCTTGGCACATTGAACAGGAACAGTTGCAAAAGTGAGGCCAAATGAAGATACTACAAGAGTATACTACAATAGTAGTAGGACTCTACTACACAATGACAGTATTGAGGTATGCTTTATACATGGCAGTCTTAGCACTGCAGTATTAATTACTCATCATTCAATTCTCAATTTTTGAGAAATCTATGCACAAAATTTAGTAAAATTAGATTAGTACAATGTTTATGTCACTATAAAATATCTGTATTACACTGTAAACAAAGAAAAAGAGACAAAATAAATTCATTAACAAAGCTAAGAATATGTAATACAGATGTAATTTAATATTGTTAAAAATTTTACAACAAAGTTTTCCAGTCAATTATTCTCTGCACAAAATTAAAATCAACAGACAGACACAAGGAAAAATAAATACAGTAGAAATCCCTTTCACTACATACAGGATTGTTAGTGAAGAAATTTGAATAAATAATGACTACAGCTACATCTCATCTATGCATGTACAGTTTAACACTTTAAGATGGAAGGTAGTAGTATATGTTTTGACACTAGCATTACATACACTGATAACTAGAACAGCTTTCATATTCACACGACTGTGACTATTACGTTCAGCTTCTGAATACAGTAATTAATGGAACACACCTACATCTTGAGTGCATATTTTATTTTTAATCTTCTAGCCACAACACCACTTTTGTATACAAATTTTATGACTGATTAAAACCTTTCATCAACTTTTTTTTTAGATAAATACAGTACATTATATCTCTGAGGCTCTCCAGTCACTGCTCATTAGCATAATACATATTACTCTGCCTTGCAGTAAACAGTGACATTAGCTCTCCTTTTCCCCTAACACCCTTGAACGGATGATACTGTCCAAGATGCTGGCTACCGCTCAACCCATACATTTATGACCAATAATACAAGAGCCAGCATCATTATAGAACTACACTGGTATGATTGTTGAGAAGAGTTGATGTTCCATACACAGGGTGGCTGTGAACAGTTGAGAAGAAGTCTTTGTGCCCCAACAGGGTCGTGCTCCCAGAGATCCTTCTGGGCAGCCTGAGCTGCAATTCGGAAACTCTGATCGCCTGTCGTGACAAGGTCGAAGATGCAGGAATCCAGGTAATAATCAGTGATATTGTATTCCTTACACAACTTTGTAGCCTGCAAAGAGATGTTCAGGTACACTGTCAGACATTTTAAAAAGTGATTATATGCGAGAGAAATTTCAAAATGTTTAATATTTCTATTGTTGTATGTGTTAAGAGTGTAGGGGTATCTGGTGTTGGTTTTTGATTCAAGGAACTGAAATTTTCTTCTTTAATCAAACCTGATTATAACCTCCCATTCCCCATTAGGTTTAACACTTCCTCATGAATATGACAATCATACATGTCTACATACATACATATAAGGCAAGGGACAGAATACTGTAGTTTTATTAATTAAATGTGTTTCAAAATCCAAAATTTTGGTAAAAAAAATAAAACACTAGGCACATACACTTTGTGCTGTAAGTAATGTGTATTACTGAGCATTTATTAGGGTTGGCCCTGCAAGGGGGTGCCTAAATGCTGGTAAAGGACTCTTGATTCAAGAAATTGGAACTACCCTTCCCTTACTTGAATCAACCTGATTACCTCCCATTTCCCAGGTGTTGTATGTCTCCTATGGATTTAATGGTTTCTTATGAATACAACAATAGTCCAATTTCTAGGTTTAAGCAGAAAATAAAAAAATGAAACAGTGGTAAAAAAAGAAGACACCTGTGCTTGCATATTTTCGCTACAGCCAGAGACCATCATCCTTTTCTGAAGAGGGTCTCTTGACCGCGACCAAAATATATATATCTCTTATTTACTGCGTTTCATTTTGTTGGTCCAATTTCTGGGAATTCTGAACTTTTTCCCTTAAGTAAAATGTATTGACAGTAGTGAATGACTCTTGGTCAAAGGAACAAGAGCTACCTTTCCCTTCCTTAAGTCAAACCTGATAACCTCTCATTTCCCCCAAACACTGTATGTATGTCCAACTTTAGGAGATCATCTGCTGAAGAGGACCTCTGACTTGTGTTTCATTTTATTGATCCAAGTGGATGTTCACCTTTCACTGATCTGTGTTCACAATTTATTTGAGAAAATAAAGTGTACCGTGATGAATAAGACAAACATGCAATATCTGGGTATATTTACTGCCAAAACACATTGCTTGTATAACTGGCATTTGTTACCATATTTTCCAGCATATAAGGCATGCTTTTTCTCTACAAAAAGTCTTGGAAAATCATGCTGTGCCTTGTATGCTCAAGGTCAGGGTCAAAGGTAGGCTTTGTTTACTAATGTCACCTTACAACTGCTTGGAAACATCGTCTAATACGTCTTATATTCCTGTGCGCCTTATATGCCAGAAAATACAAGTGAACATAATACTGGAGACAGTAGAAAAGGTAATTTTAAGGTGATCAGTCCCTCAGCCATGGTAGGAAGTGGTCAATCCCTCCAGGCCTGGAAAAATGACTACCCCAAACCTACTTCTACTATCTCCTGTGATATAATTGCTGGTATTCGACTGAAGAAGTCTATTTTGCAGGTAATATGTTTCGACAATAGAAATACCCAAGTGGTGTGTGTGTGTGTGTGTGTGTGTATTTTAGTTACCATTTTGTCCTAGGCACATGTCGATTAGACACTAGGCCTGTATGTGTGTGTGTGTGTTTTATACATCAATTTAATGGCATTGCATTTCAGCTCTTATATAATAGTGTAGTTACTTGTAAATGTGACTGAATATGTCATCCAAAATTAAACAGGAATTATGGTGCCCTGTGGCCTGGTGGCTAAAGCTATCGCTTCACATGGCAAGGGTCTGGGTTCAATTCCCAGCGAGGGTAGGATCATTGGATGTGTTTCCTTACACCGCTTGTCTATGTTCACCCATCAGTAAAGTGGGTACCTGCGTGTTATTCGACTGGTGTGGATCACATCCTGGGACAAAACTGGCCTAATTTGCCAGAAATGCTCTGCATAACATGTGGCTTTCTATATAGCAATAGTATGTCATTGATGTCAGCTAGGCCTGTATACCTTGTACATGTACTTGTAGTAAATAAAATTATTATTATTATTATTATTATTATTATTATTATTATTATTATTATTATTATTATTACTGTGATGGCTTTTTACATGCTGTCAAATTATGGATAGACTTTTTCAATTGCGCATACAAAAAATAGCACTAGGTAGAGAAGCTTTATACCTTCTTTTTGCTCATGGCTACGGCGGATGCAGCGCCGGCCCTGTCTAGCAGTTCATGAGGAGGACAGCCCTGTAGACACAACTGTAACTCATCGTCACCTTCCAGCTCACGCAATAACTTCTCTGGCAGTGTTACTTGCACAGTCAGGTACCTGTAAAGAAGCAATGTTATTTGGATAGTCCTGTACCTGTGAAAGACTAATACGTATTACTTAGTCTGGTACCTACTAAGGAGCAATGTTACCTAGTCTGGTACTTGAAGAGGAGCAATGTTACCTAGTCTGGTACCTGACAAGGAGCAATGTTACCTAGTCTGGTACCTGAGGAGGACCAGTGTTACCTAGTCTGGTACCTGAGGAGGAGCAGTGTCACTTAAACAATCACATACCTGAGGAGGAAGTGTTACTTGTATACATGTGAAGCCTATCAACTATATATTTTACCACTGTCCTGTGTTTGTGAAGGGGTCGAGACTCAGCTCCTGGCCCCACCTTCTAGACTGCCTGCCTATTTTCCTGACCTTTGATGATATACCTTGGATGAGTTTCGAGAGTTTTCCTACTGCGGTCCGGCCCTGAGCCAGGCTTGTCTGGTTAACCAGGCTGTTGTTGCTGATGTCCACTGGTTCACATATCTATCACAGCCTGGTTGATGTGGCACTTACTTGAAGGATACCCGAAGTGTGTTTCTGAGAATCAATGTCCCCCATGACCTGGTCCATGACCAGGCCTCCCAGTGGCTCAAGGCTTAATCAACCAGGCTGTTAATGATGACCGCATGCAGTCCAATGTATGAACCGCAGCCTGGCTGGTCAGGAAATGTTTTAAGGAATCTGTCCAGTCCTCTCTTGAAGACAGTTAAAGGGTATTATGAACCCAGGTGTAGTCTTGGCCCTGGTATTTATGCTGGAACATTTTGATGTGTTCTTGACCTGCTCATCACATGTGGTATCTATCTTCAGTGGTGCGTGTGTGTGTGTGTCAGCGTGCCTCGTTGTGCTCCGGGTTTTCTCGTGTTTTCACGGTCGCTCTTACGTGCTAGAACTTTAATTTGTGTCATCAATCCTATACGATACATCCCTCTAGCGCCTGGAACCAATCTTGGGCGGAAAACATTATATACTGAGTCAAAAAAGGAGAATTAGTGTGCACTACCTAGCAGAGTTTACTACCAGAGGGGAATCATAGGCCTGGGTGCCGTGTGAAAAAATAATAATAATTGAACTTTTCTTGTCAGAGGAAAGAAAGTCTCCCTGATAGCATTGTGTATACATAGTGTTATAGTGTATACTACAGTGGCTCCCTAGTATATAGATGATAAAGGCTAAAGTATCATTTGAAAACAGGTGAATTTGTAAATGAAGTGATAAGCCTATAGAGGCAGGTGCCAGAAGTCGCCAGAAACTTACCACAGTGGTCAGCTGTTTTTAATAATCTTCCTGGCCTGCTAGTGTACTCGCATATAATCTAGTGATACCAGTGAATAGCAGAATACAGTGCTGTAGTAGCAACTAACCAGTATTATAATGGTACTTAGTGGAGTGGAGTGACTTTCATTAGTTTCTTTTTCTTGAAATACCAGACGTTACTGCGAATTTCATATAACCTGTAGTTACCAGCGGTCGCAATATACACAACGAGAAGCAATTATTACTACAGAAAAAGCGTCCCTCCTCCAAAATTTCCACCAGTCAACTATAGTGATAATATAGCATTTATTGTGGTGGAGGCCAAAAAGAAAAACTAGAAAAGCTAGATACAGCGATTGATAAACAAGGGTTGAGGCTCGACCGTTCGTCACTGTAGGAGTTGCCAGCAGTCACCGGTTTCTTCAACACGCAAGTTATACTTTTGTATCAATCAAATAACATATTACTCGGGTAGAATTTTCCAGTAGATCCTTCATGTGTTAGCCCAAATCACCGACCAGTATGTTTTAAATAAGTGACCCACTGATCAGATCAGACTGGCTCCGAACCCTCGACTGGATCGAACCCTCGACTGGTCGAACCCTTGGCCGGTTTCAAACGGATTCGTTGGACAATAAAGCAGACTGTAAACGGATGGGGTTGTAGGCGCCCTTATAAACACAAACAATAAATATAAAACAAACTCCAGGAGCGTACTCCGGTAAGCTGTCCTGATATAAAAGTACAGTTAGAAATAGAAATACAGATAGCTAGAGCTTTACTTAAAGAGGTTATTAATAGAGTATTCAAGAGGTTGCTAGTAGAATTACAGTAAATCAACCATTCAAATCATTATGAAGCTGTGTGTAGTCTGCAATAAATCAAACAAACGGGCTTCCACATGGATAAATTGTCTTTTTTGTGGAAATTGGTGTCATGCCCCTAGTGCAGGTATCCAAGAACTAGCTACAAGCAGTATTAAAACAGGGAAGTGTTTTTGGGTATGCCCAAAGGAGATAAATCTGTGGACTAAAATCACAAGGGTATTAAAATAGGATAACATCAAAGCTGCTTTCATAGACAACCTGGAAGCTTTCTACAACAGATGGGAACATAAAAAGTCTGGGCTGAATGGTACTGCCCTTGATACTGGCCATGTAGTCAGAAATTGTAAGGCTGGAGGTGATGTTCTGGTAGTCAGTAAATGTGGGGCTGATAGTGCTGTCCTGGGAGACAGTAATGGTGAAGCTGGAGGTGCTGTCCTGGGAGACAGTAATGGTGAAGCTGGAGGTGCTGTCCTGGGAGACAGTAATGGTGAAGCTGGAGGTGCTGTCCTGGGAGACAGAAATGGTGAAGCTGGAGGTGCTGTCCTGGGAGACAGTAATGGTGAAGCTGGAGATGCTGTCCTGGGAGACAGTAATGGTGAAGCTGGAGGTGCTGTCCTGGGAGACAGTAATGGTGAAGCTGGAGATTTTGTCCAGGTAGTCGGGAATTATACGCAGGAAGGAATGCATATAAATGACCTCATAGGGGACAGGAGCTGTAGTGGGGAAACAAGTGTAGTCAAAGATAAGATAAAACCAATATTGCAAACAAGAAATACAACAGGAAATAACAAACAAGAGGACTCCACTAGCAACAGTGAGGATATATTAAAAAAAACAACTGGTGGGAGCTCCATTGTTGGTGCTAGGGAAGATAGGAATAAGACAGGTAAACATGCACCAACAGGGAATACAGTCACAGAAACCCAAGGCAAACGGAAACCAAGCCTGTGCACATACTATGCACTTGGTATCTGCAGACATGGGAAATCTGGAAAAACAGATGGGACGTGCAACTATGACCACCCTAGAAAATGCCGTGCCCATATGACAACAGGAAAATGCAAACTCCCTTCCTGTAAGCTTTTTCACCCTGAAATGTGTACCTCTTCAGTACAGGAAAGACTGTGCTATAACTTAAATTGCCAGGCACACCATCTAAAGGGGACAAAAAGATACAAAACATCCAGGCCATGGGAAAACCTGGGTAGCCACAGCCACTCAAGAGGGAGAGGTTTTTTAGTGCCAGGAAGGAAAAAAACTGGCAGGAAATGGCAGAAATTGTACACCAAATCCAGTCATTCCTGGAGTGGAACCACAGTCGATGGCCTCCACTCCAAACCAACAGATACAGATACTAATGCCGGAAAAAAAATCCCCCCCCCAGTACCAACAATACCACCAGTCCGATGACATTCTTCTTTGCAAATATACAGGGTCTAAAGCCAGCAACAAACAACAAAATACCTTTCATCCGTGGACTGCTTGCAGAGGCAAAGGCAATGTTCGCGGCTTTCACTGAGACCCACATAAAGGATCACTTAGACAACGAAATATGGATCCCAGGTTACAACCTATACAGATGTGACAGAGTGAACAGGCAAAAGGGGGGGGGGGTTGGCCTGTACATTGCAGAGTCACTTGTTTGCACAGAACTGCTTAATGCCTCAAATGATGTAGTGGAAGTTTTAGCAGTAAAGGTCGAGAACCAAAACCTAGTCATTGTGGTAGTCTACAAGCCTCCGGATGCAACATCCCAGCAATTTCAGGAACAGCTGTTAAAAATTGACCACTGTCTGGAAAATCTTCCAGCTCCTGCACCCAACATCTTGCTCCTGGGGGATTTCAACTTAAGGCACCTAAAATGGAGGAATATAGCAAATAATATTGTTGCAGTAATAACACCAGGAGGCAGCTCTGATGAAAACTCACACTCACACGAGCTTTTAAATCTCTGCACAAAATTCAATTTAAACCAGCAAATAATAGAGCCTACTAGAATGGAGAATACACTAGACCTCATCTTCACTAACAATGATGATCTGATAAGAAATGTCACCATATCAAAAACAATATACTCAGATCACAACATAATTGAGGTTCAGACATGTATGCGCAGAGCCCCAGACCGACAAAATGAGATTAGTCACGAGGGAGCATTCACCAAATTCAACTTCAATAACAAAAACATAAAGTGGGACCAAGTAAACCAAGTCCTAACCGATATAAGCTGGGAAGATATACTAAGCAACACAGACCCCGAACTTATGCCTAGAACTTATCTTAACTTGGTGGCACTCGATGTATGCACAAGACTTATTCCTCTAAGAAAAAGGAGGAGTAGATGTAAAATAGAAAGAGACAGGCGCTCTCTTTACAGGCGATGGAAAAGAATAACAGAGCGGCTAAAAGAGGTCAATCTATCTGAAATGCGTAGGGAGACACTGGTCAGAGAAATAGCAAACATCGAACTTAAGCTAAAGGAATCTTATAGGAGTCAGGAATCGCGGGAAGAACTAAAAGCCATAAATGAAATCGAAAGAAACCCAAAGTATTTCTTCTCCTATGCCAAATCAAAGTCGAGAACAACGTCCAGTATTGGGCCCTTACTTAAACAAGATGGGTCCTACACAGATGACAGCAAGGAAATGAGTGAGCTACTCAAGTCCCAATATGACTCAGTTTTTAGCAAGCCACTAACCAGACTGAGAGTCGAAGATCAAAATGAATTTTTTATGAGAGAGCCACAGAATTTGGTTAACACAAGCCTATCTGATGTTATCCTGACGCCAAATGACTTCGAACAGGCGATAAATGACATGCCCATGCACTCTGCCCCAGGGCCAGACTCATGGAACTCCGTGTTCATCAAGAACTGCAAGAAGCCCCTATCACGAGCCTTTACCATCCTATGGAGAGGGAGCATGGACACGGGGGTCGTCCCACAGTTACTAAAAACAACAGACATAGCCCCACTCCACAAAGGGGGCAGTAAAGCAACAGCAAAGAACTACAGACCGATAGCACTAACATCCCATATCATAAAAATCTTTGAAAGAGTCCTAAGAAGCAAGATCACCACCCATCTAGAAACCCATCAGTTACACAACCCAGGGCAACATGGGTTTAGAACAGGTCGCTCCTGTCTGTCTCAACTATTGGATCACTACGACAAGGTCCTAGATGCACTAGAAGACAAAAAGAATGCAGATGTAATATATACAGACTTTGCAAAAGCCTTCGACAAGTGTGACCATGGCGTAATAGCGCACAAAATGCGTGCTAAAGGAATAACAGGAAAAGTCGGTCGATGGATCTATAATTTCCTCACTAACAGAACACAGAGAGTAGTAGTCAACAGAGTAAAGTCCGAGGCAGGCACGGTGAAAAGCTCTGTTCCACAAGGCACAGTACTCGCTCCCATCTTGTTCCTCATCCTCATATCTGACACAGACAAGGATGTCAGCCACAGCACCGTGTCTTCCTTTGCAGATGACACCCGAATCTGCATGACAGTGTCTTCCATTGCAGACACTGCAAGGCTCCAGGCAGACATCAACCAAATCTTTCAGTGGGCTGCAGAAAACAATATGAAGTTCAACGATGAGAAATTTCAATTACTCAGATATGGTAAACACGAGGAAATTAAATCTTCATCAGAGTACAAAACAAATTCTGGCCACAAAATAGAGCGAAACACCAACGTCAAAGACCTGGGAGTGATCATGTTGGAGGATCTCACCTTCAAGGACCATAACATTGTATCGATCGCATCTGCTAGAAAAATGACAGGATGGATAATGAGAACCTTCAAAACGAGGGATGCCAAGCCCATGATGACACTCTTCAGGTCACTTGTTCTATCTAGGCTGGAATATTGCTGCACACTAACAGCACCTTTCAAGGCAGGTGAAATTGCTGACCTAGAAAATGTACAGAGAACCTTCACGGCGCGCATAACGGAGATCAAACACCTCAATTACTGGGAGCGCTTGAGGTTCCTGAACCTGTATTCCCTGGAACGCAGGCAGGAGAGATACATGATTATATACACCTGGAAAATCCTAGAGGGACTAGTACCGAACTTGCACACGAAAATCACTCACTACGAAAGCAAAAGACTTGGCAGACAATGCAACATCCCCCCAATGAAAAGCAGGGGTGTCACTAGCACGTTAAGAGACCATACAATAAGTGTCAGGGGTCCGAGACTGTTCAACTGCCTCCCAGCATACATAAGGGGGATTACCAACAGACCCCTGGCAGTCTTCAAGCTGGCACTGGACAAGCACCTAAAGTCGGTTCCTGATCGGCCGGGATGTGGCTCGTACGTTGGTTTGCGTGCAGCCAGCAGCAACAGCCTGGTTGATCAGGCTCTGATCCACCAGGAGGCCTGGTCACAGACCGGGCCGCGGGGGCGTTGACCCCCGGAACTCTCTTCAGGTAAACTCCAGGTAACTCCAGTGGCCACAAGCCTGACGTATCTTAGCTCCATGAAGACGAGAACACTTATTTTAAGCGTACAACCTCTCCATAACGCCACATAGTCGGCAAGGATAATAAGCAGGCCGACACCCTCTTCCAGAACATAATTTGCTAGGGTGTTTTAGGGACAAAATGGTAGTAAGCTCATTTTCCCCCTTTATGGTCATAAAGTAAAATTTGAGTAAATCTGGCCATAAGGTTTTTTAGTGAGGGACACTTGCTCCCATCCACAAGTGTTTTGAACCTACGCTAGTCCTAGTCTGCTGTCTCGCTCTAAGATTCTATCTGACTTGAAAGTTCCCGAGTTGAACACTACCTAACGAGTTGGATGGTTGAGAGGAAAAGCAGTTCCATTAGTATTTCGTTCCATTGTGGCACACTACCCATGGAGGATGCCTGGTTCTGGCTATCAGCTTTCGTTCGGGGTGGGGGTGTGGCATACTAAGAGTATGTTACATTTTATTCGGTATATGTCATACACCTATATAAGCATGACTCCGACCAGTAAACCAGGTGCTAAGAGTTTAATAAGTACGGGTCCCATCGTTATACCAGCACCGTGGTTCAACCAGCCAATCATACGGAAGCCCGCCAAAGTTGTGATGTGGTACACTCGTGAATCATCCTTGGCAGACTTACCTTCATGTCTGGTCACCGTGCCTTGTGCTTGCTTCATTGTACATAGCTGTGTAAGTGATTATCGTGCTACAGCTAGGTGTACAAACCAAGACACACCTGTGTTCATAACAAAGAGTTGTTAGTAATTCACTTGATGCAAGGAGGAAGGAAGATGAAGAATCGGGAACCTCTTACACTTAACAAGGTCTTTTTTAATGCAATGGTTTTCAATTACTATGGAATGATTGTCTAGGTCTCTTCTCCATAAAATACTAAAGGATGGAAATAATGGTTCTTGCGATTTTTGATGAATACAGAGTTCCAGAAGTCTAGTCCTGGAGTAGAATGCATGGGTATGCTGTCGATGGCCTCTTCAAAGTCAACTGGGGAGGTATTTGTCCAGTTTCCTCTTGAAGACTTCTACAGGATGAAATCTACCGGGAGGATAATATTTGGTGTGGAGTGTTCACGACTTGCCGATCTTTTTGATCATGACCACACCTGCCGATCTTCCCGACCCACCTGCCGATCTTCCCGACCCACCTGCCGATCTTCCCGACCCACCTGCCGATCTTCCCGACCCACCTGCCGATCTTCCCGACCCACCTGCCGATCTTCCCGACCCACCTGCCGATCTTCCTGACAGCGACGGTAGCATTAATGAAGGAGACTGTGATGAGTGTGTGTTCCCCTGGCATCTTCTCGTGCACCTCGATGTAGGGTCTTTCAGGAGAGCCGCCAGACCAGGTAGTGCCGTCCACGAAGGCTCTAGGTAGTGCCTCGGTCGATGCTTCGTAGGTGCGCTCTGATCCACACCCTGAGTGGCCCTTGATGATGATCGTCACCTGCGGGGAGAGTAAAGAGAGGGTTGTTTAGCATTTTAAGAGTATCCAGTTCAGCGGTGTGGTTGTTCAAGTACCATACATGCATAGTTTTGAGGATGGGTATGGCTGGACTCGTGGGGGTGGCGAAACGGGTGGTATTTGGTTGAAAGACAGGGACAGGAGCTGATGCTCAACTCTCCCAGAGTTACGTAAACACACACACACACTAAGAGACAGGGAGAGAGAAAGATTGTATGTTTGTGTTTGGGAGTAAGTGATGACTCTTACATATGACATTATCCCTCCTACTTTGCTGCACGCTCTCCCTGTGTGTGTGTGTGTGTGTGTGTGTGTGCGCTCACCTAACTGTACTCAATTGTGGTTGCAGGGGTCGAGTCATAGCTCCTGGCCCCCGCCTCTTCACTGGTCGCTACTAGGTCCACACTGACCCTGCTCCAAGAGCCATACTGGTTGTCAGAGGCACTGCTTGTCAGTAGACACTTGGCCTGCTCAGCATGTGTGTGTGGGCGTGTGTCTGTCTGTCTGTCTCCCTCACAGTCAGTTGGCAATCAACACTCAGACAGGTGGGGGTGGGGGGAGAGGTGAGGACCAGTTTAAGCTATCCTCCCTGGCGCCCCACTCAACAATACCAGGCACAATACATCACTACAGTCAAGTAGTCAACCAGTACGTTCAACACTACTACTGGTATAAACCTTGGTAACAGATACCGACAAGTTGGTTTAGAAAGACAAGAAAGCAAACACTACGACGTATTTATCAGAAAACGTTTCGGTCCTGGGACCTTGATCACTTCTAACACACAAGGACTGAAAAGACTGTGTATATATGTGGAGAGTGAGGTGTGAGTGACACAATGTGACCTGAAGAATGCCATTCTGGGATGAAGACAATGTGATCACGTGACTCCTGTGTTGTTAGGTGATGCTTTGCCTACTTGACTAACATGTATATTTCTCAAATTATGTAGTTTCCAGTATTATGTTGTGTGGTGTGTGTGACGGTGATTGTTGTGTGGTGTGACGGTGATTGTTGTATGGTGTGTGTGACGGTGATTGTTGTATGGTGTGTGTGACGGTGATTATATTGTGTGGTGTGTGTGAGGGTGATTGTTGTATGGTGTGTGTGACGGTGATTATGTTGTGTGGTGTGAGTGACGGTGATTATGTTGTGTGGTGTGTGTGACGGTGATTATGTTGTGTGGTGTGTGTGACGGTGATTATGTTGTGTGGTGTGTGTGAGGGTGATTGTTGTATGGTGTGTGTGACGGTGATTGTTGTGTGGTGTGTGTGACGGTCATTATGTTGTATGGTGTGTGTGACGGTGATTATGTTGTATGGTGTGTGACGGTGATTGTTGTATGGTGTGTGTGACGGTGATTATGTTGTGTGGTGTGTGTGACGGTGATTATGCTGTGTGGTGTGTGACGGTGATTATGTTGTATGGTGTGTGTGACGGTGATTATGTTATGTGGTGTGTGTGACGGTGATTATGTTGTATGGTGTGTGTGACGGTGATCATGTTGTGCAGTGTGTGTGACGGTGATTATGCTGTGTGGTGTGTGACGGTGATTATGTTGTGTGGTGTGACGGTGATTATGCTGTGTGGTGTGTGTGTGACGGTGATTATGCTGTGTGGTGCGTGTGACGGTGATTATGCTGTGTGGTGTGTGACGGTGATTATGCTGTGTGTGTGACGGTGATTATGCTGTGTGGTGTGTGTGACGGTGATTATTTTGTGGTGTGTGTGACGTTATTATATTGTGTGGTGTGTGACGGTGATTATTTTGCGTGGTGTGTGTGACGGTGATTATGTTGTATGGTGTGTGACGGTAATTATGCTGTGTGGTGTGTGACTGTGATTATGTTGTGGTGTGTGACGGTAATTATGCTGTGTGGTGTGTGACGGTGATTATGTTGTGTGGTGTGTGACGGTAATTATGCTGTGTGGTGTGTGTGACGGTGATTATGTTGTGTGGTGTGACGGTGATTATGTTGTTTGGTGTGGGTGACGGTGATTATGTTGTGTGGTGTGACGGTGATTATGTTGTGTGGGTGACGGTGATTATGTTGTGTGGTGTGACGGTGATTATGCTGTGTGGTGTGTGTGACGGTGATCATGCTGTGTGGTGTGTGTGACGGTGATTATGTTGTGTGGTGTGTGTGACGGTGATTATGTTGTGTGGTGTGTGTGACGGTGATTATGCTGTGTGGTGTGTGTGACGGTGATTATGCTGTGTGGTGTGTGTGACGGTGATTATGCTGTGTGGTGTGTGTGACGGTGATTATGCTGTGTGGTGTGTGTGACGGTGATTATGTTGTGTGGTGTGTGTGACGGTGATTATGTTGTGTGGTGTGTGTGACGGTGATTATGTTGTGTGGTGTGTGTGACGGTGATTATGCTGTGTGGTGTGTGTGACGGTGATTATGTTGTGTGGTGTGTGTGACGGTGATTATGCTGTGTGGTGTGTGTGACGGTGATTATGTTGTGTGGTGTGTGACGGTGATTATGCTGTGTGGTGTGTGTGACGGTGATTATGTTGTGTGTGACGGTGATTATGCTGTGTGGTGTGTGTGACGGTGATTATGTTGTGTGGTGTGTGACGGTGATTATGCTGTGTGGTGTGTGTGACGGTGATTATGTTGTGTGGTGTGTGTGACGGTGATTATGTTGTGTGGTGTGTGTGACGGTGATTATGTTGTGTGGTGTGTGTGACGGTGATTATGTTGTGTGGTGTGTGTGACGGTGATTAGCGACGCTTCAAGACATTTTTGCCGATTTGGAAACAGATGTGATATTTTGAAAGTTGATCATCCTCCGCCTCCTCCTGAGTCACTGTACTTTAAACAGCAGTCACTGGAAAGTTTGATCTTAGCTGCCGGGACACCGAAGTAAATAAATCACTGTGTCAGATGTTTTTGGGGGTTATCATAGTGAGTAATTTACACACATGTTACTATGTAATAATCACGAACAAGGGATGCAAGATGCAATCAACACAACAGGAGCTTGCAATGTTGCAGATGTGAGTAGGAAGTCCAGGCAGATTAGCTCAAGGGAACATTCTGGCTACGTTCTCCTACGTATCGGTTATTTGTGTACAGTGAAACACAAATTTGCCAAGCTTTATAAACCTGACTGCAATGTTTGTGCACAACACTGCCTACACGGTAAATCTTACGACTACTTAATAGGCCTACATGCGACGGTCAGAAGACCTGTAATAGTAATTATTTCTACAAGTACATGTACAAAGTATACAGTCCTAGATGACATCAATGACATACTACTATATAGAAAGCCGCTTGTTATGCAGAGCATTTCAGGCAAATTAGGTCAGTTTTGTCCCAGGATGCGACCCACACCAGTCCACTAACATCCAGGTACCTATTATACTGATGGGTGAACATGGACAGCAGGTGTCTTATGGAAACACGTTTTCCAGCCGTACCTGTGATGGATTTTGAGAGTTTTCCTATTGCCACTGCCTGGCCAGGTTTGGCTGGTGTTTGCCTGATCAACCAGATTGTTGCTGCAGGCGGCTAGTTGCAACACCATGTTAAAATTTTCCCCATGAGAAAACAGCTCCTGGATCCAGAGAAAAGGGCAGAGGTGTGTGTGTGTGTGTGTGTGTGTGTGTACTAATATTTTCTCCTTCCCTTACTTCCCCTCCCCTGTCTGCACCGTCCCTTACTTTCCCTCCCCCTGCCTGTCCCGTCCCTTACTTCTCCCCTGCCGCTCCCCTGCCTTCCCCTCTCCCTACCTGTCCCCTCCCTTACTTCCCCTCCCCCTGCCTTCCCCTTCCCTTACTTCCCCTCTCCCTGCCTTCCCCCTCCCTTACTTCCCCTCTTCCTTACTTTCCCTCCCCTGCTTGCCTCCTGCTTGCCCCTCCCCTCTACTACCGTTCCCCCTGCATGATCCCTCCCCTACTACCCCTAAACCTGCCTGCCTCCTCCATTACTACCCGTCCCCCTGTCTGACCCCCTCTCCTACTTCCCCCTTTCCCTGTCTGACCCCTCCCCTACTTCCCCTATTAATGTCTGACTCCTTTCCTCCTACCCCTTCCCTTGTCTGCCCCCTCCCCTACTACTACTCTTGTCTGACCCCTCTTCTACTACCCCTTACTCTGCTTGACCCCTTCCTTACTACCCCTCCCTCTGCTTGACCCCTCCTCTACTACCCCTCCCCCTGCATGCCTCCTGCTTCCTACATCTCCTCCCCCCTGAACCCGTCACCTACTACCCCTCCTCCAGCCTCCCCAACCACCCCTCCACTTCCCTCCCACCCACAATCAATACTAGTGCATGACGAATTCTACCCCACAACCCCTTCCACAACCTCTCCCACTACCCTTCCCACCACCTCTTCCTACCACCCCTTCCACTACCCTCTTCCTACCACCCCTTCCACCACCCTCTTCCACCACCCCTCCCACCACCCCATCCACTACCCCTTCCACCACTCCCACTACCCAATCAACCAGTCCTCCCTCCACCCCTTCCACTACCCCTCTTACTACCCCTTCCACTACCCCTCTTACTACCCCTTCCACCACCCCTCCTACCACCCCTTCCGTTACCCCGTCCACCATCCCTTCCACTATCTAACCCACCACCCCTTCCACTATCCCTTCCACCGCCCCCTCTACCACCCCTCGCACAACGCCCTCTACCACACCTGACTTGTTATCCTGCCTCCTGACTTGTTATCCACCCTCCTGACTTGTTATCCTGCCTACTGACTTGTTATCCTGCCACCTGACTTGTTATCCTGCCACCTGACTTGTTATCCTGCCTCCTGACTTGTTATCCTGCCTCCTGACTTGTTATCCTGCCACCTGACTCGTTATCCACCCTCCTGACTTGGTATCCTGCCTCCTGACTTGTTATCCAGCCTCCTGACTTGTTATCCTGCCTCCTGGCTTGTTATCCTGCCTCCTGACTTGTTATCCTCCCTCCTGACTTGTTATCCTACCTCCTGACTTGTTATTCTGCCTCCTGACTTGTTATTCTGCCTCCTGACTTGTTATCCTGCCTCCTGACTTGTTATTCTGCCTCCTGACTTGTTATTCTGCCTCCTGACTTGTTATCCTGCCTCCTGACTTGTTATTCTGCCTCCTGACTTGTTATCCTACCTCCTGACTTGTTATTCTATCTCCTGACTTGTTATTCTGCCTCCTGACTTGTTATCCTGCCTCCTGACTTGTTATTCTGCCTCCTGACTTGTTATCCTACCTCCTGACTTGTTATTCTGCCTCCTGACTTGTTATTCTGCCTCCTGACTTGTTATCCTGCCTCCTGACTTGTTATTCTGCCTCCTGACTTGTTATCCTACCTCCTGACTTGTTATTCTGCTTCCTGACTTGTTATTCTGCCTCCTGACTTGTTATCCTGCCTCCTGACTTGTTATTCTGCCTCATGACTTGTTATCCTACCTCCTGACTTGTTATTCTGCCTCCTGACTTGTTATTCTGCCTCCTGACTTGTTATCCTGCCTCCTGACTTGTTATTCTGCCTCCTGACTTTTTATTCTGCCTCCTGACTTGTTATTCTGCCTCCTGACTTGTTATTCTGCCTCCTGACTTGTTATCCTGCCTCCTGACTTATTATTCTGCCTCCTGACTTGTTATTCTGCCTCCTGACTTGTTATTCTGCCTCCTGACTTGTTATTCTGCCTCCTGACTTGTTATTCTGCCTCCTGACTTGTTATTCTGCCTCCTGACTTGTTATCCTGCCTCCTGACTTGTTATTCTGCCTCCTGACTTGTTATTCTGCCTCCGGACTTGTTATCCTGCCTCCTGACTTGTTATCCTGCCTCCTGACTTGTTATCCTGCCTCCTGACTTGTTATCCTGCCTCCTGACTTGTTATTCTGCCTCCTGACTTGTTATTCTGCCTCCTGACTTGTTATTCTGCCTCCTGACTTGTTATTCTGCCTCCTGACTTGTTATTCTGCCTCCTGACTTGTTATCCTGCCTCCTGGCTTGTTATCCTGCCTCCTGACTTGTTATTCTGCCTCCTGACTTGTTATCCTGCCTCTGACTTGTTATTCTGCCTCCTGACTTGTTATCCTACCTCCTGACTTGTTATTCTGCCTCCTGACTTGTTATTCTGCCTCCTGACTTGTTATCCTGCCTCCTGACTTGTTATTCTGCCTCCTGACTTGTTATTCTGCCTCCTGACTTGTTATTCTGCCTCCTGACTTGTTATCCTCCCTCCTGACTTGTTATCCTGCCTCCTGACTTGTTATTCTGCCTCCTGACTTGTTATCCTGCCTCCTGACTTGTTATTCTGCCTCCTGACTTGTTATTCTGCCTCCTGACTTGTTATCCTCCCTCCTGACTTGTTATCCTCCCTCCTGACTTGTTATCCTGCCTCCTGACTTGTTATCCTCCCTCCTGACTTGTTATCCTCCCTCCTGACTTGTTATCCTCCCTCCTGACTTGTTATCCTACCTCCTGACTTGTTATCCTACCTCCTGACTTGTTATCCTGCCTCCTGACTTGTTATCCTACCTCCTGACTTGTTATCCTGCCTCCTGACTTGTTATTCTGCCTCCTGGCTTGTTATCCTCCCTCCTGACTTGTTATCCTCCCTCCTGACTTGTTATCCTCCCTCCTGACTTGTTATCCTGCCACCTGACTTGTTATCCTACCTCCTGACTTGTTATCCTCCCTCCTGACTTGTTATCCTCCCTCCTGACTTGTTATCCTACCTCCTGACTTGTTATCCTGCCTCCTGACTTGTTATCCTGCCTCCTGACTTGTTATTCTGCCTCCTGACTTGTTATCCTGCCTCCTGACTTGTTATCCTGCCTCCTGACTTGTTATTCTGCCTCCTGACTTGTTATTCTGCCTCCTGACTTGTTATCCTGCCTCCTGACTTGTTATTCTGCCTCCTGACTTGTTATCCTGCCTCCTGACTTGTTATCCTGCCTCCTGACTTGTTATTCTGCCTCCTGACTTGTTATCCTGCCTCCTGACTTGTTATCCTGCCTCCTGACTTGTTATTCTGCCTCCTGACTTGTTATCCTGCCTCCTGACTTGTTATCCTGCCTCCTGACTTATTATCCTGCCTCCTGACTTGTTATTCTGCCTCCTGACTTGTTATCCTGCCTCCTGACTTGTTATTCTGCCTCCTGACTTGTTATCCTGCCTCCTGACTTGTTATTCTGCCTCCTGACTTGTTATCCTGCCTCCTGACTTGTTATTCTGCCTCCTGACTTGTTATCCTGCCTCCTGGCTTGTTATCCTGCCTCCTGGCTTGTTATCCTGCCTCCTGACTTGTTATCCTGCCTCCTGGCTTATCCTGCCTCCTGATTTGTTATCCTACCTCCTGACTTGTTATCCTGCCTCCTGACTTGTTATCCTGCCTCCTGGCTTGTTATCCTGCCTCCTGGATTGTTATCCTGCCTACTGACTTGTTATCCTGCCTCCTGGCTTATCCAGCCTCCTAGCTTGTTACTGTGCTTCCTGGGTTATCCTGCCTCCTGGCATGTTATCCTGCCTCCTGGCTTGTTACTGTGCTTCCTGGGTCATCCTGCTTCCTGGCTTGTTACTGTGCTCCTGGGTTATCGTGCCTCCTGGCTTGTTACTGTGCTCCTGGCTTGTTACTATGCTCCTGGGTTATCCTGCCTCGTGGCTTGTTACTGTGCTCCTGGGTTATCCTGCCTCCTGGCTTGTCACTGTGCTCCTGGGTTATCCTGCCTCATGGCTTGTTACTGTGCTCCTGGGTTATCCTGCCTCCTGGCTTGTTACTGTGCTTCCAGGGTTACCCTGCCTCCTGGCTTGTTACTGTGCTTCCAGGGTTACCCTGCCTCCTGGCTTGTTACTGTGCTCCTGGGTTATCCTGCCTCCTGGCTTGTTACTGTGCTCCTGGTTTACCCTGCCTCCTGGCTTGTTACTGTGCTCCTGGGTTATCCTGCCTCCTGGCTTGTTACTGTGCTTCCTGGGTTATCCTGCTTCCTGGCTTGTTACTGTGCTCCTGGGTTATCGTGCCTCCTGGCTTGTTATTGTGCTCCTGGGTTATCCTGCCTCGTGGCTTGTTACTGTGCTCCTGGGTTATCCTTCCTCCTGGCTTGTCACCGTGCTCCTGGGTTATCCTGCCTCATGGCTTGTTACTGTGCTCCTGAGTTATCCTGCCTCCTGGCTTGTTACTGTGCTTCCTGGGTTACCCTGCCTCCTGGCTTGTTACTGTGCACCTGGGTTATCCTGCCTCCTGGCTTGTTACTGTGCTCCTGGGTTACCCTGCCTCCTGGCTTGTTACTGTGCTCCTGGGTTATCCTGCCTCCTGGCTTGTTACTGTGCTTCCTGGGTTATCCTGCCTCCTGGCTTGTTACTGTGCTCCTGGGTTATCCTGCCTCCTGGCTTGTTAGTGCCCCTGGGTTATCCTGCCTCCTGGCTTGTTACTGTGCTCCTGGGTTACCCTGCCTCCTGGCTTGTTACTGTGCTCCTGGGTTATCCTGCCTCCTGGCTTGTTACTGTGCTCCTGGGTTACCCTGCCTCCTGGCTTGTTACTGTGCTCCTGGGTTATCCTGCCTCCTGGCTTGTTACTGTGCTCCTGGGTTATCCTGCCTCCTGGCTTGTTACTGTGCTCCTGGGTTATCCTGCCTCCTGGCTTGTTACTGTGCTCCTGGGTTATTCTGCCTCCTGGCTTGTTACAGTGCTTCCTGGGTTATCCTGCCTCCTGGCTTGTTACTGTGCTTCCTGGGTTATCCTGCCTCCTGGCTTGTTGCTGTGCTTCCTGGGTTATCCTGCCTCCTGGCTTGTTACTGTGCTCCTGGGCTATCCTGCCTCCTGGCTTGTTACTGTGCTCCTGGGTTATCCTGCCTCCTGGCTTGTTACTGTGCTCCTTGGTTATACTGCCTCCTGGCTTGTTACTGTGCTCCTGGGTTATCCTGCCTCCTGGCTTGTTACTGTGCTCCTGGGTTATCCTGCCTCGTTACTGTGCTTCCAGGGTTATCCTGCCTCCTGGCTTGTTACTGTGCTCCTGGGTTATCCTGCCTCGTGGCTTGTTACTGTGCTCCAGGGTTATCCTCTCTCCTAGCTTGTTACTGTGCTCCTGGGTTATCCTGCCTCCTAGCTTGTTGCTGTGCTTCCTGGGTTATCCTGCCTCCTGGCTTGTTACTGTGCTCCTGGGTTATCCTGCCTCCTAGCTTGTTGCTGTGCTTCCTGGGTTATCCTGCCTCGTGGCTTGTTACTGTGCTCCTGGGTTATCCTGCCTCGTGGCTTGTTACTGTACTCCTGGGTTATCGTGCCTCCTGGCTTGTTACTGTGCTCCTGGGTTATCCTGCCTCGTGGCTTGTTACTGTGCTCCTGGGTAATCCTGTCTCGTGGCTTGTTACTGTGCTCCTGGGTTATCCTGCCTCCTGGCTTGTTACTGTGCTCCTGGGTTATCCTGCCTCCTGGCTTGTTACTGTGCTTCCTGGGTTATCCTGCCTCGTGGCTTGTTACTGTGCTCCTGGGTTATCCTGCCTCGTGGCTTGTTACTGTACTCCTGGGTTATCGTGCCTCCTGGCTTGTTACTGTGCTCCTGGGTTATCCTGCCTCGTGGCTTGTTACTGTGCTCCTGGGTAATCCTGTCTCGTGGCTTGTTACTGTGCTCCTGGGTTATCCTGCCTCGTGGCTTGTTACTGTGCTCCTGGGTTATCCTGCCTCCTGGCTTGTTACTGTGCTCCTGGGTTATTCTGCCTGCCTCGTGGCTTGTTACTGTGCTCCTGGGTTATCCTGCCTCCTAGCTTGTTACTGTGCTCCTGGGTTATCCTGCCTCCTGGCTTGTTACTGTGCTCCTGGGTTATCCTGCCTCCTGGCTTGTTACTGTGCTTCTGGGCTATCCTGCCTCGTGGCTTGTTACTGTGCTCCTGGGTTATCCTGCCTCCTGGCTTGTTACTGTGCTTCCTGGGTTGTCCTGCCTCGTGGCTTGTTACTGTGCTCCTGGGTTGTCCTGCCTCCTGGCTTGTTACCGTGCTCTTGGGTTATCCTGCCTCCTGGCTTGTTACTGTGCTCCTGGGTTATCCTGCCTCCTGGCTTGTTACTGTGCTCCTGGGTTATCCTGCCTCCTGGCTTGTTACTGTGCTCCTGGGTTATCCTACCTCCTGGCTTGTTACTGTGCTCCTGGGTTATCCTGCCTCCTGGCTTGTTACTGTGCTCCTGGGTTATTCTGCCTGCCTCCTGGATTGTTACTGTGCTCTTGGGTTATCCTGCCTCCTGGCTTGTTACTGTGCTTCCTGGGTTATCCTGCCTCCTGGCTTGTTACTGTGATCCTGGGTTATCCTGCCTCCTGGCTTGTTACTGTGCTTCCTGGGTTATCCTGCCTCGTGGCTTGTTACTGTGCTCCTGGGTTATCCTGCCTCCTGGCTTGTTACTGTGCTTCCTGGGTTATCCTGCCTCCTGGCTTGTTACTATGCTCTTGGGTTATCCTGCCTCCTGGCTTGTTATTGTGCTCTTGGGTTATCCTGCCTCCTGGCTTGTTACTGTGCTCTTGGGTTATCCTGCCTCCTGGCTTGTTACTGTGCTTCCTGGGTTATCCTGCCTCCTGGCTTGTTACTGTGCTCTTGGGTTATCCTGCCTCCTGGCTTGTTACTGTGCTCTTGGGTTATCCTGCCTCATGGCTTGTTACTGTGCTCCTGGGTTATCCTGCCTCCTGGCTTGTTACTGTGCTTCCTGGGTTATCCTGCCTCCTGGCTTGTTACTGTGCTCTTGGGTTATCCTGCCTCCTGGCTTGTTACTGTGCTTCCTGGGCTATCCTGCCTCCTGGCTTGTTACTGTGCTCCTGGGTTATCCTGTCTCCTGGCTTGTTACTGTGCTTCCTGGGTTATCCTGCCTCCTGGCTTGTTACTGTGCTCTTGGGTTATGCTACCTCCTGGCTTGTTACTGTGCTTCCTGGGTTATCCTGCCTCCTGGCTTGTTACTGTGCTCTTGGGTTATGCTGCCTCCTGGCTTGTTACTGTGCTCTTGAGTTATCCTGCCTCCTGGCTTGTTACTGTGCTTCCTGGGCTATCCTGCCTCCTGGCTTGTTACTGTGCTCCTGGGTTATCCTGTCTCCTGGCTTGTTACTGTGCTTCCTGGGTTATCCTGCCTCCTGGCTTGTTACTGTGCTCTTGGGTTATGCTGCCTCCTGGCTTGTTACTGTGCTTCCTGGGTTATCCTGCCTCCTGGCTTGTTACTGTGCTCTTGGGTTATCCTGCCTCCTGGCTTGTTACTGTGCTTCCTGGGTTATCCTGCCTCCTGGCTTGTTACTGTGCTCCTGGATTGTCCTGCCTCTTCCAAACTTCCTCTCACATTTGTATGATAATTCTGGCCGATGTCGCCAAAGTAGACTTGTGTTCCCCGATCTACTGTATCTCTCTCTCTCTCTCTCTCTCTCTATCTCTCTCAATGTCGGACAAACATTTTGCTGGCGACAGTTCACTCAGTGCAGTGGCCATCGGCACCCTGGGAGGATGAAGGATACCTGAAGGACAGATTAAGGATAGCCAGAGATTGTCACTATCAGTACACCAACTGTTGCATACCAGTGAACATCACAAGATTATAGAAGTAGTGCCTAACATCTCCCTGGCTCATCTGCCATCTATGTCTGGTGGCTCTCTCGCCTCTCCTTTCAAACAGCAGGTCTCCATCCACTCCAATCTTCTTAGTATATTTTCAATGTCGTGATCATATCTCCCCCTAGTTCTCTCTTCTGGTGTTATCAGCATTTATGTCTCTCCTCGTAGTTCATCCCCCCGGTGAGCCACTGTAGGTACCAAGGAGCATCCTGGTAGCACCTGGAGGCACCAAGGAGCACCTGGAGGCACCAAGGAGCACCTGGGAGAACCTGGAGGTACCAAGGAGCACCTGGGAGAACCTGGAGGTACCAAGGAGCACCTGGGAGAACCTGGAGGTACCAAGGAGCACCTGGGAGAACCTGGAGGCACCAAGAAGCACCTGGGAGAACCTGGAGGTACCAAGGAGCACCTGGGAGAACCTGGAGGTACCAAAGAGCACCTGGGAGAACCTGGAGGTACCAAAGAGCACCTGGGAGAACCTGGAGGCATCAAGGAGCACCTGGATGCACCTGGGAGCACCTGGAGACACCAAGGAGCACCTGGGATATTCTTTAGTGTGTGTGTCTGAGTTCCCTAACAGAATAATTAAGCAGAGAGACTGGAAGGTGGTGTCAAGACCACACAGGTGCTGGTACTGGAAGGTGGTGTCAAGGCCACACAGGTGCTGGTACTGGAAGGTGGTGTCAAGACCACACAGGTGCTGGTACTGGAAGGTGGTGTCAAGACCACACAGGTGCTGGTACTGGAAGGTGGTGTCAAGACCACACAGGTGCTGGTACTGGAAGGTGGTGTCAAGGCCACACAGGTGCTGGTACTGGAAGGTGGTGTCAAGGCCACACAGGTGCTGGTACTGGAAGGTGGTGTCAAGACCACACAGGTGCTGGTACTGGAAGGTGGTGTCAAGACCACACAGGTGCTGGTACTGGAAGGTGGTGTCAAGACCACACAGGTGCTGGTACATCTCCCTCCCCACTCCCCCACATCTCCCTCCCCACTCCCCACCTCTCCCTCCCCACTCCCCACATCTCCCTCCCCACTCCACACTTCTCCCTCCCCACTCCCCACTTCTCCCTCCCCACTTCTACCTCTCCACTCCCCACTTCTCCCTCTCCACTCCCCACTTCTCACTCCCCACTCCCCACTCCTCACTCCCCACTCCCCACTCCCCACTCCTCACTCCCCACTCCCCACTCCTCACTCCCCACTCCCCACTCCTCACTCCCCACTCCTCACTCCCCACTCCTCACTCCCCACTCCTCACTCCCCACTCCTCACTCCCCACTCCCCACATCTCCCTCCCCACTTCTCCCTCCCCACTCCCCCACATCTCCCTCCCCACATCTCCCTCCCCACTCCCCACATCTCCCTCCCCACTCCCCACATCTCCCTCCCCACTCCCCCACATCTCCCTCCCCACTCCCCACCTCTCCCTCCCCACTCCCCACATCTCCCTCCCCACTCCCCACATCTCCCTCCCCACTCCCCACATCTCCCTCCCCACATCTCCCTCCCCACTCCCCACATCTCCCTCCCCACTCCCCACATCTCCCTCCCCACTTCTCCCTCCCCACTCCCCACATCTCCCTCCCCACTCCCGACTTCTCCCTCCCCACTCACCACCTCTCCCTCCCCACTCCCCACATCTCCCTCCCCACTCCCCACATCTCCCTCCCCACTTCTCCCTCCCCACTCCCCACATCGCCCTCCCGACTCCCCACATCTCCCTCCCCACTCCCCACTTCTCACTCCCCACTCCCCACTTCTCCCTCCCCACATCTCCCTCCCCACTCCCCACTTCTCCCTCCCCACTCCCCACATCTCCCTCCCCACTCCCCACTTCTCACTCTCCACTCCCCACATCTCCCTCCCCACTCCCCCACATCTCCCTCCCCACTCCCCACATCTCCCTCCCCACTCCCCACATCTCCCTCCCCACTCCCCCACATCTCCCTCCCCACTCACCACCTCTCCCTCCCCACTCCCCACATCTCCCTCCACACTCCCCACATCTCCCTCCCCACACCCCACATCTCCCTCCCCACTTCTCCCTCTCCACTCCCCATTTCTCCCTCCCCACTCCCCACATCTCCCTCCCCACTCCCCACTTATCCCTCACCACTCCCCACTTCTCCCTCACCACTCCCCACTTCTCCCTCTCCACATCTCCCTCTCCACTCCCCACATCTCCCTCTCCACTTCTCCCTCCCCACTCCCCACATCTCCCTCCCCACTCCCCACATCTCCGTCCCCACTCCCCACATCTCCCTCCCCACTCCCCACATCTCCCTCCCCACTCCCCACTTCTCCCTCCCCACTCCCCACATCTCCCTCCCCACTCCCCGCTTCTCCCTCCCCACATCTCCCTCCCCACTCCCCACATCTCCCTCCCCACTTCTCCCTCTCCACTTCTCCCTCCCCACATCTCCCTCTCCACTCCCCACATCTCCCTCCCCACATCTCCCTCCCCACTTCTCCCTCTCCACTCCCCACTTCTCCCTCCCCACATCTCCCTCCCCACTTCTCCCTCTCCACTCCCCACATCTCCCTCTCCACTCCCCACTTCTCCCTCTCCACTCCCCACATCTCCCTCCCCACATCTCACTCTCCTCATCTCCCTCCCCACATCTCCCTCCCCACTTCTCCCTCTCCACTCCCCACTTCTCCCTCCCCACATCTCCCTCTCCACTCCCCACTTCTCCCTCTCCACTCCCCACTTCTCCCTCCCCACATCTCCCTCTCCACTCCCCACATCTCCCTCTCCACTCCCCACATCTCCCTCCCCACTCCCCACATCTCCCTCCCCACATCTCCCTCCCCACTCCCCACTTTTCCCTCTCCACTCCCCACTTCTCCCTCTCCACTCCCCACTTCTCCCTCTCCACATCTCCCTCTCCACTCCCCACATCTCCCTCTCCACTTCTCCCTCTCCCACTCCCCACATCTCCCTCTCCACTCCCCACTTCTCCCTCTCCACTCCCCACTTCTCCCTCTCCACTCCCCACATCTCCATCTCCACTCCCCACATCTCCCTCCCCACATCTCCCTCCCCACTCCCCACTTCTCCCTCCCCACTCCCCACATCTCCCTCCACACTCCCCACTTCTCCCTCCCCACTCCCCACATCTCCCTCCCCACTTCTCCCTCTCCACTCCCCACATCTCCCTCCCCACTTCTCCCTCTCCACTCCCCACATCTCCCTCTCCACTCTCCACATCTCCCTCCCCCGTCCCCACATCTCCCTCCCCACTTCTCCCTCTCCACTCCCCACTTCTCCCTCTCCACTCCCCACTTCTCCCTCCCCACTCCCCACATCTCCCTCTCCACTCCCCACTTCTCCCTCCCCACATCTCCCTCTCCACTCCCCACATCTCCCTCTCCACTCCCCACATCTCCCTCCCCACTCCCCACATCTCCCTCCCCACTCCCCACTTTTCCCTCTCCACTCCCCACTTCTCCCTCTCCACTCCCCACTTCTCCCTCTCCACTCCCCACATCTCCCTCTCCACTTCTCCCTCCCCACTCCCCACATCTCCCTCTCCACTCCCCACTTCTCCCTCTCCACTCCCCACTTCTCCCTCTCCACTCCCCACATCTCCCTCTCCACTCCCCACATCTCCCTCCCCACTCCCCACATCTCCCTCCCCACTCCCCACTTCTCCCTCCCCACTCCCCACAT
This sequence comes from Cherax quadricarinatus, assembly GCF_038502225.1. Classification (NCBI taxonomy): domain Eukaryota; kingdom Metazoa; phylum Arthropoda; class Malacostraca; order Decapoda; family Parastacidae; genus Cherax; species Cherax quadricarinatus. The sequence goes on from NC_091334.1 coordinate 9,089,142, forward strand.
CTCCCTCCACACTCCCCACTTCTCCCTCCCCACTCCCCACATCTCCCTCCCCACTTCTCCCTCTCCACTCCCCACATCTCCCTCTCCACTCCCCACTTCTCCCTCTCCACTCCCCACTTCTCCCTCTCCACTCCCCACATCTCCCTCTCCACTCCCCACATCTCCCTCCCCCGTCCCCACTTCTCCCTCCCCACTTCTCCCTCTCCACTCCTCACTTCTCCCTCTCCACTCCCCACTTCTCCCTCTCCACTCCCCACATCTCCCTCTCCACTCCCCACATCTCCCTCTCCACTCCCCACTTCTCCCTCCCCACTCCCCACATCTCCCTCCCCACTCCCCACATCTCCCTCTCCACTCCCCACTTCTCCCTCTCCACTCCCCACTTCTCCCTCTCCACTCCCCACATCTCCCTCTCCACTCCCCACATCTCCCTCTCCACTCCCCACTTCTCACTCCCCACTCCCCACTTCTCACTCTCCACTCCTCACTCCCCTACTCTCCACGTCTCACTCCCCACTCCCCACTTCTCACTCCCCACTCCCCACATCTCCCTCCCCACTTCTCCCTCTCCACTCCCCACATCTCCCTCTCCACTCCCCACATCTCCCTCCCCACTTCTCCCTCTCCACATCTCCCTCCCCACTCCCCACTTCTCCCTCTCCACTCCCCACTTCTCCCTCTCCACTCCCCACGTCTCCCTCCCCACTTCTCCCTCTCCACTCCCCACATCTCCCTCCCCACTCCCCACATCTCCCTCCCCAATCCCCACATCTCCCTCCCCACTTCTCCCTCACCACTCCCCACTTCTCCCTCTCCACTCCCCACATCTCCCTCCCCACTCCTCCCTCCCCACTTCTCCCTCTCCACTTCTCCCTCTCCACTCCCCACATTTCCCTCCCCACTTCTCCCTCTCCACTCCCCACTTCTCCCTCTCCACTCCCCACTTCTCCCTCTCCACTTCTCCCTCCCCACATCTCCCTCCCCACTCCCCACATCTCCCTCCCCACTCCCCACATCTCCCTCTCCACTCCCCACATCTCCCTCCCCATTCCCCACTTCTCCCTCTCCACTTCTCCCTCTCCACTCCCCACTTCTCCCTCCCCACTCCCCACATCTCCCTCTCCACTCCCCACATCTCCCTCTCCACTCCCCACTTCTCCCTCTCCACTCCCCACATCTCTCTCTCCACTCCCCACATCTCCCTCTCCACTCCCCACATCTCCCTCTCCACTCCCCACATCTCCCTCTCCACTCCCCACTTCTCCCTCCCCACTCCCCACATCTCCCTCTCCACTCCCCACTTCTCCCTCTCCACTCCCCACTTCTCCCTCCCCACTCCCCACATCTCCCTCCCCACTCCCCACATCTCCCTCTCCACTCCCCACTTCTCCCTCTCCACTCCCCCCATCTCCCTCACCACTCCCCACATCTCCCTCCCCACTCCCCACATCTCCCTCTCCACTCCCCACATCTCCCTGTCCACTCCCCAGTTCTCCCTCCCCACTCCTCCCTCTCCACTCCCCACTTCTCCCTCTCCACTTCTCCCTCTCCACTCCCCACTTCTCCCTCCCCACATCTCCCTCTCCACTCCCCACTTCTCCCTCTTCACTCCCCACATCTCCCTCTCCACTCCCCACATCTCCCTCTCCACTCACCACTTCTCCCTCTCCACTCCCCACTTCTCCCTCCCCACATCTCCCTCTCCACTCCCCACGTCTCCCTCTCCACTCCCCACTTCTCCCTCTCCACTCCCCACTTCTCCCTCTCCACTCCCCACTTCTCCCTCTCCACTCCCCACTTCTCCCTCTCCACTCCCCACATCTCCCTCTCCACTCCCCACATCTCCCTCTCCACTCCCCACTTCTCCCTCTCCACTCCCCACTTCTCCCTCCCCACATCTCCCTCTCCACTCCCCACTTCTCCCTCACAACTCCACACATCTCCCTCACCACTCCCCACATCTCCCTCCCCCGTCCCCACATCTCCCTCCCCACTTCTCCCTCTCCACTCCCCACTTCCCCCTCTCCACTCCCCACTTCTCCCTCTCCATTCCCCACATCTCCCTCTCCACTCCCCACATCTCCCTCTCCACTCCCCACTTCTCCCTCCCCACTCCCCACATCTCCCTCCCCACTCCCCACATCTCCCTCTCCACTCCCCACTTCTCCCTCTCCACTCCCCACTTCTCCCTCTCCACTCCCCACATCTCCCTCTCCACTCCCCACATCTCCCTCTCCACTCCCCACATCTCCCTCCCCACTCCTCACTTCTCCCTCCCCACTCCCCACATCTCCCTCCCCACATCTCCCTCCCCACTTCTCCCTCTCCACTTCTCCCTCTCCACTCCCCACATCTCCCTCTCCACTCCCCACATCTCCCTCCCCACTTCTCCCTCTCCACTCCCCACATCTCCCTCCCCACTCCCCACTTCTCCCTCTCCACTCCCCACTTCTCCCTCTCCACTCCCCACATCTCCCTCTCCACTCCCCACATCTCCCTCCCCACTCCCCACATCTCCCTCCCCACTCCCCACATCTCCCTCCCCACTCCCCACTTCTCCCTCTTCACTCCCCACTTCTCCCTCTCCACTCCCCACATCTCCCTCCCCACTTCTCCCTCTCCACTTCTCCCTCTCCACTCCCCACTTCTCCCTCTCCACTCCCCACATTTCCCTCCCCACTCCCCACTTCTCCCTCTCCACTCCCCACTTCTCCCTCTCCACTCCCCACTTCTCCCTCTCCACTCCCCACTTCTCCCTCTCCACTTCTCCCTCCCCACTCCCCACATCTCCCTCCCCACTTCTCCCTCTCCACTCCCCACTTCTCCCTCTCCACTCCCCACTTCTCCCTCCCCACATCTCCCTCCCCACATCTCCCTTCCCACTCCCCACATCTCCCTCTCCACTCCCCACATCTCCCTCCCCACTCCCCACTTCTCCCTCTCCACTCCCCACTTCTCCCTCTCCACTCCCCACTTCTCCCTCCCCACATCTCCCTCCCCACATCTCCCTCTCCACTCCCCACATCTCCCTCTCCACTCCCCACTTCTCCCTCTCCACATCTCCCTCTCCACTCCCCACATCTCCCTCTCCACTCCCCACATCTCCCTCTCCACTCCCCACATCTCCCTCCCCACATCTCCCTCTCCACTCCCCACATCTCCCTCTCCACTCCCCACTTCTCCCTCCCCACTCCCCACATCTCCCTCTCCACATCTCCCTCTCCACTCCCCACTTCTCCCTCTCCACTCCCCACTTCTCCCTCAGCACTCCCCACATCTCCCTCACCACTCCCCACATCTCCCTCTCCACTCCCCACATCTCCCTCTCCACTCCCCAACTCTCCCTCCCCACTCCTCCCTCTCCACTCCCCACATCTCCCTCTCCACTCCCCACTTCTTCCTCTCAACTCCCCACTTCTCCCTCCTCACATCTCCCTCTCCACTCCCCACTTCTCCCTCTCCACTCCCCACATCTCCCTCTCCACTCCCCACATCTCCCTCTCCACTCCCCACTTCTCCCTCTCCACTTCTCCCTCCCCACATCTCCCTCTCCACTCCCCACTTCTCCCTCTCCACTCCCCACTTCTCCCTCTCCACTCCCCACTTCTCCCTCTCCACTCCCCACTTCTCCCTCTCCACTCCCCACTTCTCCCTCTCCACTCCCCACTTCTCCCTCTCCACTCCCCACATCTCCCTCTCCACTGTGTTGGTGTTCAGTGTTAGTGTTCAGTGTTGGTGTTCAGTGTTGGTGTTCAGTGTTGGTGTTCAGTGTTGGTGTTCAGTGTTGGTGTTCAGTGTTGGTGTTCAGTGTTGGTGTTCAGTGTTGGTGTTAAGTGTTAGTGTTCAGTGTTGGTGTTCAGTGTTGGTGTTCAGTGTTGGTGTTAAGTGTTAGTGTTCAGTGCTGGTGTTCAGTGTTGGTGTTCAGTGTTGGTGTTCAGTGTTGGTGTTAAGTGTTAGTGTTCAGTGTTGGTGTTCAGTGTTGGTGTTCAGTGTTGGTGTTCAGTGTTAGTGTTCAGTGTTGGTGTTCAGTGTTAGTGTTCAGTGTTGGTGTTCAGTGTTAGTGTTCAGTGTTGGTGTTCAGTGTTGGTGTTCAGTGTTGGTGTTCAGTGTTGGTGTTCAGTGTTAGTGTTCAGTGTTAGTGTTCAGTGTTGGTGTTCAGTGTTGGTGTTCAGTGTTAGTGTTCAGTGTTGGTGTTCAGTGTTGGTGTTCAGTGTTAGTGTTCAGTGTTGGTGTTCAGTGTTGGTGTTAAGTGTTAGTGTTCAGTGTTGGTGTTCAGTGTTAGTGTTCAGTGTTGGTGTTCAGTGTTGGTGTTCAGTGTTAGTGTTCAGTGTTGGTGTTCAGTGTTAGTGTTCAGTGTTAGTGTTCAGTGTTGGTGTTCAGTGTTGGTGTTCAGTGTTGGTGTTCAGTGTTGGTGTTCAGTGTTCTGTTTTGCATATTCTAAAATCACCTGTTTACTGTGAATTTATTGCATATATATATATATATATATATATATATATATATATATATATATATATATATATATATATATATAGGTAAAACTTGCGATTTTGGCTTAAATAGCAACTCTTTTCTTGCCGAATAAGGCAAGCGAAAATTTGTGTATGTAATAATTTCGCAAAAATCATTCTTAACCTAACGAAAAAATATATTTCATTGTGTTCGTTTATTATTAAATTATTGTAAACTTATCTAAAATATATTTAGTTGGATTAGGCTAAATTAAGTTGCACTTGTTATAACAAGGTTAGTTACGTTTTCTAAGGTTCTTTTGGTACAAAAATATTAATTTTTACATTAACATAAATGAGAAATATATATCTTTAAATGTATAAGAGAAAATTTTAGAAAGGACTTAATTTTAAATGAGTTCTTGCTAAGTGAACAGTTTTACATATTCGGCACCATACACACACACACACACACACACACACACACACACACACACACACACACACACACTGGTGGAGTCAGTGGGTGCAGGTTAATGGGATAAATGGATGTATAACTCTGTTGGTTTTGTCTGAGGTTTCTCTGCCAGTGTAAGTAGTTAACTGGCCAAGCACTAGCGGTAACCTCCAACAAACTACTAGAAGACAATGTGCCAACAGACTGGAAATCACCAAATAGAAGGACCTGCGTGAGGGACCTGCGTGAGGGACCTGCGTGAGGGACCTGCGTGTAATATTGTCAACTGACCTTTGTTTCAAAGGACACAATAGAACAAATGCCAAGGTAGCCATGTACATGGTGTAACACTTGCGTATCTTTACTGTGCTAACGTTTCGCCAACCAGTGGCTTCCTCAGTCCAATACAGAGAAGAAGGGCTGAAGATCAGAAGTTTGAGGTAATCAGTCCCTCAGGCTGGTGTCCATCAAGACTGATCACATCGACTACAAACTGAGGGATTGATTACATCAAACTGCTACCGATCTTCAACCCTTCTCTACTGGACTGATGAAGCCACTGGTTGGTGAAACGTTTCCACAATAAAGATACCCAAGAGTTGCACATGTGTCTAATTCATCAACCTGTCGGTTCTCTCAACCATTTACCTACAGTCATGTGAATGTTACTTCTATATTTTAACAGTGGGACGAGACATGTGACTTCAACTGTCGTCCCATCAACTTAACGTCAGTTTTACGTAAACAAATGAACACTATTATTAGAGACTAGATATTTAATTTTCTGGGATATAACTAATAATTGAAACCATCTTGGATTCCACAACAACACTAAATATCATGATTGACTTACTCAAGGTTTTTAACTGCATATATACAAACTGGGATGAAATGGTTATTTCAGTAACGGCATAAATAAAACAACAGGAAAGAGAGTGCTACTCAAAGGGAAGAAGTCTGAATGGCTCCCAGTAAAGAGTGGAGTTCTCTAGGGACAGGTACTTGGTCCAATCCTCTTCGCAATATATATAAATGATCTCTAGGTAGGCCTAACGTCTAAGATAGCAAAATTTGCAGACGACACCAAACAGTGGAAGAAAGGCAGCAACAACAGCAGATTGATTGTTGAGAGTGACCTAGACACGTTGACGCTGTACTCCAAAACTTACAAGATAACCTTCAGTAGAGACAAGCGCAAATAATCTGTTTGTCGATGAATGGTTCAGAGAACCGACATGTTGATAAATTAGACACATTGACCACATAGACTCAAGGTTGAGGGACTGATTACCTCATTCTCCTCCTGTTCTTCAAGATTCTCCTTTGTATGGACTGATGAAGCCACTGTGTGGCGAAACGTTTCCTCAATAAAGATACCCAAGAGTTGCACATGTGTCTAATTTATCAGCAAATAATCTAATTATTGTAATTATCATAATTTTTAAAGGGACGGGAAAGCCAGTGGAAGGCCTCGGTCAGATGACCAAAAACTCCTTCGGGAAACACTTGTCCTGTTTCCTGACGAGTCTTACCTAATGTAACGAGCGCAGAGTTCAGGACATAATCTCAAACACGAGTACAAAATGTCCGACAACAAACTTATCATAACAAGTGAAGAAAATGACCTACGAGTAATTATAAAGGATGATCTTGCAAGTACCAGGTATTACCTAACTAGGAGCAGCACAGATAACACTACTGGGATTCATAGCTAGAAACTTGGAGGACAAAACACCATACACAATACCATATAATGCACTTCTTAGACCGCATCTTGAATACATCGTCCAGTTTTGGTCTCCAAATTACATAAAGGACGAGGTATTAGGTACTAAGTTTGTCAAGAAACAGGACAAGTGTTACCTGACGCAGTTCTTAGTCATATGATGACCCACAGCTGGAACTTTTGGTCATCTGACCGAGGCCTTCCGCTGGCTTACCGGTCCACCTCTTTAAAAATTATGGTTATGGTTATAATAATTTATTACTTAAAAAAAAAGTACGAGGATGTATTAGAAAAGGTAAAGAGAAGAGCTGCCAAACTCGGACCATCACTCACAAACATTGTAAAGACAAAACACGCTTTGGAAAGGCCCTCGGTGCATCATGGCCTGATCAACTAGGCTGTTATTGCTGGCCACATGCAGTCCAACGTACGAACCACAGCCCGGCTGATCCGGCACTGACTTTAGGTATCTGTCCAGCTCCCGCTTGAAGAAAACCAGGGGTCTACCGGTAATCCCCCTTATGGCTGGTGGGAGGCTGTTGAGCAGTCTTGGACCCCGGACACTTACTGCATTTTCTCTTAGTGTACCAATGATGCCCCTACTTTTCACTGGGGGTATGTTGCATCACCTGTCAAGTCTTTTGCTTTCGTATGGAGTGATTGCTGTGTGCATATTAGGGACCAGTCCCTCCAGAATCTTCCAGGTGTATATTATGATGTATCTCTCTCGCCTGCGCTCTAGTGAGTACAAGTCAAGTGCTTCCAGGCGCTCCCAGTAGTTATGGTGTTTGATGGAACTTATACATACATTAAAGGTTCTCTGTAAATTCTCTAGATCTGCAATTTTACCTGCCTTGAATGGGGATGTTAATGTACAGCAATATTCCAGCCTAGAGAGCAGCGCTGTATAGCCCTTGTTCTTTTTGATTATAATAATAATAATGTATAGCCCTTGTGGCTTAGCGCTTCTTTTTGATTATAATAATAATCCAGCCTAGAGAGAACAAGTGATTTAAAAAAGATCATTGGCTTGGCATCTCTTGTTTTGAATGTTCTCATTATCCATCCTATCAGTTTCCTCGCAGATGTGATAGTGGCATTGTTGTGATCCTTGACGGTGAGATCCTACGACATTACCACTCCCAGGTTCTTCACATTACTTTTCCGCTCTATTGTGTGATTGGAGTTTGTAGTATACTCAGTTCTAGTTATTATTTCCTCCAGTTCTGCATAACGGAGTAGTTGGAATTTGTCTTCATTGATCATACTGTTCTCTGTTGCCCATTGGAAAACTTGGTTTATATTTGCTGGAGATTTACCATGTCTTCAATTGATGACACACTCGTGCAGATCCTAGTATCATCTGCAAAGGATGATACGGTGCTATAGTTTACATCTCTGTCTACGTCTGATATGAGGATGAGGAACAACTAGTTGTAGGCCACGTCTACCATCGATTCCATTTCTATTTCCATGTTATTATTGCAATATAGTGTGTAATATTTCTTCCCCCCCCCCTTCCGCTGTTGTCCTGGAGGCAGATGCTGAAGGACGTGGAGGGTGGAGAGAGAGCTTTTTGCTTTACTATCCCTGACTCTCACACACCTAGATAATACACGGTAGTTCTTAGCAGTGATAGAAGTAGATAGTTCCTCTCAGCAGACAGCCTGGGTGTGGACTGCCAAGTACTCTCTGCTGTCTGTTTTTCCATTGTACCTCTAACACACCTCCCCTTCCTTACCTCTCCTCCTCACCTCTCTCCCTTACCTCTCCTCCTTACCTCTCTTCCTCACCTCTCTCCCTTACCTCTCTCAATCACCTCACCTCTCCTCCCTCCCAGCAGAACACTGGGAGTCTTGCCTCGCTATCCATCAACATGAAGGCTCCCCGCTGCCCGTGTTCTTTCCTGAGAAAGGGTCCGCCCCTTACTCCCCTTCGAGACGGTCCGTTCCCTTCGAAAAGGTCTATCCCTGGATCACCCTAAGAAAGGGTCTGACCCTATCATCCATACCAGCGTTTGGTCTACCTGGTGCTGGATCATCGCCTCCACAATCCGGTCTCAGACCACTCCTGCGGCGCTCCTATTTTATTGATACCTGGAGTATACCTGGAGAGGCTTTTGGGGGTCAGAACCCCCGCGGCCCGGTCTAAGACCAGGCCTATTTTGTTGATAACAAAGAATTTTCACCCAAATTGATAAGTACTTATTTTTTCTGTACCGTAAACTGGGAATGCTTCATCTGGTAGGCTTCAAACTTTAGTGCTGGTGCATTTTTCCTCGAAATAATATTCTTAATGTTTGTGTAGCTGTGTAAATCCTAATTTCCCAATTTTATTACACAACCTGGGATACTTACTGTGTGTGGTAACTAGGAAATGCCTCTACTGATAGACTTCAAATCTTTAATGTTAGTGTGTGTTATGCAGAGGAAGGTATGGATTACTATAGTTCATAGTGTAGTTGAGGTACAGCTCCTGAGCCTTGAAGGAGCGATGTTGCTTGTTGAATAAGTACAGTAATATTGCTTGTTGAAGGAGCAGTGTTGCTGGCACACACAGCCTGGTTGATCCAGCACCTTGACGTGGTACTGGTCCAGTAAGTAACCCTGACTGTACTTGTGTGAGGTTTACTCATCCCACAAGCTGTACTCCGTTTCCGAACTTCTTTCTATTCCCCCTAACTTTCCTAACACTGTAACTGCTGTCGGGGTTGAACTCCAGTAGCTAGCTACTGGTCTGAATATTTAACAACTTAACCAGTTCCATCCTCCCTCTATTCTTCCTTCCCTTTACTCTCCCTTGCACCCACATTATTCTTCCTTCCCTTTACACTCCCTCACACTCCATTATTCTTCCTCCCTTCCCTTTACTATCCTCCCACATCCCCTTATTCCTCCCTCAACATCTCCCTATGGGTCCTTAGAGAAGGAGCAGAGATGCTGTGCGTGCCTCTAACCACAATCTTCAACACATCCCTTGAAACTGGGCAACTATCTGAGAAATGGAAGACAGTTAATATAGTCCGCATATTTAAGAAAGGAAACAGAAACGAGGCGCTAAACTACAGACCTGTGTCTCTGACATGTATTGTGTGCAAAGTCATGGAGAAGATTATCAGGAGGAGAGTGGTCGAACACCTGGAAAGGAACAAGATTATGAATGAAAACCAGCATGGGTTCATGGAAGGCAAATCTTGTATCACAAACCTCCTGGAGTTTTATGACAAGGTAACAGAAGTAAGACACGAGAGAGAGGGGTGGGTAGATTGCGTTTTCCTAGACTGCAGGAAGGCCTTTGACACAGTTCCCCACAAGAGATTAGTGCAGAAGCTGGAGGATCAGGCGCATGTAAAAGGGAGGGCACTGCAATGGATAAGGGAATACCTGACAGGGAGGCAGCAACGAGTCATGGTACGTGAAGAGGCATCAGAGTGGGCGCCTGTTACGAGCGGGGTCCCACAGGGGTCAGTTCTAGGACCAGTGCTATTTTTGATATATGTGAACGACATGATGGAAGGAATAGACTCTGAAGTGTCCCTGTTCGCAGATGATGTGAAGTTGATGAGAAGAATTAAATCGGACGAGGATGAGGCAGGACTGCAAAGAGAGCTGGACAGGCTGGACATGTGGTCCAGTAACTGGCTTCTCGAATTCAATCCAGCCAAATGCAAAGTCATGAAGATTGGGGAGGGGCAAAGAAGACCGCAGACAGAGTATAGGCTAGGTGGACAAAGACTACAGACCTCACTCAGGGAGAAAGACCTTGGGGTGACCATAACACCGAGCACATCACCGGATGCACACATCAACCAAATAACTGCTGCAGCATACGGGCGCCTGGCAAACCTGAGAATAGCGTTCCGATACCTTAATAAGGAATCGTTCAAGACACTGTACACTGTGTATGTTAGGCCCATACTGGAGTATGCAGCACCAGTCTGGAACCCACACCTGGTCAAGCACGTCAAGAAGTTAGAGAAAGTACAAAGGTTTGCAACAAGGCTAGTCCCAGAGCTCAAGGGAATGTCGTACGAGGAAAGGTTAAGGGAAATCGGACTGACGACACTGGAGGACAGAAGGGTCAGGGGAGACATGATAACGACATACAAGATACTGTGGGGAATAGACAAGGTGGACAGAGATAGAATGTTCCAGAGAGGGGACACAGGGACAAGGGGTCACAACTGGAAGCTGAAGACTCGGACGAGTCACAGGGACGTTAGGAAGTATTTCTTCAGTCATAGAGTTGTCAGGAAGTGGAATAGCCTAGCAAGTGAAGTAGTGGAGGCAAGAACCATACATAGTTTTAAGAAGAGGTATGATACAGCCCAGGAAGCAGAGAGAGATAGGACCTAGTGGCGATCAGTGAAGAGGCGGGGCCAGGAGCTGAGTCTCGACCCCTGCAACCACAATTAGGTGAGTACAATTAGGTGAGTACATACACACACACACACACACACACACACTGACTGGAACACACACACACACACACACACACTGACTGGAACACACACACACATACCTACACACACAACACACTCACACACACACACAAACACACACACACACAGGAACGCGGGATGCATGAGCATATATGGTTATAAACATCACGGTGAAGGAGTTACAAAATAGTGATAGAAGGCCTATGTACGACGACTACGTCATCAGCATCTGGCAACTTTTCATCACACCGCTGTCAGCGCAAGTATTCACCTGTTGAGGTTGCACTTTGCAAGGTTGAGTTCTGGTCCTGCATCACTGTTAGATACTGGTCACTCACTCCTGCAAGCCATTACCAGAATTAGAGTAGAAATAGCATAGACGAGAGTGCAAGGAGTAAAGCGGTAGTGAGGGATAACGTCAGACACTTAAGCTGGGATAACAGGGAAGGCACTACAATGGATCAGGGAATACTTGTCAGGAAGACAGCAGCGAGTCATGGTACGTGGCGAGGTGTTAGAGTGGGCACCTGCGACCAGCGGGATCCCACAGGGGTCAGTCCTAGGACCAGTGCTGTTTCTGGTATTTGTGAACGACATGACGGAAGGAATAGACTCTGAGGTGTCCCTGTTTGCAGATGACGTGAAGTTGATGAGAAGAATTCACTCGATCGAAGACCAGGCAGAACTACAAAGGGATCTGGACAGGCTGCAGACCTGGTCCAGCAATTGGCTACTTGAGTTCAATTCCACCAAGTGCAAAGTCATGAAGATTGGGGAAGGGCAAAGAAGACCGCAGACAGACTACAGTCTAGGGGGCCAGAGACTACAAACCTCACTCAAGGAAAAAGATCTTGGGGCGAGTATAACACAAGGCACATCTCCTGAAGCGCACATCAACCAAATAACTGCTGCAGCATATGGGCGCCTAGCAAACCTCAGAACAGCATTCCAACATCTTAATAAGGAATCGTTCAGGACCCTGTACACCATGTACGTTAGGGCCATATTGGAGTATGCGGCACCAGTTTGGAACCCACACCTAGCCAAGCACGTAAAGAAACTAGAGAAAGCGCAAAGGTTTGCAACAAGACTAGTCCCAGAGCTAAGAGGTATGTCCTACGAGGAGAGGTTAAGGGAAATCGACCTGACGACACTGGAGGACAGGAGAGATAGGGGGGACGTGATAACGACATACAAAATACTGAGAAGAATTAACAAGGTGGACAAAGACAGGATGTTCCAGAGATGGGACACAGCAACAAGGGGACACAGTTGGAAGTTGAAGAAACAGATGAATCACAGGGATGTTAGGAAGTACTTTTTCAGCCACAGAATAGTCAGGAAGTGGAATAGTTTGGGAAGCGATGTAGTGGAGTCAGGATCCATACATAGCTTTAAGCAGAGGTACGATAAAGCTCACGGTTCAGGGAGAGTGACCTAGTAGCGACCAGTGAAGAGGCGGGGCCAGGAGCTTGGACTCGATCTCTGCAACCTCAACTATGTGAGTACAACTAGGTGAGTACACACACACACACTGTATTCACCCTGTCACTGTCGTATACTCTGTGACTGTCATATACTTATGTACTCTGTCATTGTCTGTATTACTGTTACTGTCTATGAGTCACTAAGGGAAGGAGGGAGAGAGAGGGAAGGAGGGAGCGAAGGAGGGGGCGAGGGAGGGAGAGGGAGTGAAGGAGGGATGGAGGGAGGGAGGGGTGGGTGGATGGATGGAGGGAAGGAGGGAGTTAAGGAGGGGAGCCAGGGAGCGAGAGATGGAGGGAGTGAAGGAGGGAGGGATGGAGAGAGTGAAGGAGGGAGGGATGGAGGGAGTGAAGGAGGGAGGGATGGAGCCTGTGATAACGAATTTGTTGCAGAGAGAGAGAGAGAGAGAGAGAGAGAGAGAGAGAGAGAGAGAGAGAGAGAGAGAGAGAGAGAGAGAGAGAGAGAGAGACAGAGAGAGAGAGAGAGAGAGAGAGAGAGAGAGAGAGAGAGAGAGAGAGACAGAGACAGAGAGAGAGAGAGAGAGAGAGAGAGAGAGAGAGAGAGAGAGAGAGAGAGAGAGAGAGAGAACTGTCATAATGGAACACAATAAGGTGACCAATTTTCCTCAAAATAAAAGAAAATGATCAATTTTAACGAATAATTCAGACGTGTTGAAAAATTGTTAGTTCAGTAATTGTTGTTTGTGAGATGTTAATGTACGAGTGTGATGTTAATGTACGAGTGTGATGTTAATGTACGAGTGTGATGTTAATGTACGAGTGTGATGTTAATGTACGAGTGTGATGTTAATGTACGAGTGTGAAGTTAATGTACGAGTGTGATGTTAATGTACGAGTGTGATGTTAATGTACGAGTGTGATGTTAATGTACGAGTGTGATGTTAATGTACGAATGTGATGTTAATGTACGAGTGTGATGTTAATGTACGAGTGTGATGTTAATGTACGAGTGTGATGTTAATGTACGAGTGTGATGTTAATGTACGAGTGTGATGTTAATGTACGAATGTGATGTTAATGTACGAGTGTGATGTTAATGTACGAGTGTGAGGTTAATGTACGAGTGTGATGTTAATGTACGAGTGTGATGTTAATGTACGAGTGTCGTGTTAATGTACGAGTGTGATGTTAATGTACGAGTGTGATGTTAATGTACGAGTGTGATGTTAATGTACGAGTGTGATGTTAATGTACGAGTCTGGTGTTAATGTACGAGTGTGGTGTTAATGTACGAGTCTGGTGTTAATGTACGAGTGTGGTGTTAATGTACGAGTCTGGTGTTAATGTACGAGTCTGGTGTTAATGTATGAGTGTGGTGTTAATGTATGAGTCTGGTGTTAATGTACGAGTGTGGTGTTAATGTACGAGTGTGGTGTTAATGTACGAGTGTGATGTTAATGTACGAGTGTGATGTTAATGTACGAGTGTGATGTTAATGTACGAGTGTGATGTTAATGTACGAGTGTGATGTTAATGTACGAGTGTGATGTTAATGTACGAGTGTGATGTTAATGTACGAGTGTGGTGTTAATGTACGAGTCTGGTGTTAATGTACGAGTGTGGTGTTAATGTACGAGTGTGGTGTTAATGTACGAGTGTGGTGTTAATGTACGAGTCTGGTGTTAATGTACGAGTCTGGTGTTAATGTACGAGTCTGGTGTTAATGTACGAGTCTGGTGTTAATGTACGAGTGTGATGTTAATGTACGAATGTGGTGTTAATGTACGAGTGTGATGTTAATGTACGAGTGTGATGTTAATGTACGAGTGTGATGTTAATGTACGAGTGTGATGTTAATGTACGAGTGTGATGTTAATGTACGAGTGTGATGTTAATGTACGAGTGTGATGTTAATGTACGAGTGTGATGTTAATGTACGAGTCTGGTGTTAATGTACGAGTGTGGTGTTAATGAACGAGTGTGGTGTTAATGTACGAGTGTGGTGTTAATGTACGAGTCTGGTGTTAATGTACGAGTCTGGTGTTAATGTATGAGTGTGGTGTTAATGTATGAGTCTGGTGTTAATGTACGAGTGTGATGTTAATGTACGAGTGTGGTGTTAATGTACGAGTGTGATGTTAATGTACGAGTGTGATGTTAATGTACGAGTGTGATGTTAATGTACGAGTGTGATGTTAATGTACGAGTGTGATGTTAATGTACGAGTGTGATGTTAATGTACGAGTCTGGTGTTAATGTACGAGTGTGGTGTTAATGTACGAGTCTGGTGTTAATGTACGAGTGTGGTGTTAATGTACGAGTCTGGTGTTAATGTACGAGTCTGGTGTTAATGTATGAGTGTGGTGTTAATGTATGAGTCTGGTGTTAATGTACGAGTGTGGTGTTAATGTACGAGTGAGGTGTTAATGTATGAGTCTGGTGTTAATGTACGAGTGTGGTGTTAATGTATGAGTGTGGTGTTAATGTACGAGTGTGGTGTTAATGTATGAGTGTGGTGTTAATGTATGAGTCCGGTGTTAATGTATGAGTCTGGTGTTAATGTACGAGTCTGGTGTTAATGTATGAGTCTGGTGTTAATGTACGATTCTGGTGTTAATGTACGAGTGTGGTGTTAATATATGAGTGTGGTGTTAATGTACGAGTGTGGTGTTAATGTATGAGTCTGGTGTTAATATATGAGTGTGGTGTTAATGTACGAGTGTGGTGTTAATGTATGAGTCTGGTGTTAATGTACGAGTGTGGTGTTAATGTACGAGTGTGGTGTTAATGTACGAGTGTGGTGTTAATGTATGAGTCTGGTGTTAATGTATGAGTCTGGTGTTAATGTACGAGTGTGGTGTTAATGTACGAGTGTGGTGTTAATGTACGAGTGTGGTGTTAATGTACGAGTGTGGTGTTAATGTATGAGTCTGGTGTTAAGGTATGAGTCTGGTGTTAATGTACGAGTGTGGTGTTAATGTACGAGTGTGATGTTAATGTACGAGTGTGATGTTAATGTACGAGTGTGGTGTTAATGTACGAGTGTGATGTTAATGTACGTGTGTGATGTTAATGTACGAGTGTGGTGTTAATGTACGAGTGTGATGTTAATGTACGAGTGTGATGTTAATGTACGAGTGTGATGTTAATGTACGAGTGTGATGTTAATGTACGAGTGTGGTGTTAATGTACGAGTGTGATGTTAATGTACGAGTGTGATGTTAATGTACGAGTGTGATGTTAATGTACGAGTGTGATGTTAATGTACGAGTGTCGTGTTAATGTACGAGTGTGATGTTAATGTACGAGTGTGATGTTAATGTACGAGTGTGGTGTTAATGTACGAGTGTGGTGTTAATGTACGAGTGTGATGTTAATGTACGAGTGTGATGTTAATGTACGAGTGTGATGTTAATGTACGAGTGTGATGTTAATGTACGAGTGTGATGTTAATGTACGAGTGTGGTGTTAATGTACGAGTGTGATGTTAATGTACGAGTGTGATGTTAATGTACGAGTGTGATGTTAATGTACGAGTGTGATGTTAATGTACGAGTGTGATGTTAATGTACGAGTGTGATGTTAATGTACGAGTGTGATGTTAATGTACGAGTGTGATGTTAATGTACGAGTGTGGAGTTAATGTACGAGTGTGATGTTAATGTACGAGTGTGATGTTAATGTACGAGTGTGATGTTAATGTACGAGTGTGATGTTAATGTACGAGTGTGATGTTAATGTACGAGTGTGATGTTAATGTACGAGTGAGATGTTAATGTACGAGTGTGATGTTAATGTACGAATGTGATGTTAATGTACGAGTGTGATGTTAATGTACGAGTGTGATGTTAATGTACGAGTGTGATGTTAATGTACGAGTGTGATGTTAATGTACGAGTGTCGTGTTAATGTACGAGTGTGATGTTAATGTACGAGTGTGATGTTAATGTACGAGTCTGGTGTTAATGTACGAGTGTGGTGTTAATGTACGAGTCTGGTGTTAATGTACGAGTGTGGTGTTAATGTACGAGTCTGGTGTTAATGTACGAGTCTGGTGTTAATGTATGAGTGTGGTGTTAATGTATGAGTCTGGTGTTAATGTACGAGTGTGGTGTTAATGTACGAGTGTGGTGTTAATGTACGAGTGTGATGTTAATGTACGAGTGTGATGTTAATGTACGAGTGTGATGTTAATGTACGAGTGTGATGTTAATGTACGAGTGTGATGTTAATGTACGAGTGTGGTGTTAATGTACGAGTCTGGTGTTAATGTACGAGTGTGGTGTTAATGTACGAGTCTGGTGTTAATGTACGAGTGTGGTGTTAATGTACGAGTCTGGTGTTAATGTACGAGTCTGGTGTTAATGTATGAGTGTGGTGTTAATGTATGAGTCTGGTGTTAATGTACGAGTGTGATGTTAATGTACGAGTGTGGTGTTAATGTACGAGTGTGATGTTAATGTACGAGTGTGATGTTAATGTACGAGTGTGATGTTAATGTACGAGTGTGATGTTAATGTACGAGTGTGATGTTAATGTACGAGTGTGATGTTAATGTACGAGTCTGGTGTTAATGTACGAGTGTGGTGTTAATGAACGAGTGTGGTGTTAATGTACGAGTGTGGTGTTAATGTACGAGTCTGGTGTTAATGTACGAGTCTGGTGTTAATGTATGAGTGTGGTGTTAATGTATGAGTCTGGTGTTAATGTACGAGTGTGATGTTAATGTACGAGTGTGGTGTTAATGTACGAGTGTGATGTTAATGTACGAGTGTGATGTTAATGTACGAGTGTGATGTTAATGTACGAGTGTGATGTTAATGTACGAGTGTGATGTTAATGTACGAGTGTGATGTTAATGTACGAGTCTGGTGTTAATGTACGAGTGTGGTGTTAATGTACGAGTCTGGTGTTAATGTACGAGTGTGGTGTTAATGTACGAGTCTGGTGTTAATGTACGAGTCTGGTGTTAATGTATGAGTCTGGTGTTAATGTACGAGTGTGGTGTTAATGTACGAGTGAGGTGTTAATGTATGAGTCTGGTGTTAATGTACGAGTGTGGTGTTAATGTATGAGTGTGGTGTTAATGTACGAGTGTGGTGTTAATGTATGAGTATGGTGTTAATGTATGAGTCCGGTGTTAATGTATGAGTCGTGTTAATGTACGAGTCTGGTGTTAATGTATGAGTCTGGTGTTAATGTACGATTCTGGTGTTAATGTACGAGTGTGGTGTTAATATATGAGTGTGGTGTTAATGTACGAGTGTGGTGTTAATGTATGAGTCTGGTGTTAATATATGAGTGTGGTGTTAATGTACGAGTGTGGTGTTAATGTATGAGTCTGGTGTTAATGTACGAGTGTGGTGTTAATGTACGAGTGTGGTGTTAATGTACGAGTGTGGTGTTAATGTATGAGTCTGGTGTTAATGTATGAGTCTGGTGTTAATGTACGAGTGTGGTGTTAATCTACGAGTGTGGTGTTAATGTACGAGTGTGGTGTTAATGTACGAGTGTGGTGTTAATGTATGAGTCTGGTGTTAATGTACGAGTGTGGTGTTAATGTATGAGTCTGGTGTTAATGTACGAGTGTGGTGTTAATGTATGAGTCTGGTGTTAATGTACGAGTGTGGTGTTAATGTACGAGTGTGGTGTTAATGTATGAGTCTGGTGTTAAGGTATGAGTCTGGTGTTAATCTATGGTGAGTTTATAAATGTACAATCAGTACACACTGCTGGAATATCTGTCATCAAAACATCTGTTACAAAACAAACAAACCTCGTCAATAAACCACACTAGACCACAAATAAAACTTATGATCATTCGATCAATAAAACAGTATTTATGTTTGTGTTTCGTATTATGTAGGAATGTTGGAGGTGAAATGCCAGAGACCAGACTGTATAGTCTAGTGGGTCACTGGTACTAGTGTCAACATTGTAGCCTTCACTACACAGACACACATACACAGTTTATGACAAGGTAACAGAAGTAAGACATGAGAGAGAGGGGTGGGCCGATTGCATTTTCTTGGACTACAAAAATGCCTTCGACACAGTTTCTCACAAGAGATTAGTGCAGAAGCTGGAGGATCAGGCGCATATAACAGGAAGGGCACTGTGTCACATGTTTGATACTGAGGTGCCAGGCACCAGCAGTGGTTGTACTGTGTCGCATGTTTGATACTGAGGTGCCAGGCACCAGCACTGCAATGTATCAGAGAATACCTGACAGGGAGGCAACAAGAAGTCATGGTATGTGATAAGGCATCACAGTGGGCGCCTGTGATGAGCGGGGTCCCACAGGGGTCAGTCCTAGGACCAGTGCTATTTTTGCTATATGTGAACGACATGATGGACAGGATAGACTCAGAAGTTTCCCTGTTTGCAGATGTGAAACTAATGAGGAGAATAAAATTAGATGAGGATCAGGTAAGACTACAAAGAGTCCTGGACAGGCTGGACAACTGGTCCAGCAAAGTCATGAAGATCGGAGAAGGCAAAGAAGACCGCAGAGTATAGGATAAGCGGTCAAAGACTGCAAACCTCACTCAAGGAGAAAGATCTTGGGGCGAGTAAAATACCGAGCACGTCTACGGAAGCACACATCAACCAGATAACTGCTGCAACATATGGGCGCCTGGCAAACCCGAGAAAAGCGTGCCGATACCTCTGTAAGGAATCGTTCAAGACTCTGTACACCATGTACGTCAGGCCCATACTAGGGTATGCAGCACCAGTTTTGAACCCACACCTGGTCAAGCACGTCAAGAAATTAGAGAAAGCGCAAAGGTTTGCAACATGGCTAGTTCCAGAGCTAAGGGGAATGTCCTATGAAGAAAGGTTAAGGGATATCGGCCTGACGACACTGGAGGACAGGAGCGTTAGGGGAGAAATGATAACGACATACAAAATACTGCGAGGAATAGATAAGGTGGACAGAGACAGGATGTTCCAGAGATGGGACACACAAACAAGAGGTCACAATTTGAAGTTGAAGACTCAGATGAGTCAAAGGGATGTTAGGCAGTATTTCTTCAGTCACAGAGTTGTCAGGAAGTGGAATAATCTGGTAAGCGATGTAATGGAGGCAGGAACCATACACAGCTTTAAGACGAGGTATGATAAAGCTCATGGAGCAGGGAGAGAGAGGACCTAGTAGCGACCAGTGAAGAGGCGGGGCCAGGAGCTGAGTCTCGACCACAGCAACTACAATTAGGTGAGTACACACACACACACACACACACACACACACATACACACACACACACACACACACACACACACACACACACACACACACACACACACACACACACACACACACACACACACACACACACACACACACACACACACACACACACACACACACACACACACACACACACACACACACACACCTTAAAGTGCACATTTTTAACCTATTTACAACAATAAACGTAAATTAATATATTAATTTTGTTTCACATACAACCTTATTTAACACAATATTCATTCTTCAGTAATAACTAAAATAAAATACTTTATTGTAAGTTCCCAGCGTGTGATAATACACACAGTGTATATTAAACAGGGTAAGTGATCATTTGTACACAAGAAATATGTCCAACAAGGTAAATATTACTCCTTGACGTCACCACCGTTCGGCCCATGGCTCCGGCTTCGGCTTCACAACCGAAGTTTCAACTGCAGCTGTTTGCCATGATCGTGTGGGGGAGGGAGTGGGGGTGACGTTCGCCTCCCCCTCCCCCATCCCAGCTGTTCACCAGTAATGTAATGTTGTGAATCGCTTAGTGAGTGGCGCTCGTGGCTCCAGTAGTGCTCTTCGGAATTAATGTTTTTCATGGCGTTAGTTTACCCGCGTGTGACTATGGCTTCGGCGTCAAATAAACGGCTATACTGCCTTTATTACTGCTCGAACAGTCAATAAAACACAACAATGTTTTTATTACTGCTCGAACAGTCAATAAAACACAACAATGTCTTTACTACAAATACAATCAATAAAACTCCTTTTAAGTTACATCAGAGCTGAATTCTTCCATAAGTGTGACAATGCGAAATATTGTAGTGTTGAGTGTTACACAACACTGTGATTGTACAGTGTTGAGTGTTACACAACACTGACTGTACAGTGTTGAGTGTTACACAACACTGTGATTGTACAGTGTTGAGTGTTACACAACACTGATTGTACAGTGTTGAGTGTTACACAACACTGTGATTGTACAGTGTTGAGTGTTACACAACACTGTGATTGTACAGTGTTGAGTGTTACACAACACTGTGATTGTACAGTGTTGAGTGTTACACAATGTGATTGTACAGTGTTGAGTGTTACACAACACTGATTGTACAGTGTTGAGTGTTACACAATGTGATTGTACAGTGTTGAGTGTTACACAACACTGTGATTGTACAGTGTTGAGTGTTACACACTGTGTACAGTGGAAATAAATGGTATAAAATACCGACATAATGGAAATATAAACACAAATGCAGTATAATGTGATCCTTTATTGACTACGTTTCGCCCACACAGTGGGCTTTTTCAAGTCACAAACAGAACTACCTGGGGTGGAAGGAACGCGAGTATTTATAGTCCGGTTCAGAATGCTGAGGTCAGGTGAAGAATGCTGCATCTGATGATGTGACTTCCCTATTCACCAAAGTACCTACTACACAAGCCATCGATCTCTTGCGCAGGAAAATTGACGATTCACTTGATCTTCCCATTCCAGCCAGCGATTTCATCGACCTTGTTGAACTATGTGTTGGCTTTACGTGTTTCTCTTTCGAAAATCACCTCTTTCAGCAGACTTTTGGACTACCCATGGGTTCGCCACTCAGTGCAGTCCTGGCGAACCTATACATGGAACATCTAGAAGCCGAACGTTTCTCCACCATTATTCCTTCGTCTGTCACCTGGCTCCGTTATGTTGACGACATTCTCCTCATAACTCCTAAACGCTTCAACGTTCAAGCTCTCCAAGACAAGCTCAACCAGGTCGAGCCTTCAATCCAGTTCACACTTGAAGAAGAAGTCGACAACACTCTTCCTTTCCTTGATGTCCTGCTCTGCAAAGCTGACCACGAACTTCGTTTTAAAGTCTATCGAAAACCCACCAACCAAAACGATCTTCTCCACTTCTACTCTCACCACGACACCAAAACCAAACGTGGTGTAATTATAGGCTTCTTCCTGCGTGCACTCAGAATCTGCAGCAACGAGCTCCTTGAGGAAGAATGCACTATAATTGAACAAATATTTTCTAAACTCCACTATCCTCGTCACTTCATCAGAGACTGCAGACGGGGGGCATTAAACATCTTCAACACACCCAGAGAAGACACTGCCGAGAAGAGATACATAGTCCTTCCCACCAACTCCATTGCCAAACATGTTTCCAACATCTTTGCCAAAACATCATTCCAAGTATCTACCTCCACAACCACGACCATCAAGGACATCACCAGTAGTAGACAGGACAAGCCTCCATCCTCTGCAGGGGTATACATAATCCCTTGTAATGACTGCAACAAGTTATACGTGGGCGAAACATCAAGGGACCTCCAAACACGTATTTCAGAACACCAATACGCAAGCAGGTCTGACGACACAAGGAATGCCTGCGTACAACACCGTAATTCACACAACCACTTGATAAACTACAGAAACTCAAGACTTATCGCCACAGAAGACAACACTCAATACCGAAGAATCCTGGAATCATCACTTATTTCTATATCCGACAACTTCAACCAGAATAGTGGCTTCTATAACATAGCTGAACCACTTGCCAAGAAACTTCTTCATCGCTATCCCACATAAGAACACTGTAGAAGGTCTGCTCACAAACTTATCCAATCTCCTTTCCAAGCTACCCAAGTTTTTAGACTCTATAACCCCACTCGGTACATCATCAGATGCAGCATTCTTCACCTGACCTCAGCATTCTGAACCGGACTATAAATACTCGCGTTCCATCCACCCCAGGTAGTTCTGTTTGTGACTTGAAAAAGCCCACTGTGTGGGCGAAACGTAGTCAATAAAGGATCACATTATACTGCATTTGTGTTTATATTTCCATTGTGTACAGTGTTGAGTGTTACACACACTGTGATTGTACAGTGTTGGGTGTTACACAACACACTGTGATTGTACAGTGTTGGGTGTTACACACTGTGATTGTACAGTGTTGAGTGTTACACACACACTGATTGTACAGTGTTGGGTGTTACACAACACACACTGATTGTACAGTGTTGGGTGTTACACAAACACTGTGATTGAGTGTTACACAACACACACTGTGACTGTACAGTGTTGAGTGTTACACAACACACACTGTGATTGTACAGTGTTGGGTGTTACACACACACTGTGATTGTACAGTGTTGGTGTTACACACTGTACAGTGTTGGGTGTTACACAACACACACTGTGATTGTACAGTGTTGAGTGTTACACAACACACACTGTGATTGTACAGTGTTGAGTGTTACACAACACACACTGTGATTGTAGTGTTGGGTATTACACAACACACACTGTGATTGTACAGTGCTGAGTATTACACAACACACACTGTGATTGTACAGTGTTGGGTGTTACACACTGTGATTGTAGTGTTGGGTGTTACACAACACACACTGTGACTGTACAGTGTTGGGTGTTACACACACACTGTGATTGTACAGTGTTGGGTGCTACACAACACACACTGTGATTGTACAGGTACAGTGTTGAGTGTTACACAACACACACTGTGATTGTAGTGTTGAGTGTTACACAACACACACTGTGATTGTAGTGTTGGGTGTTACACACACTGTGATTGTACAATGTTGAGTGTTACACAACACACACTGTGATTCTACAGTGTTGGGTGTTACACAACACACTGTGATTGTACAGTGTTGAGTGTTACACAACACACACGGTGATTGTAGTGTTGGGTGTTACACACTGTGATTGTACAGTGTTGAGTGTTACACAACACACACTGTGATTGTACAGTGTTGAGTGTTACACACACACACTGTGATTGTACTGTGTTGTGTGTTACACAGCACACACTGTGATTGTACAGTGTTGGGTGTTACACAACACACACTGTGGCTGTACAGTGTTGAGTGTTACACAACACACACACTGATTATACAGTGTTGAGTGTTACACACTGTGTACAGTGTTGAGTGTTACACACACTGTGATTGTACAGTGTTGGGTGTTACACAACACACTGTGATTGTACAGTGTTGGGTGTTACACACTGTGATTGTACAGTGTTGAGTATTACACACACACTGATTGTACAGTGTTGGGTGTTACACAACACACACTGATTGTACAGTGTTGGGTGTTACACAACAAACACTGTGATTGAGTGTTACACAACACACACTGTGACTGTACAGTGTTGAGTGTTACACAACACACACTGTGATTGTACAGTGTTGGGTGTTACACACACACTGTGATTGTACAGTGTTGGTGTTACACACTGTACAGTGTTGGGTGTTACACAACACACAATGTGATTGTACAGTGTTGAGTGTTACACAACACACACTGTGATTGTACAGTGTTGAGTGTTACACAACACACACTGTGATTGTAGTGTTGGGTATTACACAACACACACTGTGATTGTACAGTGCTGAGTATTACACAACACACACTGTGATTGTACAGTGTTGGGTGTTACACACTGTGATTGTAGTGTTGGGTGTTACACAACACACACTGTGACTGTACAGTGTTGGGTGTTACACACACACTGTGATTGTACAGTGTTGGGTGCTACACAACACACTGTGATTGTACAGGTACAGTGTTGAGTGTTACACAACACACACTGTGATTGTAGTGTTGAGTGTTACACAACACACACTGTGATTGTAGTGTTGGGTGTTACACACACTGTGATTGTACAATGTTGAGTGTTACACAACACACACTGTGATTCTACAGTGTTGGGTGTTACACAACACACTGTGATTGTAGTGTTGAGTGTTACACAACACACACTGTGATTGTACAGTGTTGAGTGTTACACAACACACACTGTGATTCTACAGTGTTGGGTGTTACACAACACACTGTGATTGTACAGTGTTGAGTGTTACACAACACACGGTGATTGTAGTGTTGGGTGTTACACACTGTGATTGTACAGTGTTGAGTGTTACACAACACACACTGTGATTCTACAGTGTTGAGTGTTGCACACTCACTGTGATTCTACAGTGTTGAGTGTTACACAACACACACTGGGATTGTACAGTGTTGGGTGCTACACAAAACACACTGGGATTGTACAGTGTTGTGTTACACAACACTGTGATTGTACAGTGTTGAGTGTTACACAACACTTTGATTGTACAGTGTTGAGTGTTACACAACACTGATTGTACAGTGTTGGTTGTTACACACAGACTGATTGTACAGTGTTGAGTGTTACACAACACACACTGTGACTGTATAGTGTTGAGTGTTACACAACACACACTTATTGTACAGTGTTGGGTGTTACACAACACTGTGATTGTAGTGTTGGGTGTTACACAACACACACTGTGACTGTACAGTGTTGGGTGTTACACACAGTGATTGTACAGTGTTGGGTGCTACACAACACACACTGTGATTGTACAGGTACAGTGTTGAGTGTTACACAACACACACTCTGATTGTAGTGTTGGGTGTTACACTGTGATTGTACAGTGTTGAGTGTTACACAACACACTGTGATTGTACAGTGTTGAGTGTTACACAACACACACGGTGATTGTAGTGTTGGGTGTTACACACTGTGATTGTACAGTGTTGAGTGTTACACAACACACACTGTGATTCTACAGTGTTGGGTGTTACACAACACACTGTGATTGTACAGTGTTGAGTGTTACACAACACACACTGTGATTGTAGTGTTGGGTGTTACACACACTGTGATTGTACAGTGTTGAGTGTTACACAACACACACTGTGATTCTACAGTGTTGGGTGTTACACAACACACTGTGATTGTACAGTGTTGAGTGTTACACAACACACTGTGATTCTACAGTGTTGGGTGTTACACAACACACTGTGATTGTACAGTGTTGAGTGTTACACAACACACACTGTGATTGTACAGTGTTGAGTGTTACACAACACACACTGTGACTGTACAGTGTTGAGTGTTACACAACACACACTGTGATTGTACAGTGTTGAGTGTTACACAGCACACACTGTGATTGTACAGTGTTGGGTGTTACACAACACACACTGTGATTGTACAGTGTTGTGTGTTACACAGCACACACTGTGATTGTACAGTGTTGGGTGTTACACAACACACACTGTGATTGTACAGTGTTGTGTGTTACACAGCACACACTGTGATTGTACAGTGTTGGGTGTTACACAACACACACTGTGGCTGTACAGTGTTGAGTGTTACACAACACACACACTGATTGTACAGTGTTGAGTGTTACACAACACTGTGATTGTACAGTGTTGCGTGTTACACAACACACACACTGGGATTCTACAGTGTTGCGTGTTACACACTGGGATTGTATAGTGTTGAGCGTTACATAACACACACTGTAATTGTACAGTGTTGAGTGTTACACACTGGGATTGTACAGTGTTGAGTGTTACACAACACACACTGGGATTGTACTGTTGAGTGTTACACAACACACACTGAGATTGTATAGTGCTGTTACACAACACACACTGGGATTGTACAGTGTTGAGTGTTACACAACACATACTGTGATTGTATAGTGTTGCGTGTTACACACTGGGATTGTATATTGCTACTCAACACATACTGTGATTGTACAGCGTTGGGTGTTACACAACACACATTGATTGTACAGTGTTGAGTGTTACACACACATTGATTGTACAGTGTTAAGTGTTACACAATACCACACACGCACTGCATAGTGTTGATTAGTTTTGAGAGTTTTACTATCGGAGCCCGGTCGTAAGCCAGGCTCGTCTGGTCCTTACCTGGTCAACCAGGCTGTTGCTGCTGGTGGCCCAGTGCCCCACATATCCATCACAGCCTGGCTGATCTGGAAGGTGGTGAAAATACTTGTCCAGTTTCCTCTTTAAGGCTTCTACACTTCTCCCAGCAGTGTTTCTGATATCTTCTGGTAATTATTATTATTATTATTATTATTATTATTATTATTATTATTATTATTATTATTATCAAAAAGAAGCCCTAAGCCACAAGGGCTATACAGCGCTGCATCTTCTGGTAAGATGTTGAATAATGCGAGACCACGAATGTTGATACAGTGTTCCCTTAATGTGCTCACCGCACCCCTGCTCCTCACTGCATTTATCTTACACTTCCTCCCATATTTCTCACTCCAGTATGTTGTTATGGCGGGGTGCAGATTTGTTACCAGGCCCTCCAGTACCTTCCAGGTATACATTAGCGAGTATCTCTCTCTCTTTCCTCCGCTCCAGTGAGTACATATTTAAGACTAAGACATTCCCAGTAATTTTAACGCTTTATTGCGGGCCGTAAACGATCTTTGTATTTGTTCCAGCTCTGATAATTCTCTTGCCCTGAACGGGGCCGTCAACACTGAGTAATATTCCAAATGAGGGAGCACAAGCGATTTAAAAAGTGTCACCATTGACACTATTTCACTGTTTTGAAGGTTCTCTTAACCCACTCCGTCATCCTCTTGGCCTTTGTCTTCTTTGAAAGCTGACATAATTATTCCCAAGTCTTCCACGTGCTCCTTTTATTCTATCTGACGATTCTCTTGCGTTTTGTATACAGTGTTCCTTTTTTGTATACCTAAGCAGTTAGAACTTTTCACCACTGAAAGTCATGTTCCTCTCCACTGCCCATATCTTCCTGCAATTTTTAAGTGTCTTGTACTGAAGTGACTTTTCTGGTTATTTTAGCGTCACCTGCAAATGATGATACAAAACTGTGAAGGGTGTTTATATCTATATCCGCTATGAGAATAAGAAACAGAAGAGGTGCCAGGACAGTGCCTTGGGGAACCTCGCTTGTCCTGTACTTTGCTCTGTTTACTAATACTTTTTGTGTTCTGTGTTAGGAACCCGAAAATCCATAGGCTTACCTTCCACCACCACTGCCCCCTCCACCACTGCCTCCACCATCACTGCCCCCACAACCACTGACTCCACCACCACTGACTCCACCACCACTGACTCCACCACCACTGACTCCACCACCACTGACTCCACCACCACTGACTCCACCACCACTGCCCCTACCACCACAGCCCCCACCACCACTACCTCCACCACCACTACCCCCACCACCACTGCCCCCACCACCATTGAATGCAACAATACTGCCCCCACCGCCACTGCCCCCACCACCATTGAATGCAACAATACTGCCCCCACCGCCACTGCCCCCACCGCCACTGCCCCCACCACCACTGCCTCCACCACGATTGCCTCCAACACCACTGCCTCCACCACCACTGCCCTTACCACTACTACTGCCTCCACCACCACTGCCTCCACCACCACTGATTACTCCACCACTGCCTCCACCACGACACCCTCCACCACCACTTCCCCAACACCACTCCCTCCACAGCCACTGCTCCCACCACCACAGCCCTCACAACCACTGCCTCCACCACCACTGCCCCACCACTGACTCCTCCACCACTGCCTCCTCCACCACTGCCTCCACCACCACTGCCCCACCACCACTACCCCCACCACCACTGCCTCCACAACCACTGCCTCCACTACAACTGCCTCCGCCACCACTGCCTTCTCTACCACTGTCTCCACGACCGCTGCCACCACCACCACTGCCTCCAACACCACTGCCTCCACCACCACTGCCTCCGCCACCACTGCCTCCACCACCACTGCCTCCACCACCACTGCCTCCACCACCACTGCCACCACCACCACTGCCTCCACCAGCACTGCCACCACCACCACTGCCTCGTCCACCACTGCCTCCACCATCACTGCCTCCTCCACCACTGCCTCCACCACCACTGCCACCACCACCACTGCCTCCACCACCACTGCCTCCTCCACCACTGCCTCCTCCACCACTGCCTCCTCCACCACTGCCTCCACCACCATTGCCTCCTCCACCACTGCCTCCACCATTACTGCCTCCTCCACCACTGCCACCACCACCACTGCCTCCACCACTGCCAACACCACCACTGCCTCCACCACCACTGCCTCCACCATCACTGCCTCCTCTACCACTGCCACCACCACCACTGCCACCATCACCACTGCCACCACCACCACTGCCTCCACCACCACTGCCTCCACCACCACTGCCACCACCACCACTGCCACCACCACCACTGCCACCACCCCCACTGCCTCCACCACCACTGCCTCCACCATCACTGCCTCCTCCACCACTGCCATCACCACCACTGCCACCACCACCACTGCCTCCACCACCACTGCCTCCACCACCACTGCCACCACCACCACTGCCACCACCCCCACTGCCTCCACCACCACTGCCTCCACCATCACTGCCTCCACCACCACTGCCACCACCACCAGTGCCACCACTGCCTCCTCCACCACTGCCTCCACCCCCAATGCCTCCACCACCACTGCCACCACCACCACTGCCACCACCACCACTGCCACCACCACCACTGCCTCCACCATCACTGCCTCCTCCACCACTGCCACCACCACCACTGCCACCACCACCACTGCCTCCACCACCACTGCCACCATCACCACTGCCTCCACCACCACTGCCACCACCATCACTGCCTCCTCCACCACTGCCTCCACCACCACTGCCACCATCACCACTGCCTCCACCACCACTGCCACCACCACCACTGCCTCCACCATCACTGCCTCCTCCACCACTGCCACCACCACCACTGCCACCACCACCACTGCCTCCACCACCACTGCCACCACCACCACTGCCACCACCACCACTGCCTCCACCATCACTGCCTCCTCCACCACTGCCACCACCACCACTGCCACCACCACCACTGCCTCCACCACCACTGCCACCATCACCACTGCCACCACCACCACTGCCTCCACCACCACTGCCTCCACCACCACTGCCACCACCACCACTGCCTCCACCACCGCTTCATCCAAATCATTCCACTTGTACATCACCCTGAAGGTGAAAGAATCCTTCCTGACGCTGTGGTTCACCAGTCGCTGTAACCTCCTTCAGTGGCACCTTCCTCCCGTTCTCCCAGTCGCTGTAACCTTCAGTGGCACCTTCCTCCCGTTCTCCCAGCCGCTGTAACCTCCTTCAGTGGCACCTTCCTCCCGTTCTCCCAGTCGCTGTAACCTTCAGTGGCACCTTCCTCCCGTTCTCCCAGCCGCTGTAACCTCCTTCAGTGGCACCTTCCTCCCGTTCTCCCAGTCGCTGTAACCTTCAGTGGCACCTTCCTCCCGTTCTCCCAGTCGCTGTAACCTTCAGTGGCACCTTCCTCCCGTTCTCCCAGTCGCTGTAACCTCCTTCAGTGGCACCTTCCTCCCGTTCTCCCAGCCGCTGTAACCTCCTTCAGTGGCACCTTCCTCCCGTTCTCCCAGCCGCTGTAACCTCCTTCAGTGGCACCTTCCTCCCGTTCTCCCAGTCGCTGCAACCTTCAGTGACACCTTCCTCCCGTTCTCCCAGTCGCTGTAACCTCCTTCAGTGGCACCTTCCTCCCGTTTCCCCAGTCGCTGTAACCTTCAGTGGCACCTTCCTCCCGTTCTCCCAGTCGCTGTAACCTCCTTCAGTGGCACCTTCCTCCCGTTTCCCCAGTCGCTGTAACCTTCAGTGGCGCCTTCCTCCCGTTCTCCCAGTCGCTGTAACCTTCAGTGGCACCTTCCTCCCGTTCTCCCAGTCGCTGTAACCTCCTTCAGTGGCACCTTCCTCTCGTTCCCCCAGTCGCTGTAACCTCCTTCAGTGGCACCTTCCTCCCGTTCCCTCAGTCGCTGTAACCTCCTTCAGTGGTACCTTCCTCCCGTTCCCCCAGTCGCTGTAACCTCCTTCAGTGGCACCTTCCTCCCGTTCCCCCAGTCGCTGTAACCTTCAGTGGCACCTTCCTCCCGTTCTCCCAGTCGCTGTAACCTCCTTCAGTGGCACCTTCCTCCCGTTCCCCCAGTCGCTGTAACCTCCTTCAGTGGTATCTTCCTCCCGTTCCCCCAGTCGCTGTAACCTTCAGTGGCACCTTCCTCCCGTTCCCCCAGTCGCTGTAACCTCCTTCAGTGGCACCTTCCTCCCGTTCCCCCAGTCGCTGTAACCTCCTTCAGTGGTACTTTCTTCCCGTTCGCCCAGTCGCTGTAACCTCCTTCAGTGGCACCTTCCTCCCGTTCCTCCAGTCGCTGTAACCTCCTTCAGTGGCACCTTCCTCCCGTTCCTTAGTCGCTGTAACCTCCTTCAGTGGCACCTTCCTCCCGTTCCCCCAGTCGCTGTAACCTCCTTCAGTGGTACCTTCCTCCCGTTCTCCTAGTCGCTGTAACCTCCTTCAGTGGCACCTTCCTCCCGTTCTCCAAGTCGCTGTAACCTCCTTCAGTGGTACCTTCCTCCCGTTCTCCTAGTCGCTGTAACCTCCTTCAGTGGTACCTTCCTCCCGTTCTCCTAGTCACTGTAACCTCCTTCAGTGGTGCCTTCCTCCCGTTCCACCAGTCGCTGTAACCTCCTTCAGTGGTACCTTCCTCCCGTTCCACCAGTCGCTGTAACCTCCTTCAGTGGTACCTTCCTCCCGTTCTCCTAGTCGCTGTAACCTCCTTCAGTGGTACCTTCCTCCCGTTCTCCTAGTCACTGTAACCTCCTTCAGTTGTGCCTTCCTCCCGTTCCACCAGTCGCTGTAACCTCCTTCAGTGGTACCTTCCTCCCGTTCCTCCAGTCGCTGTAACCTCCATCAGTGGTACCTTCCTCCCGTTCTCCGACTCTCTCTTAACCTCTACACCTTAACAAGTCCTTGAAGTATCTAGTACGTCGTGATTGGGTCTTCCCTGGGCCCCTACCCAGTAGTGCCATCGCCTTCACAGGTCTCAGATTAATCTTGAAGAGAGCTACTGCACTCTTTTTACTTCGTACAGGGTCAAATTCCTTCGTGCCACATTCCTTCGTCAATTGTAAAATTAGTTCGTAGACTATCAGATTCCTTCGTAGTGTGTCAAAATATTTCGTATGTTGTCAGATTAATTCGTATTAAGTCAGATTTCGGAGAACTAAATTCTTTTCGTGCCAAATTAATTTTTCGAGTGTCAGATTCCTTCATATAGTGTCAGATTCTTTCAAAGTGTCAGATTCCTTCATATAGTGTCAGATTCTTTCAAAGTGTCAGATTCCTTCATATAGTGTCAGATTCTTTCAAAGTGTCAGATTCCTTCATATAGTGTCAGATTCTTTCAAAGTGTCAGATTCCTTCATATAGTGTCAGATCACTTCAGTGTCAGTTTCCTTCATATAGTGTCAGATTCCTTCATATAGTATCAGATTCCTTTATATAGTGTCAAATTCCTTTAGTGTCAGATTCCTTCAGTGTTAGATTCCTTCAGTGTCAGGTTCCTTCATATAGTGTCAGATTCCTTCAGTGTCAGATTCCTTCAGTGTTAGATTCTTTCAGTGTCAGATTCCTTCATATAGTGTCAGATTCCTTCAGTGTTAGATTCCTTCAGTGTCAGATTCCTTCATAGTGTCAGATTCTTTCAGTGTCAGATTCCTTCATATAGTGTTAGATTTCTTCATATAGTGTTAGATTCCTTCATATAGTGTTAGATTCCTTCATATAGTGTCAGATTCCTTCAGTGTCAGATTCCTTCACATAGTGTTAGATTCCTTCATATAGTGTTAGATTTCTTCATATAGTGTTAGATTCCTTCATATAGTGTTAGATTCCTTCATATAGTGCTAGATTCCTTCAGTGTCAGATTCCTTCATATAGTGTCAGATTCCTTCAGTGTCAGATTCCTTCATATAGTGTCAGATTCCTTCATATAGTGTTAGATTCCTTATATAGTGTCAGATTCCTTCATATAGTGTAAGATTCCTTCATATAGTGTCAGATTCCTTCATATAGTGTTAGATTCCTTAGTGTCAGATTCCTTCATATAGTGTCAGATTCCTTCATATAGTGCCAGATTTCTTCATATAGTGTCAGATTCCTTCATATAGTGTTAGATTCCTTATATAGTGTCAGATTCCTTCATATAGTGTTAGATTCCTTATATAGTGTCAGATTCCTTCATATAGTGTCAGATTCCTTCATATAGTGTTAGATTCCTTCATATAGTGTTAGATTCCTTTATATAGTGTCAGATTCCTTCATATAGTGTTAGATTCCTTCATATAGTGTCAGATTCCTTCATATAGTGTCAGATTCCTTCATATAGTGTTAGATTCGTTCATATAGTGTAAGATTCCTTCATATAGTGTTAGATTCCTTCATATAGTGCAAGATTCCTTCAGTGTCAGATTCCTTCACATAGTGTTAGATTCCTTCATATAGTGTTAGATTTCTTCATATAGTGTTAGATTCCTTCATATAGTGCTAGATTCCTTCAGTGTCAGATTCCTTCATATAGTGTCAGATTCCTTCAGTGTCAGATTCCTTCATATAGTGTCAGATTCCTTCATATAGTGTCAGATTCCTTCATATAGTGTTAGATTCGTTCATATAGTGTAAGATTCCTTCATATAGTGTTAGATTCCTTCATATAGTGCAAGATTCCTTCAGTGTCAGATTCCTTCACATAGTGTTAGATTCCTTCATATAGTGTTAGATTTCTTCATATAGTGTTAGATTCCTTCATATAGTGTTAGATTCCTTTATATAGTGTCAGATTCCTTCATATAGTGTCAGATTCCTTCAGTGTCAGATTCCTTCATATAGTGTCAGATTCCTTCATATAGTGTTAGATTCCTTATATAGTGTCAGATTCCTTCATATAGTGTAAGATTCCTTCATATAGTGTCAGATTCCTTCATATAGTGTTAGATTCCTTATATAGTGTCAGATTCCTTCATATAGTGTCAGATTCCTTCATATAGTGTTAGATTCCTTCATATAGTGTTAGATTCCTTAATATAGTGTTAGATTCCTTTATATAGTGTCAGATTCCTTCATATAGTGTTAGATTCCTTCATATAGTGTTAGATTCCTTCATACAGTGTTAGATTCCTTCATATAGTGTTAGATTCCTTCATATAGTGTTAGATTCCTTCGTATAGTGTTAGATTCCTTCATATAGTGTTAGATTCCTTCATATAGTGTTAGATTCCTTCATACAGTGTTAGATTCATTCATATAGTGCAACATTCCTTCATATAGTGTTAGATTCCTTCATATAGTGTTAGATTCCTTCATATAGTGTTAGATTCCTTCGTATAGTGTTAGATTCCTTCATGTAGTGTTAGATTCATTCATATAGTGCAACATTCCTTCATATAGTGTTAGATTCCTTCATACAGTGTTAGATTCCTTCATATAGTGTTAGATTCCTTCATATAGTGTTAGATTCCTTCGTATAGTGTTAGATTCCTTCATATAGTGTTAGATTCCTTCATGTAGTGTTAGATTCCTTCGTATAGTGTTAGATTCCTTCATATAGTGTTAGATTCCTTCATATAGTGTTAGATTCCTTCATGTAGTGTTAGATTCCTTCGTATAGTGTTAGATTCCTTCATATAGTGTTAGATTCCTTCATATAGTGTTAGATTCCTTCATGTAGTGTTAGATTCCTTCGTATAGTGTTAGATTCCTTCATATAGTGTTAAATTCCTTCATATAGTGTTAGATTCCTTCATATAGTGTTAGATTCCTTCATATAGTGTTAAATTCCTTCATATAGTGTAAGATTCCTTCATATAGTGTTAGATTCCTTCATATAGTGTAAGATTCCTTCATATAGTGTAAGATTCCTTCTTATAGCTTCAGATTCCTTCATATAGTGTCAGATTCCTTCATATAGTCAGATTCCTTCATATAGTGTTAGATTCCTTCATATAGTGTTAAATTCCTTCATATAGTGTAAGATTCCTTCATATAGTGTTAGATTCCTTCATATAGTGTTAGATTCCTTCATATAGTGCAAGATTCCTTCATATAGTGTAAGATTCCTTCTTATAGCTTCAGATTCCTTCATATAGTGTCAGATTCCTTCATATAGTCAGATTCCTTCATGTAGTGTTAGATTCCTTCATATAGTGTTAGATTCCTTCATATAGTGTTAGATTCCTTCATATAGTCAGATTCCTTCATATAGTGTTAGATTCCTTCATATAGTGTCAGATTCCTTCATATAGTCAGATTCCTTCATATAGTGTTAGATTCCTTCATATAGTGTTAAATTCCTTCATATAGTGTAAGATTCCTTCATATAGTGCAAGATTCCTTCATATAGTGTTAGATTCCTTCATATAGTGTTAGATTCCTTCATATAGTGTAAGATTCCTTCATATAGTGTTAGATTCCTTCATATAGTGTTAGATTCCTTCATATAGTGTTAGATTCCTTCATATAGTGTAAGATTCCTTCATATAGTGTTAGATTCCTTCATATAGTGTAAGATTCCTTCATATAGTGTAAGATTCCTTCTTATAGCTTCAGATTCCTTCATATAGTGTCAGATTCCTTCATATAGTCAGATTCCTTCATATAGTGTTAGATTCCTTCATATAGTGTTAGATTCCTTCATATAGTGCAAGATTCCTTTAGTGTCAGATTCCTTCATATAGTGTTAGATTCCTTCATATAGTGTTAGATTCCTTCATATAGTGTTAGATTCCTTCATATAGTGTTAGATTCCTTCGTATAGTGTCAGATTCCTTCATATAGTGTTAGATTCTTTCATATAGTGTTAGATTCCTTCATATAGTGTTAGAATCTTTCATATAGTGTTAGATTCCTTCATATAGTGTTAGATTCCTTCATATAGTGTTAGATTCCTTCATATAGTGTTAGATTCCTTCATATAGTGTTAGATTCCTTCATATAGTGTTAGATTCCTTCATATAGTGTTAGATTCCTTCATATAGTGTTAGATTCCTTCATATAGTGTTAGATTCCTTCATATAGTGTTAGATTCCTTCATATAGTGTTAGAATCTTTCATATAGTGTTAGATTCCTTCATATAGTGTTAGATTCCTTCATATAGTGTTAGATTCCTTCATATAGTGTTAGATTCCTTCATATAGTGTTAGAATCTTTCATATAGTGTTAGAATCTTTCATATAGTGTTAGATTCCTTCATATAGTGTTAGAATCTTTCATATAGTGTTAGATTGCTTCATATAGTGTTAGATTCCTTCATATAGTGTTAGATTCCTTCATATAGTGTTAGATTCCTTCATATAGTGTTAGATTCCTTCATATAGTGTTAGAATCTTTCATATAGTGTTAGATTCCTTCATATAGTGTTAGATTCCTTCATATAGTGTTAGATTCCTTCATATAGTGTTAGATTCCTTCATATAGTGTCAGATTCCTTCATATAGTGTTAGATTCCTTCATATAGTGTCAGATTCCTTCATATAGTGTTAGATTCCTTCATATAGTGTTAGATTCCTTCATATAGTGTCAGATTCCTTCATATAGTGTTAGATTCCTTCATATAGTGTTAGAATCCTTCATATAGTGTTAGATTCCTTCATATAGTGTTCGATTCCTTCATATAGTGTTAGATTCCTTCATATAGTGTCAGATTCCTTCATATAGTGTTAGATTCCTTCATATAATGTTAGAATCCTTCATATAGTGTTAGATTCCTTCATATAGTGTCAGATTCCTTCATGTAGTGTTAGATTCCTTCATATAGTGTTAGAATCCTTCATATAGTGTTAGATTCCTTCATATAGTGTTCGATTCCTTCATATAGTGTTAGATTCCTTCATATAGTGTTAGAATCCTTCATATAGTGTTAGATTCCTTCATATAGTGTCAGATTCCTTCATGTAGTGTTAGATTCCTTCATATAGTGTCAGATTCCTTCATATAGTGTTAGATTCCTTCATATAGTGTCAGATTCCTTCATATAGCCAGATTCCTTCATATAGTGTCAGATTCCTTCATATAGTGTTAGATTCCTTCATATAGTGTCAGATTCCTTCATATAGTGTTAGATTCCTTCATATAGTGTCAGATTCCTTCATATAGTGTTAGATTCCTTCATATAGTGTCAGATTCCTTCATATAGTGTCAGATTCCTTCATATAATGTTAGATTCCTTCATATAGTGTTAGGTTCCTTCATATAATGATAGATTCCTTCATATAGTGTCAGATTCCTTCATATAGTGTTAGATTCCTTCATATAGTGTCAGATTCCTTCATATAGTGTTAGATTCCTTCATATAGTGTTAGATTCCTTCGTATAGTGTTAGATTCCTTCATATAGTGTTAGATTCCTTCATATAGTGTTAGATTCCTTCATATAGTGCAAGATTTCTTCAGTATCAGATTCCTTCATATAGTGCAAGATTTCTTCAGTATCAGATTCCTTCATATAGTGTTAGATTCCTTCATATAGTGCAAGATTTCTTCAGTATCAGATTCCTTCATATAGTGCAAGATTTCTTCAGTATCAGATTCCTTCATATAGTGTCAGATTCCTTCATATAGTGTTAGATTCCTTCATATAGTGTCAGATTCCTTCATATAGTGTTAGAATCCTTCATATAGTGTAAGATTCCTTCATATAGTGTTAGATTCCTTCATATAGTGTTAGATTCCTTCGTATAGTGTTAGATTCCTTCATATAGTGTCAGATTCCTTCATATAGTATCAGATTCCTTCATATAGTGTTAGAATCCTTCATATAGTGTAAGATTCCTTCATATAGTGTTAGATTCCTTCATATAGTGTTAGATTCCTTCATATAGTGTTAGATTCCTTCATATAGTGCAAGATTTCTTCAGTATCAGATTCCTTCATATAGTGCAAGATTTCTTCAGTATCAGATTCCTTCATATAGTGTTAGATTCCTTCATATAGTGTGAGATTCCTTCATATAGTGTCAGATTCCTTCATATAGTGTCATTCCTTCATATAGTGTTAGATTCCTTCATATAGTGTCATTCCTTCATATAGTGTTAGATTCCTTCATATAGTGTTAGATTCCTTCATATAGTGTCAGATTCTTTCATATAGTGTAAGATTCCTTCATATAGTGTCAGATTCCTTCATATAGTGTTAGATTCCTTCATATAGTTTTAGATTCCTTCATATAGTGTCAGATTCTTTCATATAGTGTAAGATTCCTTCAGTGTCAGATTCCTTCATATAGTGTAAGATTCCTTCATATAGTGTTAGATTCCTTCATATTACCTGGAGTTTACCTGGAGAGAGTTCCGGGGGTCAACGCCCCCGCGGCCCGGTCTTTGACCAGGCCTCCTGGTGGATCAGAGCCTGATCAACCAGGCTGTTGCTGCTGGCTGCACGCAAACCAACGTACGAGCCACAGCCCGGCTGATCAGGAACTGACTTTAGGTGCTTGTCCAGTGCCAGCTTAAAGACTGTCAGGGGTCTGTTGGTAATCCCCCTTATGTGTGCTGGGAGGCAGTTGAACAGTCTCGGTCCCCTGACACTTATTGTATGGTCTCTTAACGTGCTAGTGACACCCCTGCTTTTCATTGGGGGGGATGGTGCATCGTCTGCCAAGTCTTTTGCTTTCGTAGTGAGTGATTTTCGTGTGCAAGTTCGGTACTAGTCCCTCTAGGATTTTCCAGGTGTATATAATCATGTATCTCTCCCTCCTGCGTTCCAGGGAATACAGGTTTAGAAACCTCAAGCGCTCTCAATAATTGAGGTGTTTTATCTCCGTTATGCGCGCCGTGAAAGTTCTCTGTACATTTTCTAGGTCGGCAATTTCACCTGCCTTGAAAGGTGCTGTTAGTGTGCAGCAATATTCCAGCCTAGATAGAACAAGTGACCTGAAGAGTGTCATCATGGGCTTGGCCTCCCTAGTTTTGAAGGTTCTCATTATCCATCCTGTCATTTTTCTAGCAGATGCGATTGATACAATGTTATGGTCCTTGAAGGTGAGATCCTCCGACATGATCACTCCCAGGTCTTTGACGTTGGTGTTTCGCTCTATTTTGTGGCCAGAATTTGTTTTGTACTCTGATGAAGATTTAATTTCCTCATGTTTACCATATCTGAGTAACTGAAATTTCTCATCGTTGAACTTCATATTGTTTTCTGCAGCCCACTGAAAGATTTGGTTGATGTCCGCCTGGAGCTTTGCAGTGTCTGCAATGGAAGGCACTGTCATGCAGATTCGGATGTCATCTGCAAAGGAAGACACGGTGCTGTGGCTGACATCCTTGTCTATGTCAGATATGAGGATGAGGAACAAGATGGGAGCGATTACTGTGCCTTGTGGAACAGATTCCTTCATATAGTGCAAGATTCCTTCAGTGTCAGATTCCTTCATATCGTGTAAGATTCCTTCAAATAGTGTCAGATTCCTTCATATAGTGTCAGATTCCTTCATATAGTGCAAGATTCCTTCATATAGTGTTAGATTCCTTCATATAGTGTTAGATTCCTTCATATAGTGTAAGATTCCTTCATATAGTGTAAGATTCCTTCAGTGTCAGATTCCTTCATACAGTGTCAGATTCCTTCATATAGTGTCAGATTCCTTCCTATAGTGTTAGATTCCTTCATATAGTGTAAGATTCCTTCATATAGTGTTAGATTCCTTCCTATAGTGTCAGATTCCTTCATATAGTGTAAGATTCCTTCATATAGTGTTAGATTCCTTCACATAGTGTAAGATTCCCTCAGTGTCAGATTCCTTCATATAGTGTAAGATTCCTTCATATAGTGTTAGATTCCTTCCTATAGTGTTAGATTCCTTCATATAGTGTAAGATTCCTTCATATAGTGTTAGATTTCTTCACATAGTGTAAGATTCCTTCAGTGTTAGATTCCTTCATAGAGTATCAGATTCCTTCATACAGTATCAAGGTTCTTCGTAGAGCGTTAAATTCCTTCGTGTTTGTTGAAGATTCCTCTGAAGAGTATCAGATTCCAGTGTAGGTGTTACATTGCTGCGTCCAGCCCAGGAACATGCAGTCCACCCACCCACCTGTCTCTCTCTCTCTCTCTCTTGTACCAATCACTTGTGGAACACCGTGAGATTTATGACACACAGGGTGTGCTCACCCATATGTGGTTGCAGGGGTTGCGTCACAGCTCCTGGCTTCGCCTCTTCGTTACTAGATCCACTCTCTTCCTGCTCCATGAGCTTTATCATACCTCTTCTTATAGGTATGTATGGATCCTGCCTCCACTACATCACTCTCCAGATTGTTCCACTTCCTGACAACTCTATAACACTTCCTAACATCCCTGTGACTCAACTTCCAGTTGTGACCCCTTGATGATGTGTCACATCTCTCAAAAATTTGGTGTGTCAGCTCCTGGCCCCGCCTCTTCGCTGGTTACTACTGGGTTCACTCTCTCCTGGCTATTATACCTATTCTTTTAACTATGTATGGAGTCTGACTTTACCACTTCAATGTCTAGGTCGCTCTACTGGAGCTAAACAAGTATTTCCTAACATCCCTGTGACTCATCTGGCCTTTCGTACGACGTCTGTCCACCCTGTTAATTCCTCTCAGTATTTTGTACGTCAATCATGTCTCCTCTGGTCCTCCTCATAGTGTGGTCAGGTTTAGTTCCTCTAGTCTCTCCTTATAACTCTACCTCTCAGCTCTAGGACTAGTCTCCTTGCAAACCTTTGCCCTTTTTCCAGCTTCTTGACATATTTTATCAGATGTGGGTTCAATACTGGCGCTGTGTACTCCAGGATGGACCTAACATGCTGTGTATAGTGTTGTCAATGATTCCTTGTTGAAGTTCATGAAACCTGATCTTCAATAAGTCAGTATAGCGTTTACTGCTGAGATTATTTGGTTGACGTGTGTCTCACGTGATATGCTGGGAGCTATGCTCACCCCCAGGTCCTCCTTCAGGAAAGGTTTGCAGCCTTTGTCTCCTGAACTTGTTCTTTATTTCCAGTCGGTTTTGACCTTCTGTAATTTTTCTAACTTTGCATATTCTGGGGTTAAACTCTAACAGCCACTTGTCAGACCAATCTTGCAGCTTATCCAGACACATATATATAATCTCTCCTGGTATCTTACTGTTTGTATTCTCCTCATCAGTTTAACATCATCTACCAACAGTGACATTCTGACTCCATTTCTTCTGTTATGTCATTCACACACACAAAAAACAGTACTGGTCCCAGTACTGATCCTCGAGGGACCCCGTTCATCACACTCGCCCATCCCAAGTCCTCCTCCACGACAATTACCCGTTGTTTCCTTCTTGCTACATATTGCTTGATCCACTGTTGTGCTTTCCCTGTTATTGCTACCTCCTGTTCTAGTTCCTGTTCCAGTGTCTTGTGAGGTACTCTGTGGAACACTACAGCAAGCCTTGACACACCTTTACACATAAACCTTGGTTGTGATGTAAGCTTCCTCTCTAATAGTGTTGGTAGACTTATCCACAATATGTTAAGTAAAAGGACACAAGTGCAACTGATGTGACATTTTATCGTGGCAACGTTTCGCTCACCAGGAGCTTTGTCAAGCTGTTACAAACTATATATATATATATATATATATATATATATATATATATATATATATATATATATATATATATATATATAGTCTCTGTCTCAGTGGATTGTTTTTAACAGCTTAAAGCTCCTGGTGAGCGAAACGTTGCCATGATAAAATGTCACATTAGTTGCACTTGTGTCCTTTTACCTAACATCAGCGTGGTGTGCCAGTATTGTTTTTATACTGAAGTGAGAGAGTTCCTCCAGATGTTCCTTGATGATCACCGTTACCTGAGCGTTCACCGTGCAGAACACACCTGGCACACCACAACACCTGGCACACCACAACACCTGGCACACCACAGCACCTGTCACACCACAACACCTGGCACACCACAACACCTGGCACACCACAGCACCTGTCACACCACAACACCTGGCACACCACAACACCTGTCAAACCACAACACCTGGCACACCACAACACCTGGCACACCACAACACCT
The DNA here is from genome assembly GCF_038502225.1 of Cherax quadricarinatus. NCBI lineage: Eukaryota > Metazoa > Arthropoda > Malacostraca > Decapoda > Parastacidae > Cherax > Cherax quadricarinatus. The sequence goes on from NC_091334.1 coordinate 9,130,738, forward strand.
GGCACACCACAACACCTGGCACACCACAGCACCTGTCACACCACAACACCTGGCACACCACAACACCTGTCAAACCACAACACCTGGCACACCACAACACCTGTCACACCACAGCACCTGTCAAACCACAACACCTGGCACACCACAACACCTGTCACACCACAACACCTGGCACACCACAACACCTGTCAAACCACAACACCTGTCACACAACACCTGGCACACCACAACACCTGTCAAACCACAACACCTGGCACACCACAACACCTGGCACACCACAACACCTGGCACACCACAACACCTGGCACACCACAACACCTGTCACACCACAACACCTGGCACACCACAACACCTGTCAAACCACAACACCTGGCACACCACAACACCTGGCACACCACAGCACCTGTCAAAACACAACACCTGGCACACCACAACACCTGGCACACCACAATATCCGTCATACCACAACACCTGTCACACCACAACATTTGGCACACCACAACATCTGGCACACCACAACACCTGTCACTCCACAACACCTGTCACACCACAACACTTGGCACACCACAACATCTGTCAGTAAAACCGGTTCACGAGAGGCTAGAGATGGGGTCAGGAGATGTGACTCAACCCCTGCATAAACAACTATTTGAGTAAACACACACACAGGGATGTTAGGAAGTATTTCTTCAGTCACAGAGTTGTTAGGAAGTGGATTAGCCTGGGTAGTGATGTACTGGAGGCAGGATCCATACATAGCCTTAAGAGGTATGATAAAGCTCACGGAGCGGGAAGAGTGACTGAGTAGCGGCCAGTTGAAGAGGCGGGGCCAGGAGCTGTGAATCGACCCCCGCAACCACAACTAGGTGAGTACACACACACACGTACATATACACACACAAGTGGAGGGTCTCCTGAAGGCAGGTGAACTTGACCTTTACACTCTCCTGCAGGAAGGTCGATGCCCCTGCCCCAGGTGAACCTTCACTCCCCCCCCTCCTTCATCATTCCTCCCCCCCCTCCTTCCCTCCCTCCACCACCACAACTTCCTTCATACCTCTCTCACCATCACTATTACCACCACCACCACTACCATCCACCTACCACTATCACTAACCACCAATACTATCCACCTACCACTATCACTAACCACCAATACCATCCACCTACCACTATCACTAACCACCAATACCATCCACCTACCACTATCACTAACCACCAATACTATCCACCTACCACTATCACTAACCACCAATACCATCCACCTACCACTATCACTAACCACCACTACCATCCACCTACCACTATCACTAACCACCAATACTATCCACCTACCACTATCACTAACCACCAATACCATCCACCTACCACTATCACTAACCACCAATACCATCCACCTACCACTATCACTAACCACCAATACCATCCACCTACCACTATCACTAACAACCAATACCATCCACCTACCACTATCACTAACCACCAATACCATCCACCTACCACTATCACTAACCACCAATACCATCCACCTACCACTATCACTAACCACCAATACCATCCACCTACCACTATCACTAACCACCAATACCATCCACCTACCACTATCACTAACCGCCAATACCATCCACCTACCACTATCACTAACCACCAATACCATCCACCTACCACTATCACTAACCACCAATACCATCCACCTACCACTATCACTAACCACCAATACCATCCACCTACCACTATCACTAACCACCAATACCATCCACCTACCACTATCACTAACCACCAATACCATCCACCTACCACTATCACTAACCACCAATACCATCCACCTACCACTATCACTAACCGCCAATACCATCCACCTACCACTATCACTAACCACCAATACCATCCACCTACCACTATCACTAACCACCAATACCATCCACCTACCACTACCACTAACCACCAATACCATCCACCTACCACTATCACTAACCACCAATACCATCCACCTACCACTATCACTAACCACCAATACCATTCACCTACCACTATCACTAACCACCAATACCATCCACCTACCACTATCACTAACCACCAATACCATCCACCTACCACTATCACTAACCACCAATACCATCCACCTACCACTATCACTAACCACCAATACCATTCACCTACCACTATCACTAACCACCAATACCATTCACCTACCACTATCACTAACCACCAATACCATCCACCTACTACTATCACTAACCACCAATACCATCCACCTACTACTATCACTAACCACCAATACCATCCACCTACCACTATCACTAACCACCAATACCATCCACCTACCACTATCACTAACCACCAATACCATCCACCTACCACTATCACTAACCACCAATACCATCCACCTACCACTATCACTAACCACCAATACCATCCACCTACCACTATCACTAACCACCAATACCATCCACCTACCACTATCACTAACCACCAATACCATCCACCTACCACTATCACTAACCACCAACACCATTCACCTACCACTATCACTAACCACCAATACCATCCACCTACCACTATCACTAACCACCAATACCATCCACCTACCACTATCACTAACCACCAATACCATCCACCTACCACTATCACTAATCACCAATACCATCCACCTACCACTATCACTAACCACCAATACCATCCACCTACCACTATCACTAACCACCAATACCATTCACCTACCACTATCACTAACCACCAATACCATTCACCTACCACTATCACTAACCACCAATACCATTCACCTACCACTATCACTAACCAATACCATCCACCTACCACTATCACTAACCACCAATACCATCCACCTAGCACTATCACTAACCACCAATACCATCCACCTACCACTATCACTAACCACCAATACCATCCACCTACCACTATCACTAACCACCATTACCATCCACCTACCACTATCACTAACCACCAATACCATCCACCTACCACTATCACTAACCACCACTACCATCCACCTACCACTATCACTAACCACCAATACCATTCACCTACCACTATCACTAACCACCAATACCATTCACCTACCACTATCACTAACCACCAATACCATCCACCTACCACTATCACTAACCACCAATACCATCCACCTACCACTATCACTAACCGCCAATACCATCCACCTACCACTATCACTAACCACCAATACCATTCACCTACCACTATCACTAACCACCAATACCATCCACCTACCACTATCACTAACCACCAATACCATCCACCTACCACTGTCACTAACCACCACTACCATTCACCTACCACTATCACTAACCACCAATACCATTCACCTACCACTATCACTAACCACCAATACCATCCACCTACCACTATCACTAACCACCAATACCATCCACCTACCACTATCACTAACCACCAATACCATCCACCTACCACTATCACTAACCACCAATACCATCCACCTACCACTACCCAAGATCACACCAGCCACTTTAAGGCGTAATAAGATTAACGGCTGCGAGGCAGGGGAACCCAAGTGGAAGGAATCACACCAACCATCATTCAAACAACAACTATCACACAATAAGACAATCTCTCAGATTGACTTAAATACTTGCATAGTATATCCAATATAGTATATCCAGTATATCCAGACTAGTATATCCAGACCAGTATATCCTGACCAGTATATCCTGACCAGTATATCCTGACCAGTATATCCTGACCAGTATATCCAGACTAGTATAACCAGACCAGTATATAAGAACATAAGAACATAAAAACGAAGGAACACTGCAGAAGGCCTACTGGCCCATGTGAGGCAGGTCCAAGTCTCCTACCGGCTTAAGCCAATGCACCCAACCTAGTCAGGTCAGGTCACATTGACTTAAGGGAGGAACACAGCAACCGACCTGGTAGCACAAGCTATCAGGTCCAACTCACACCCACCCACATCCAACCTATTTTTAAAGCTACACAACGTTCTGGCCTCTATAACGGTACTTGGGAGTTTGTTCCACTCATCCACAACTCTATTACCAAACCAGTACTTTCCTATATCCTTCCTGAATCCGAATTTTTCCAACTTAAAACCATTGCTGCGAGTCCTATCTAGGCTAGATATTTTCAGCACACTATTTACATCCCCTTTATTTATTCCTGTCTTCCATTTATACACCTCAATCATATCCCCCCTAATTCTACGTCTTTCTAGAGAGTGCAGTTTCAGGGCCCTTAGTCTATCCTCATAGGGAAGGTTTCTGATACATGGGATCAACTTTGTCATCCTCCTTTGTACATTTTCCAGAGAATTTATATCCATTCTGTAATACGGTGACCAAAACTGTGCAGCATAATCTAAATGAGGCCTAACCAAGGATGTATAGAGTTGAAGAACAACCTGAGGACTCCTATTATTTATGCTTCTTGATATGAAGCCAAGGATTCTGTTAGCTTTATTGCGAACACTTATGCACTGTTGTCTTGGTTTCAGATTACTGCTAACCAGAACTCCTAAATCTTTTTCGCAATCCGTAATATTAAGATCTACATTATTTAGTTTATATGTGGCATGGTTATTGTCCTGTCCAACATTTAGAACTTTGCATTTGTCTATATTAAACTGCATCTGCCACTTCTCCGACCACTGCATCAGTCTATTCAAATCTTCCTGGGGTGCTCGAATGTCCTCGTCAGAATGAATTCGACGGCCTATTTTGGTGTCATCGGCAAACTTGCCGATGTCGCTCTTTATGCCCTCATCTATGTCGTTTATGTATATTGTGAACAGCAGGGGGCCCAACACTGACCCCTGTGGAACACCGCTCGTGACGCTTCCCCACTTTGATTTTTCCCCATTTATGCAAACTCTCTGCTGCCTATTTGTCAACCATGCCTCTATCCAGGAAAAAATTTCTCCTCCTATTCCATGTGCTTTAATTTTCCTCAATAGTCTCTGATGTGGGACCCTGTCAAAAGCCTTACTGAAGTCCATATACACAATATCATATTCATTACCATGATCTACCTCCTCAAATACCTTAGTGAAAAAAGTTAATAAATTCTTAAGGCAGGAACGCCCCTTTGTAAAACCATGCTGAGATTCGTTGATTAATTTATGCTTTTCAAGGTGGCTACGAACTGCCTCGGCAATTATTGATTCCATAAATTTTCCCACTATGGAGGTTAGGCTTATTGGTCTATAGTTCGAAGCTAAGGACCTGTCACCTGTTTTGAAAATAGGTATCACATTTGCCATTTTCCACTTATCTGGCACCATGCCAGTTTGTAGTGATATGTTGAAAAGATTAGCCAAAGGTGTGCTAAGCTCCTCTTTACATTCCTTTAGAACCCTTGCATACAGTTCATCAGGGCCTGGGGATTTGTTAGGTTTTAATTTATCAATTTGCCTAAGGACCATGTCACTTGTGACTCTAATCGTGCACAGTTTATTATCGTCCTGTTCTACATAATTTATCATTACTGGAATATCGCTGGTATCCTCCTGTGTAAAAACTGAGAGGAAGTATGTGTTAAAAATTCTACACATTTCCTTATCACTGTCAGTGAGCTGACCCGAGGAACTTTTGAGTGGGCCTATCTTGTCCCTGATCTTACTTCTGTATACCTGAAAGAATCCTTTTGGGTTAGTTTTCGATTCTCTTGCAACTTTCTCATAATCTCTTTTTGCTTTTCTAATTCCCTTTTTTATTTCTCTCTTTAACTGAATATATCGATTTCTTAATTGCCCCTCTCCTCTTTTGATTTGCCTATATATGCCTCTCTTTTGACCAATCAGATATTTTAATCTATTGTTCATCCATTTAGGATCATTTTTGTTTGATCTGATTTCCCTATTTGGAACATAATTTGACTGAGCAGCTAGAACTATGCCCTGGAAAGCATCATATCGGCAACCATCACCACCTACCCGACCCTTAGTCAGGTCATTCCAGTTCAGCCCACCTAAGTAATTTTTCAGTCCTATGAAATCAGCCAAGCGAAAGTCAGGGACGGAGACTTGATTGCCATTATTAGGGGAATTCCATGATATATTAAAACTGAGTGATTTGTGATCACTTTCCCCAAGCTCATCATTAACCTCAAGATTATTAATTAGTGTTTCCCTACTGGCAAGAACCAAGTCAAGGAGGTTATTTCCCCTAGTTGGCTCTGTCACAAACTGTTTTAAAAAACAATCCTGGATCGTATCAAGAAAGTCACCTGACTCTAAATTTCCTGTCAAATTGTTCCAGTCAATCTGTCTATAGTTGAAATCTCCCATTAGCACAACATTTTCGTATGTAGATGCCTTACGAATTTCGTCCCATAGAAGTTTACTGCACTCCCTATCAAGATTTGGGGCCCTGTAAATCACACCCAAAATTAGTTTTTCTCGGCCCTCGAGAAGCTGTAACCAAACAGATTCAGTGGCTGACGCTAATTTAATATCTTGTCTAACACAACAATTTAAATCGTCTCTCACATACATCGCTACTCCACCACCTTTCCTGTTGACCCTGTCAGTGTGGAATAATTTATAGCCTTGTATGTGACATTCAGAGGGCATCTCTCTATCTTTCAGATTGAGCCAGGTCTCTGTTATAGCAATAATATCTATGTTTCCTGCACTTGCAATTAATCTTAGCTCATCTATCTTATTTTTTACACTCCTGCTATTAGTATAGTAAACCTTAAGGGAGTTAGTCCCTTGCTGCCCTCTGCTGTCCCCCTTTGTTTGCTGACCTGATCTATTGTCTTTATAACTTCATGCTGAATGCCTTTTATACATTTACTGTTTCCAACCCTAGTGTTGCAACCTGCTTGTTTCCCACACACACCCATACCTCTATCTTCCATCAGTTTAAAATCATAGGCATTTCACCAATGGCCTTCTCAATCGAGTCTGCAAGTGCTACCACCCCTGCCCCAGAGAGATGTACCCCATCCCTTGCATACATATCATGTTTGCCATAAAAGTTGTTCCAGTTGTCAATGAATGGGATTGCAAGTTCCTTGCAGTATCTGTCTAGCCAGCAATTTACACCAATTGCCCTAGACAACCATTCATTTCCTACTCCCCTTCTAGGCAAGATGCTACATATGATTGGGATCCCTCCCTTAGACTTAATGAAATCTATAGCTGACCTGTACTTATCTAGCAGCTCTTCTCTCCTACCCTTCCCAATATCATTTCCACCAGCACTGAGACAGATAATGGGCTTGTTCCCATTACCTGACATGATATTATCCAGCCTGTTGACAATGTCCCCAACACCAGCTCCAGGGAAGCACACTCTATCTCTCATCTTCTTATTCCTATTACAAAAAGCACGGTCAATATATCTTACCTGAGAGTCACCAACCACAAGAATGCACTTACCTCCATTAGCAGGGGTAGTAGTACCCTTACCTTCACTGGCCACTGAAGTACATTCATCCTGAAGAACAGAGAAGCGATTTCCTACCTTCAGATCTTCACTCTTAACTTTCCTTACTCTGATGCGCCTCCCATTACTGTGAACCACTCGCCACTTGTAGCAGGTGCTGGGCTGCACCTCACTGCTGGTAGCCGTTGCTACCTCCCCCACTACAGCCTCCTCACAGCGAGAGACAGACTGCACCTCACTGCTAGAAGCCTCATTCCCCACAACTCCAGCCACCTCACACTCTCTCCCAGACCCATTGAGGTGGACCTTCAGCCTCCTAATCTCCTCCTGGAGAAGCAAGACCTCCTCCTTCAACTCTCCAACCTCAATTTTTAAAACACTGCAGAAGCAAGCCATGCTTTGTAACCGTCCACGCTAATCCCCAAAGCAGCTCAGGGTCTGTGACCTTACGTGACGACTGACCACTGACCAGTATATCATGACCAGTATATCCAGACTAGTATATCCAAACCAGTATATCCTGACCAGTATATCCTGACCAGTATATCCTGACCAGTATATCCTGACCAGTATATCCAGACCAGTATATCCAGACCAGTACATCCAGACCAGTATATCCTGACCAGTATATCCAGACCAGTATATCCAGACCAGTATATCCTGACCAGTATATCCTGACCAGTATATCCAGACCAGTACATCCAGACCAGTATATCCTGACCAGTATATCCAGACCAGTATATCCTGACCAGTATATCCTGACCAGTATATCCAGGCCAGTACATCCAGACCAGTATATCCAGACCATTATATCCTGACCAGTATATCCAGAGCAGTATATCCAGAGCAGTATATCCAGAGCAGTATATCCAAAGCAGTATATCCAGACCAGTATATCCAGACCAGTATATCCAGACCAGTATATCCAGACCAGTATATCCAGACCAGTATATCCAGACCAGTATATCCTGACCAGTATATCCAGACCAGTATATCCAGACCAGTATATCCAGACCGGCATATCCAGACCGGTATATCCAGACCAGTATATCCTGACCAGTATATCCAGACCAGTATATCCTGACCAGTATATCCAGACCAGTATATCCAGACCAGTATATCCAGACCAGTATATCCAGACCAGTATATCCAGACCAGTATATCCAGACCAGCATATCCAGACCGGTATATCCAGACCAGTATATCCTGACCAGTATATCCAGACCAGTATATCCAGACCAGTATATCCTGACCAGTATATCCAGACCAGTATATCCAGACCAGTATATCCAGACCAGTATATCCAGACCGGTATATCCAGACCGGTATATCCAGACCAGTATATCCTGACCAGTATATCCAGACCAGTATATCCAGACCAGTATATCCAGACCATTATATCCTGACCAGTATATCCAGACCAGTATATCCAGACCAGTATATCCAGACCAGTATATCCAGACCATTATATCCTGACCAGTATATCCTGACCAGTATATCCAAAGCAGTATATCCAGACCAGTATATCCAGACCAGTATATCCAGACCAGTATATCCAGACCAGTATATCCAGACCATTATATCCTGACCAGTATATCCTGACCAGTATATCCAAAGCAGTATATCCAGACCAGTATATCCAGACCAGTATATCCTGACCAGTATATCCAGACCAGTATATTCAGACCAGTATATCCAGACCAGTATATCCAGACTAGTATATCCAGACCAGTATATCCAGACCAGTATATCCAGACCAGTATATCCAGACCAGTATATCCAGACCAGCATATCTAGACCGGTATATCCAGACCAGTATATCCTGACCAGTATATCCAGACCAGTATATCCAGACCAGTATATCCAGACCAGTATATCCAGACCAGTATATCCAGACCAGTATATCCAGACCAGTATATCCAGACCAGTATATCCAGACCAGTATATCCAGACCAGCATATCCTGACCAGTATATCCAGACCAGCATATCCTGACCAGCATATCCAGACCAGTATATCCAGACCAGTATATCCAGACCAGTATATCCAGACCAGTATATCCAGACCAGTATATCCAGACCAGTATATCCAGACCAGTATATCCAGACCAGCATATCCTGACCAGTATATCCAGACCAGTATATCCAGACCAGTATATCCAGACCAGTATATCCAGACCAGCATATCCAGACCAGTATATCCAGACCAGCATATCTAGACCGGTATATCCAGACCAGTATATCCTGACCAGTATATCCAGACCAGTATATCCAGACCAGTATATCCAGACCAGTATATCCAGACCAGTATATCCAGACCAGCATATCCAGACCAGTATATCCAGACCAGTATATCCAGACCAGTATATCCAGACCAGTATATCCAGACCAGTATATCCAGACCAGCATATCCTGACCAGTATATCCAGACCAGTATATCCAGACCAGTATATCCAGACCAGTATATCCTGACCAGTATATCCAGACCAGTATATCCAGACCAGTATATCCAGACCAGTATATCCAGACCAGTATATCCAGACCAGCATATCCAGACCAGTATATCCAGACCAGTATATCCAGACAAGCATATCCAGACCGGTATATCCAGACCAGTATATCCTGACCAGTATATCCAGACCAGTATATCCAGACCAGTATATCCAGACCAGTATATCCAGACCGGTATATCCAGACCAGTATATCCTGACCAGTATATCCAGACCAGTATATCCAGACCAGTATATCCAGACCAGTATATCCTGACCAGTATATCCAGACCAGTATATCCAGACCAGTATATCCAGACCAGTATATCCAGACCAGCATATCCAGACCAGCATATCCAGACCAGTATATCCAGACCAGTATATCCAGACCAGTATATCCAGACCAGTATATCCAGACCAGTATATCCAGACCAGTATATCCTGACCAGTATATCCAGACCAGTATATCCTGACCAGTATATCCAGACCAGTATATCCAGACCGGCATATCCAGACCAGTATATCCAGACCAGTATATCCAGACCAGTATATCCTGACCAGTATATCCAGACCAGTATATCCAGACCAGTATATCCAGACCAGTATATCCTGACCAGTATATCCAGACCAGTATATCCAGACCAGTATATCCAGACCAGTATATCCAGACCAGTATATCCAGACCAGTATATCCAGACCAGTATATCCAGACCAGTATATCCAGACCAGTATATCCAGACCAGTATATCCAGACCAGTATATCCAGACCAGTATATCCTGACCAGTATATCCAGACCAGTATATCCTGACCAGTATATCCAGACCAGTATATCCAGACCAGTATATCCAGACCAGTATATCCAGACCAGTATATCCAGACCAGTATATCCAGACCAGTATATCCTGACCAGTATATCCAGACCAGTATATCCAGACCAGTATATCCAGACCAGTATATCCAGACCAGTATATCCAGACCAGTATATCCTGACCAGTATATCCAGACCAGTATATCCAGACCAGTATATCCAGACCAGTATATCCTGACGAGTATATCCAGACCAGTATATCCAGACCAGTATATCCAGACCAGTATATCCTGACCAGTATATCCTGACCAGTATATCCAGACCAGTATATCCAGACCAGTATATCCAGACCAGTATATCCTGACCAGTATATCCAGACCAGTATATCCAGACCAGTATATCCAGACCAGTATATCCAGACCAGTATATCCAGACCGGCATATCCAGACCGGCATATCCAGACCAGTATATCCAGACCAGTATATCCAGACCAGTATATCCAGACCAGTATATCCAGACCAGTATATCCAGACCAGTATATCCAGACCAGTATATCCAGACCGGCATATCCAGACCAGTATATCCAGACCAGTATATCCAGACCAGTATATCCAGACCAGTATATCCAGACCAGTATATCCAGACCAGTATATCCAGACCAGTATATCCAGACCAGTATATCCAGACCAGTATATCCAGACCGGCATATCCAGACCAGTATATCCAGACCAGTATATCCAGACCAGTATATCCAGACCAGTATATCCAGACCAGTATATCCAGACCAGTATATCCAGACCAGTATATCCAGACTAGTATATCCAGACCAGTATATCCAGACCAGTACACTCGCTGATAACGCTGTTTTCATTATCGGTCTCGTTATCGTCAAGTGAAATTTGGTAGGTTTGTTATGGAGGCGGAGTTATTAGCTGCGCGCGCATGTTAATATTTGATATCTTGTGTTATCTGCAGTGCTCACTCAAGTGTAATCAAGGGTGTGTGTAGATGAGAGGCGCCGCCTCACTCAGAGAGGTGATAACAGCCAGGGAACCAAGATAACACCACTGTTATGGTGTTGTGTTATCATGTTCACACACACACACACACACACACACACACACACACCTTACATAGTTTTAAGGCGAGGTATGATAAGGCTCATGAGGCAGGGAGAGGGAGGGCCTAGTAGCAATCAGTGAAGAGGCGGGGCCAGGAGCTATGACTCTACCCCTGCAACCACAAATAGGTGAGTACAAATAGGTGAGTACACGCACACACACACACACACACACACACACACACACACACACACACACACACACACACACACACAGTGTCACAAACCTACTGGAGTTCTATGATGGTGACAGCAGTAAGACAAGAGAGAGCGGGGTGGGTAGATTGCATTTTCTTGGACTGCAAGAAGGCGTTTGACACAGTTCCACACAAGAGATTGGTGCAAAAACTGGAGGACCAAGCAGGGATAACAGGGAAGGCACTACAATTGATCAGGGAATACCTGTCAGGAAGACAGCAGTGAGGCATGGTACGTGGCGAGGTGTCAGAGTGGGCGCCTGTGACTAGTGGGGTTCCACAGGGGTCAGTCCTAGGACCGGTGCTGAACGACATGACGGAAGGAATATACTCTGAAGTGTCGCTGTTTGCTTATGATGTGAAGTTGATGAGAAGAATTCAATCAGACGAGGACCAGGCAGAACTACAAAGGGATCTGGACAGGCTGCAGGCCTGGTCCAGCAATTGGCTCCTGGAGTTCAACCCCACCAAGTGCAAAGTCATTAAAATTGGGAAAGGGCAAAGAAGACCGCAGGCGGAGTACAGTCTAGGGGGCCAGAGACTACAAAACTCACTCAAGGAAAAGGACCTTGGGGTGAGTATAACACCAGGCGCATCTCCTGAGGCGCACATCAACCAAATTACTGCTGCAGCATATGGGCGCCTAGCAAACCTAATGAGGAGAGGTCGAGGGAAATCGACCTGACGACACTGGAGAACAGGAGAGATAGGGGGGATATGATAACGACATACAAAATACTGAGAGGAATTGACAAGGTGGACAGAGATGGGATGTTCCAGAGATGGGACACAGCAACACGGGGTCGCAGTTGGAAGTTGAAGACTCAGATGAATCACAGGGATGTTAGGAAGTATTTCTTCGGTCACAGAGTTGTCGGGAAGTGGAATAGTCTGGGAAGTGATGTAGTGGAGGCAGGATCCATACATAGCTTTAAGAAGATGTAAGATAAAGTTCACGGAGCGGGAAGAGTGACGTAGTAGAGGCTAGCGAAAAGGCGGGGCCAGGAGCTGTGACTCGACCCCTGCAACCACAACTAGGTGAGTACACACACACACACACACACACACACACACACACACACACACACACACACACACACACACACACACACACACACACACACGAGACTAGGGACAAAAACTATAGGTACATACAGGAATAACAGGGAAGGTTCCCCAGTAGATCAAAGATTACTTTAGGAGCCAGAAAGTGAAATGTCAAGGTAAAGACGTCAGAATCAGAGGATAAGGAAGTGTCAAGGAAAAGACGTCAGATTCAGAGGATAAGGAAGTGTCAAGGAAAAGACATCAGATTCAGAGGATAAGGAAGTGTCAAGGAAAAGACATCAGATTCAGAGGATAAGGAAGTGTCAAGGAAAAGACATCAGATTCAGAGGATAAGGAAGTGTCAAGGAAAAGACATCAGATTCAGAGGATAAGGAAGTGTCAAGGAAAAGACATCAGATTCAGAGGATAAGGAAGTGTCAAGGAAAAGACATCAGAATCAGAGGATAAGGAAGTGTTAAGATAAAGACGTCAGATTCAGAGGATAAGGAAGTGTCAAGGAAAAGACGTCAGATTCAGAGGATAAGGAAGTGTCAAGGAAAAGACATCAGATTCAGAGGATAAGGAAGTGTCAAGGAAAAGACATCAGATTCAGAGGATAAGGAAGTGTCAAGGAAAAGACGTCAGATTCAGAGGATAAGGAAGTGTCAAGGAAAAGACATCAGAATCAGAGGATAAGGAAGTGTCAAGGAAAAGACATCAGATTCAGAGGATAAGGAAGTGTCAAGGAAAAGACGTCAGATTCAGAGGATAAGGAAGTGTCAAGGAAAAGACATCAGAATCAGAGGATAAGGAAGTGTCAAGGAAAAGACATCAGATTCAGAGGATAAGGAAGTGTCAAGGAAAAGACATCAGATTCAGAGGATAAGGAAGTGTCAAGGAAAAGACATCAGATTCAGAGGATAAGGAAGTGTCAAGGAAAAGACATCAGATTCAGAGGATAAGGAAGTGTCAAGGAAAAGACATCAGATTCAGAGGATAAGGAAGTGTCAAGGAAAAGACATCAGAATCAGAGGATAAGGAAGTGTTAAGATAAAGACGTCAGAATCAGAGGATAAGGAAGTGTCAAGGAAAAGACATCAGATTCAGAGGATAAGGAAGTGTCAAGGAAAAGACATCAGATTCAGAGGATAAGGAAGTGTCAAGGAAAAGACGTCAGATTCAGAGGATAAGGAAGTGTCAAGGAAAAGACATCAGAATCAGAGGATAAGGAAGTGTCAAGGAAAAGACATCAGATTCAGAGGATAAGGAAGTGTCAAGGAAAAGACATCAGATTCAGAGGATAAGGAAGTGTCAAGGAAAAGACATCAGATTCAGAGGATAAGGAAGTGTCAAGGAAAAGACATCAGATTCAGAGGATAAGGAAGTGTCAAGGAAAAGACATCAGATTCAGAGGATAAGGAAGTGTCAAGGAAAAGACATCAGAATCAGAGGATAAGGAAGTGTTAAGATAAAGACGTCAGAATCAGAGGATAAGGAAGTGTCAAGGAAAAGACGTCAGAATCAGAGGATAAGGAAGTGTCAAGGAAAAGACGTCAGAATCAGAGGATAAGAAAGTGTCAAGATAAAGACGTTAGATTCAGAGGATAAGAAAGTGTCAAGATAAAGACGTCAGAATGGGGGGAAGTATAAGAAGCAGTGGAGTTGTTATCACAGGAGGAAGATAGCAGTTATCAGGTAAGAGAGGAGTTATCAGGTTATAACCCAGCACACCTGTCCTCTGGGAGCAAGATAACGCCAGGAGACGCACCTGGCTCGTTATCACTCTACGTATTTTGCGTTATCTTTACAGATAACGGTGAGTTTTGTGTGGCTGAACTTATCTCCATAGAGTGATAACAATGTTATTATTTACAATGTTGCTGCAAACACACAAGATAACACAGTGATAACAAACACACAATACTGACGATAAATACACAACAACACAAAACTGTTGCAACAAACACACATCTGTGACAACAAACACACATCTGTGGCAACAAACACACATCTGTGGCAACAAACACACATCTGTGACAACAAACACACATCTGTGACAACAAACACACATCTGTGACAACAAACAATAACACAAACAACAGAACCCTATCCTAAAAACAAAGAAAATTATAATATCAGCTACTACAATTACTTTCTCTCAAGCACGAGTGAGTGTGTATGTGTGTGTGTGTGTGTGTGTGTGTGTGTGTGTATGTGTGTGTGTGTGTGTGTGTGTGTGTGTGTGTGTGTGTGTGAGTGTGTACTCACCTAGTTGTACTCACCTAGTTGAGGTTGCAGGGGTCGAGTCCGAGCTCCTGGCCCCGCCTCTTCACTGATCGCTACTAGGTCACTCTCCCTAAACCGTGAGCTTTATCATACCTCTGCTTAAAGCTATGTATGGATCCTGCCTCCACTACATCGCTTCCCAAACTATTCCACTTACTGACTACTCTGTGGCTGAAGAAATACTTCCTAACATCCCTGTGATTCATCTGTGTCTTCAGCTTCCAACTGTGTCCCCTTGTTCCTGTGTCCCATCTCTGGAACATCCTGTCTTTGTCCACCTTGTCAATTCCTCTCAGTATTTTGTATGTCGTTATCATGTCCCCCCTATCTCTCCTGTCCTCCAGTGTCGTCAGGTTGATTTCCCTTAACCTCTCCTCGTAGGACATACCTCTTAGCTCTGGGACTAGTCTTGTTGCAAACCTTCGCACTTTCTCTAGTTTCTTTACGTGCTTGGCTAGGTGTGGGTTCCAAACTGGTGCCGCATACTCCAATATGGGCCTAACGTACACGGTGTACAGGATCCTGAACGATTCCTTATTTAGATGTCGGAATACTGTTCTGAGGTTTGCTAGGCGCCCATATGCTGCAGCAGTTATTCGGTTGATGTGCGCTTCAGGAGATGTGCCTGGTGTTATACTCACCCCAAGATCTTTTTCCTTGAGTGAGGTTTGTAGTCTCTGGCCCCCTAGACTGTACTCCGTCTGCGGTCTTCTTTGCCCTTCCCCAATCTTCATGACTTTGCACTTGGTGGGATTGAACTCAAGTAGCCAATTACTGGACCAGGTCTGCAGCCTGTCCAGATCCCTTTGTAGTTCTGCCTGGTCTTCGATCGAATGAATTCTTCTCATCAACTTCACGTCATCTGCAAACAGGGACACTTCGGATTCTATTCCTTCCGTCATGTCGTTCACAAATACCAGAAACAACACTGGTCCTAGGACTGACCCCTGTGGGACCCCGCTGGTCACAGATGCCCACTCTGACACCTCTCCACGTACCATGACTCGCTGCTGTCTTCCTGACAAGTATTCCCTGATCCATTGTAGTGCCTTCCCTGTTATCCCTGCTTGGTCCTCCAGTTTTTGCACTAATCTCTTGTGTGGAACTGTGTCAAACGCCTTCTTGCAGTCCAAGAAAATGCAATCCACCCACCCCTCTCTCTCTTGTCTTACTGCTGTCACCATGTCATAGAACTCCAGTGGGTTTGTGACACATGATTTCCCGTCCCTGAAACCATGTTGGCTGCTGTTGATGAGATCATTCCTTTCTAGGTTTTCCACCACTCTTCTCCTGATAATCTTCTCCATGACTTTACATACTATACATGTCAGTGACACTGGTCTGTAGTTTACTGCTTCATGTCTGTCTCCTTTTTTAAAGATTGGGACTACATTTGCTGTCTTCCATGCCTCAGGCAATCTCCCTGTTTCGATAGATGTATTGAATATTGTTGTTAGGGGTACACATAGCACCTCTGCTCCCTCTCTCAATACCCATGGAGAGATGTTATCCGGCCCCATTGCCTTTGAGGTATCTAGCTAACTCAGAAGCCTCTTCACTTCTTCCATGGTTGTGTGTACTGTGTCCAGCACTTGGTGGTGTGCCCCACCTCTCTGTCTTTCTGGAGCCCCTTCTGTCTCCTCTGTGAACACTTCTTTAAATCTCTTGTTGAGTTCCTCACATACTTCACGGTCATTTCTTGTTCTCTCTCCTCCTTCCTTCCTTAGCCTGATTACCTGGTCCTTGACTGTTGTTTTCCTCCTGATGTGGCTGTATAACAGTTTTGGGTCAGATTTGGCTTTCGCTGCTATGTCGTTTTCATATTGTCATTGGGCCTCCCTTCTTATCTGTGCATATTCATTTCTGGCTCTACGACTGCTCTCCTTATTCTCCTGGGTCCTTTGCCTTCTATATTTCTTTCATTCCCTAGCACACTTGGTTTTTGCCTCCCTGCACCTTTGGGTGAGCCATGGGCTCATCTTGGCTTTTTCATTAGTCCTGTTACCCTTGGGTATAAACCTCTCCTCAGCCTCCTTGCACATTGTTGCTACATATTCCATCATCTTATTAACTGACTTCCCTGCCAATTCTCTGTCCCACTGAACCCCATCCAGGAAGTTCCTCATTCCTGTGTAGTCCCCTTTCTTGTAGTTTGGCTTCATTCGTCCTGGCCTTCCTGCTTCTCCCTCCACTTGTAGCTCTACTGTGTATTCGAAGCTTAAAACCACATGATCGCTGGCCCCAAGGGGTCTTTCATATGTGATGTCCTCAATATCTGCACTACTCAAGGTGAATACTAGGTCCAGTCTTGCTGGTTCATCCTCTCCTCTCTCTCTTGTAGTGTCCCTTACGTGTTGGTGCATGAAGTTTTCCAGTACCACCTCCATCATCTAAGCCCTCCATGTGTCTTGGCCCCCATGTGGCTCCAAGTTCTCCCAATCGATCTCCTTGTGGTTAAAGTCGCCCATGATCAGGAGCTTTGCCCTGCATGCATGAGCTCTTCCGGCCACTGCAGCCAGTGTGTCAACCATTGCTCTATTGCTCTCGTCATACTCTTGCCTTGGCCTCCTGCTGTTCTGTGGTGGGTTATACATCACTGCAATTACCACCTTGGGACCTCCAGAGTGAAGTGTTCCCGCTATGTAATCGCTTGCTTCTCTGCTGTGTCCTCTCTCCAGCTCATCAAAATTCCACTGGTTTTTGATCAACAGTGCCACTCCTCCCCCCCCATTACCTCTGTCTTTCCTCAGGATCTGGTATCCCGTTGGAAATATGGTATCTGTTATTATACCTGTTAGCTTGGTTTCTGTGAGAGCTATGATGTCCGGTGATGCCTCTTTGACTCTTTCGTGCCACTCCTCCCACTTATTTGTTATTCCATCAGTGTTTGTGTACCATACCTTCAGTTTCCTTTCCAACACTGTGGTTTGGGGGGCCTGTGAGGGTGGGAGACCTGGTAGCTTACTGTGGGATTCTATAGCTGGGTGTTGGGTGGAAGCTGTGAGTGTGGATTGTAGTTTGTGTTGGGATGGTGTTCTGAGGATAGTTCTGTGTGTGCTTGCACTTGCTGCTCTGTTCTGCTCTGATTGACCTCTGCTGGTTCCAACCTTGTCTCCTTTCGTAGCTCCTTTCGCTTTTTTGTCTTCTCCCTCAGCTGCTGTCGTTCTGTTTGTGTTCTGTCTCTGTCTAAGAACACCCTCATGTACTTTTCCAAGTATTTCAACCGCGGTTTCTCTTGGAGGATCCTGTTCCGTACTGTTTCTGTCCTGAGAATCAGCTTGATCGGTCGTTTTCTCCCCTTGAAGTACCCCCCTATTCTCTGAAAATTTACAATCTTGTCCATGTCTTCTTCACCTATTTCCTTGATGATGTTCTCA
>NC_091334.1:9154460-9164460 GCF_038502225.1 Cherax quadricarinatus
ACCTTCATGGTAGATCTCTAAGTGTAGTTCTCAATGGAACGGAATCAGCAAGACATCCTATTGGGGCAAGTGTTCCACAAGGAAGCGTGCTGGGTCCATTGTTATGGAATGTCTACTTCAACGACCTTCTTCATCTCATCCCAGAATCACATGCATATGCAGACGACTGTACACTGACATTCACTTATCCAAGAGAAGAAATGCCAGCTGCTCTAAGCTACATCAATCACCAGCTGAGAGCTATATCAGCTTGGGGAAATAGATGGCAAGTAACATTTGTACCTGAGAAAACGCAAATGATGATCGTCTCTAGGCACCATGATGGTAATGCTGGTGCAGTAGTAAGGATGAATGGGAGGATGTTGGCACCTGGAGAAGAAATTGATATCCTTGGGGTGAAATTTGACTCCAAACTAACCATGAAGAACCATGTTGTAAATCTTGCAAACAAGGTAGCCAGGAAGCTTACAGCACTTCGCCGTATCTCCCATCTGCTTGACAATAGGGGTTGCAAGATCCTGTACGAGGCACAAGCACGCTTGCACCTTGAGTATGCTCCACTTTCTTGGTTTGCCTGCCCCCCCCCCTCTCATCTGCGACTGCTTGACAGAGTAGAGAACAGAGCAAGACGTCTCATCTCTCGCCTGGACCCATCCTGGATAGATCTGTCATTTCAGCAGAGCCTTCAACATAGGAGGGATGTGGGTGGCCTTACTGTTATGTACAAGGCCAATATTGTCAAAATACCACACTTGGATCCACTTCGAGGACAGCGTGAAACAAGCTTTTATGCCACAAGACGGGCAGAAAGCAGCAATTTCACTCTGGCTGTACCCTTCTCCAGAACATCACTCCATCTGAGATCATACATACCCAGGATGACTCGAGTATGGAACACATTCGTACAGGATAATGATGTCAACGAGATAAAGTCAGTTGATCAAATGAAAATGCTGGCCCACAGATGGCTCCAACTTCATCCTGTTTCCTACTTGTCTCATAACAATAAAAATGCTTTCAAATGAGCTGATGTAGGTAACAGCTCTTAGCTTGCCAATAAAGTTAGGAATCCTTAACCTGTAAATAGCTGTCAATAAAGCTAGGGATCCTTAACCTTGTCAAACCCTGTGTAAAAAAAAAAAAAGAGAGGGTGTGTACAGTGAGAGAGAGAGAGAGAGAGAGAGAGAGAGAGAGAGAGAGAGAGAGAGAGAGAGTGTAGTGTGTGAGAGAGAGAGAGAGAGAGAGGGTGTGTACAGTAAGAGAGAGAGAGAGGGTGTGTACAGTGTGTGTGTGTGTGTGTGTGTGAGAGAGAGAGAGAGAGAGAGAGAGAGAGAGAGAGAGAGAGAGAGAGAGAGAGAGGGTGTGTACAGTGGAGTGAACTGCTTGCCGAAATTAAATGTCATCAGAGTAGCATTTTCTAAGTTGATTATGGTAATTAGCAGTGCCAGCAGTGCTAGTAGTGCCAGAAATGCTAGCAGTGCCAGAAGTGCTAGTAGTGCCAGAAATGCTAGCAGTGCCAGCAGTGCTAGTAGTGCCGGAAATGCTAGCAGTGCCAGCAGTGCTAGTAGTGCCAGAAATGCTAGCAGTGCCAGCAGTGCTAGTAGTGCCAGAAATCCTAGCAGTGCCAGCAGTGCTAGTAGTGCCAGAAATGCTAGCAGTGCCAGCAGTGCTAGTAGTGCCAGAAATCCTAGCAGTGCTAGTAGTGCCAGAAATGCTAGCAGTGCCAGCAGTGCTAGTAGTGCCAGAAATGCTAGCAGTGCTAGTAGTGCCAGAAATGCTAGCAGTGTCAACAATGCAAGCAGTGCCAGCAGTGCTAGCATTGACAGCAATGCTAGAAGTGCCAGCACTGCTAGTAGTGCCAGCAGTGCTAGTAGTGCCGGCAGTGCTAGTAGTGCCAGCAGTGCTAATAGTGCCAGCAGTGCTAGCGGTGCCAGTCCTAGCAGTGCCAGCAATGCTAGTAGTGCCGGCAGTGCTAGTGTCAACTGTGCTAGCAGTGCCATCAGTGCTAGTAGTGTCAGCAGTGCTAGTAATGTTAGCAGTGCTAGTAGTGCCAGCAGTGGTAGTGAGCTAAGCATCACTCAAGTGCTAGTAGTGAGCTAAGCATCACCCAAGTGCTAGTAGTGAGCTAAGCATCACCCAAGTGCTAGTAGTGAGCTAAGCATCACTCAAGTGCTAGTAGTGAGCTAAGCATCACCCAAGTGCTAGTAGTGAGCTAAGCATCACCCAAGTGCTAGTAGTGAGCTAAGCATCACCCAAGTGCTAGTAGTGAGCTAAGCATCACCCAAGTGCTAGTAGTGAGCTAAGCATCACTCAAGTGCTAGTAGTGAGCTAAGCATCACCCAAGTGCTAGTAGTGAGCTAAGCATCACTCAAGTGCTAGTAGTGAGCTAAGCATCAGCCAAGTGCTAGAAATGAGCTAAGTATCACTCAAGTGCTAGTAGTGAGCTAATCATCACTCAAGTGTGCTAGTAGTGAGCTAAGCATCACACAAGTGCTAGTAGTGAGCTAAGCATCAGCCAAGTGCTAGTAGTGAGCTAAGCATCACTCAAGTGCTAGTAGTGAGCTAAGTATCAGCCAAGTGCTAGTAGTGAGCTAAGCATCACTCAAGTGCTAGTAGTGAGCTAAGCATCAGCCAAGTGCTAGTAGTGAGCTAAGCATCACTCAAGTGTGCTAGTAGTGAGCTAAGCATCAGCCAAGTGCTAGTAGTGAGCTAAGCATCACTCAAGTGCTAGTAGTGAGCTAAGCATCACCCAAGTGCTAGTAGTGAGCTAAGCATCACTCAAGTGCTAGTAGTGAGCTAAGCATCACTCAAGTGCTAGTAGTGAGCTAAGCATCACCCAAGTGCTAGTAGTGAGCTAAGCATCACTCAAGTGTGCTAGTAGTGAGCTAAGCATCAGCCAAGTGCTAGTAGTGAGCTAAGCATCACTCAAGTGCTAGTAGTGAGCTAAGCATCACCCAAGTGCTAGTAGTGAGCTAAGCATCACTCAAGTGCTAGTAGTGAGCTAAGCATCACTCAAGTGCTAGTAGTGAGCTAAGCATCACCCAAGTGCTAGTAGTGAGCTAAGCATCACTCAAGTGGTAGTAGTGAGCTAAGCATCACTCAAGTGCTAGTAGTGAGCTAAGCATCACCCAAGTGCTAGTAGTGAGCTAAGCATCACTCAAGTGCTAGTAGTGAGCTAAGCATCACCCAAGTGCTAGTAGTGAGCTAAGCATCACTCAAGTGCTAGTAGTGAGCTAAGCATCACTCAAGTGCTAGTAGTGAGCTAAGCATCACTCAAGTGCTAGTAGTGAGCTAAGCATCACTCAAGTGCTAGTAGTGAGCTAAGCATCACTCAAGTGCTAGTAGTGAGCTAAGCATCACCCAAGTGCTAGTAGTGAGCTAGGCATCACCCAAGTGCTAGTAGTGAGCTAAGCATCACTCAAGTGCTAGTAGTGAGCTAGGCATCACCCAAGTGCTAGTAGTGAGCTAAGCATCACCCAAGTGCTAGTAGTGAGCTAAGCATCACTCAAGTGCTAGTAGTGAGCTAAGCATCACTCAAGTGCTAGTAGTGAGCTAAGCATCACTCAAGTGCTAGTAGTGAGCTAAGCATCACTCAAGTGCTAGTAGTGAGCTAAGCATCACTCAAGTGCTAGTAGTGAGCTAAGCATCACCCAAGTGCTAGTAGTGAGCTAGGCATCACCCAAGTGCTAGTAGTGAGCTAAGCATCACTCAAGTGCTAGTAGTGAGCTAAGCATCACCCAAGTGCTAGTAGTGAGCTAAGTATCACCCAATTGCTAGTAGTGAGCTAAGCATCACTCAAGTGCTAGTAGTGAGCTAAGCATCACCCAAGTGCTAGTAGTGAGCTAAGCATCACCCAAGTGCTAGTAGTGAGCTAAGCATCACTCAAGTGCTAGTAGTGAGCTAAGCATCACCCAAGTGCTAGTAGTGAGCTAAGCATCACTCAAGTGCTAGTAGTGAGCTAAGCATCACCCAAGTGCTATTAGTGAGCTAAGCATCAAGTGCTAGTAGTGAGCTAAGCATCACCCAAGTGCTAGTAGTGAGCTAAGCATCACTCAACAAACTAATAAGGCACCAACACCTACATTATTGACCTCGGACACGACACTAACATTATCTGTCACTTAGTGTTTGTGCTGTTCAGCGCTGTTAACTGCCAGGTAAGATGCTGCTAACTGTCGAGGCTCACTGTTAACGACAATGTTAACGACGATGTTTATAAAGGAGTTGAGTTAACGGGGTCATTGTGAGCTGGATTGGTAAATAATATTTGACTGGCAGTGATTGTTGATTGTGAGTTCATTCACACCTCACTTCCCTCTCCCTCTCTACACTCACACACACCACACATAACACACACACACACACACACACACACAACACACACATAACACACACACACACAACATACATTATATATATATATATATATATATATATATATATATATATATATATATATATATATATATATACATAGATATATATACCTGGAATTTACCTGGAGAGAGTTCCGGGGGTCAACGCCCCCGCGGCCCGGTCTGTGACCAGGCCTCCTGGTGGATCAGAGCCTGATCAACCAGGCTGTTACTGCTGGCTGCACGCAATCCAACGTACGAGCCACAGCCCGGCTGGTCAGGTACCTACTTCAGGTGCTTGTCCAGTGCCAGCTTGAAGACTGCCAGGGGTCTATTGGTAATCCCCCTTATGTATGCTGGGAGGCAGTTGAACAGTCTCGGGCCCCTGACACTTATTGTTTGGTCTCTTAACGTGCTTTTCTTCGGGGGGATGTTGCATCGTCTGCCAAGTCTTTTGCTTTCGTTGCGAGTGATTTTCGTGTGCAAGTTCGGTACTAGTCCCTCTAGGATTTTCCAGGTGTATATAATCATGTATCTCTCCCACCTGCGTTCCAGGGAGTACAGGTTCAGGAACTTTAAGCGCTCCCAGTAATTGAGGTGTTTTATCTCCGTTATGCGCGCAGTGAAGGTTCTCTGTACATTTTCTAGGTCAGCAATTTCACCTGCCTTGAAAGGTGCTGTTAGTGTGCAGCAATATTCCAGCCTAGATAGAACAAGCGACCTGAAGAGTGTTATCATGGGCTTGGTATCCCTAGTTTTGAGGGTTCTCATTATCCATCCTGTCATTTTTCTAGCAGCTGCGATTGATACAATGTTATGGTCCTTGAAGGTGAGATCCTCCGACATGATCACTCCCAGGTCTTTGACGTTGGTTTTTCGCTCTATTTTGTGGCCGGAATTTGTTTTGTACTCTGATGAAGTTTTAATTTCCTCGTGTTTATCATATCGGAGTAATTGAAACTTTTCATCGTTGACCATCATATTGTTTTCTGCAGCCCACTGAAAGATTTGGTTGATGTCCGCCTGGAGCCTTGCAGTGTCTGCATTGGAAGACACTGTCATGCAGATTCGGGTGTCATCTGCAAAGGAAGACACGGTGCTGTGGCTGACATCCTTGTCTATGTCAGATATGAGGATGAGAAACAAGACGGGAGCGAGTACTGTGCCTTGTGGAACAGAGCTTTTCACCGTAGCTGCCTCGGACTTTACTCTGTTGACGACTACTCTCTGTGTTCTGTTTTTGAGGAAATTATAGATCCATCAACCGACTTTTCCTGTTATTCCTTTAGCGCGCATTTTGTGCGCTATTACGCCATTGTCACACTTGTCGAAGGCTTTTGCAAAGTCTGTATATATTACATCTGCATTCTTTTTGACTTCTAGTGCATCTAGGACCTTGTCGTGGTGATCCAATAGTTGAGACAGACAGGAGCGACCTGTTCTAAACCCATGTTGCCCTGGGTTGTGTAATTGATGGGTTTCTACATGGGTGGCATTCTTGCTTCTTAAGACCCTTTCAAAGATTTTTATGATATGGGATGTTAGTGCTATCGGTCTATAGTTCTTTGCTATTGCTTTACTGCCCCCTTTGTGGAATGGGGCTATGTCTGTTGTTTTTAGTAACTGTGGGACGACCCCCGTGTCCATGCTCCCTCTCCATAGGATGGCAAAAACACGTGATAGGGGCTTCTTGCAGTTCTTGATGAACACGGAGTTCCATGAGTCTGGCCCTGGGGCAGAGTGCATGGGCATGTCATTTATCGCCTGTTCGAAGTCATTTGGCGTCAGGATAACATCAGATAGGCTTGTGTTAACCAAATTCTGTGGCTCTCTCATAAAAAAATCATTTTGATCTTCTGGTCTGGTTAGCGGCTTGCTAAAAACTGAGTCATATTGGGACTTGAGTAGCTCACTCATTTCCTTGCTGTCATCTGTGTAGGACCCATCTTGTTTAAGTAGGGGCCCAATACTGGATGTTGTTCTCGACTTTGATTTGGCATACGAAAAGAAATACTTTGGGTTTCTTTCGATTTCATTTATGGCTTTTAGTTCTTCCCGCGATTCCTGACTCCTATAAGATTCCTTTAGCTTAAGTTCGATGTTTGCTATTTCTCTGACCAGTGACTCCCTACGCATTTCAAATATATTGGCCTCTTTTAGCCGCTCTGCTATTCTTTTTCGCCGCCTGTAAAGGGAGCGCCTGTCTCTTTCTATTTTACATCTACTCCTTTTTCTTAAAGGAATAAGCCTTGAGCATACATCGAGTGCCACCGAGTTAATCTGTTCTAGGCACAAGTTGGGGTCTGTGTTGCTTAGTCTATCTTCCCAGCTTATATCGGTTAGGACTTGGTTTACTTGGTCCCACTTTATGTTCTTGTTATTGAAGTTGAATTTGGTGAATGCTCCCTCGTGACTAATCTCATTATGTCGGTCTGGGGCTCCGCGCATACATGTCTGAACCTCGATTATATTGTGATCTGAGTATATTGTTTTTGATATGGTGACATTTCGTATCAGATCATCATTGTTAGTGAAGATGAGGTCTAGTGTATTCTCCAGTCTAGTAGGCTCTATTATTTGCTGGTTTAAGTTGTATTTTGTGCAGAGATTTAAAAGCTCGTGTGAGAGTGAGTTTTCATCAGAGCTGCCTCCTGGTGTTATTACTGCAACAACATTATTTGCTATATACCTCCATTTTAGGTGCCTTAAGTTGAAATCCCCCAGGAGCAAGATGTTGGGGGCAGGAGCTGGCAGATTTTCCAGACAGTGGTCAATTTTTAACAGCTGTTCCTGGAATTGCTGGGATGTTGCATTTGAAGGTTTGTAGACTACCACAATGACGAAGTTTTGGTTCTCGACCTTTACTGCTAAAACTTCCACTACATCATTTGAGGCATTAAGCAGTTCTGTGCAAACAAGTGACTCTGCAATGTACAGGCCAACCCCCCCCCCTTTTTTCCTGTTCACTCTGTCGCATCTGTATAGGTTGTAACCTGGGATCCATATTTCGTTGTCCAAGTGATCCTTTATGTGGGTCTCTGTGAAAGGCGCGAACATTACCTTTGCCTCTGCAAGCAGTCCACGGATGAAAGGTATTTTGTTGTTTGTTGTTGGCTTTAGACCCTGTATATTTGCAAGGAAGAATGTCATCGGACTGGTGGTATTGGTGGTACTGGGGGAGACTTTTTTTTCCGGCATTAGTATCTGTATATATATATATATATATATATATATATATATATATATATATATATATATATATATATATATATATATATATATATATATATATATATAAAGTCAACGACATCATAAAGAGAACCCTTGCTATAGCTGGATGCCCAGCCGAAAGACAGCACCGATCATTAGTAGCCAACAATACCAGCAACCCAGCAAATCGCCTCAACGGGATCACCATCTATTTATCCATCACAGTGTCGGGCGACAAGGAGGAGCTGCTGACCACAGGGAGGAGTACAAGATCAGCAAGTACAGGGACATAAGCCAACAGTATCAATTTATCCCAGTGGGATCAGAGACCTTGGGATCATGGGGAAAAAGTGCCACACGTTTCCTTAAAGAATTGGGTTCCAGACTCAGACACCAGCAGGGACCCAAGGGCAACCACTCTAATGCTAAAGCGCCTCAGCATGGCCATCCAGAGGGGAAATGCTTGCTGCATACTGGGCTCGCGTCTGGCTTCAGATGAGCTGGAGGACATTCATAATCTTTGATATACTGTACCAATGTATTCATGTTTGTGTTTTCTGTCACTGTACTCTGTCTATTAATAAAATTTCACATAGAATATAAAATATATGGGATGGTAGGAGAAGAAAATATTCAAACAGCTCCGAGGAGAACCTTGAGTTTTCCCTGAGGTACGTTTATTGTCTTCTCTCAGGATGAGGGTCCCCAGTAAACTTCTAGAGGTGGTACCTCCCAAATATATATATATATATATATATATATATATATATATATATATATATATATATATATATATATATATATATATATATATATATATATATATATATGGATAACTTAAGTATAATAAAAACTTGTAAGTGCTCAATAATAACTCACACTGAGTCAGAAACACACGAGATTAATTGGTCTGTGTATTTCGATCCCCTTCTAGGATCCTCTTCAGTAGACATATAAATGAAATGAGAAGAAGAATACATAGGGAAGGTTACACTTCACCCCGTACAGGTGAGTGTATGGACGTGTCTAGCAGTGGGTGGGTGAGAAGACAAGTATTGAAGTACAGGTGAGTGTATGGACGTGTCTAGCAGTGGGTGGGTGAGAAGACAAGTATTGAAGTACAGGTGAGTGTATGGACGTGTCTAGCAGTGGGTGGGTGAGAAGACAGGTACTGAAGTACTGGTGAGTGTATGGACGTGTCTAGCAGTGGGTGGGTGAGAAGACAGGTACTGAAGTACAGGTGAGTGTATGGACGTGTCTAGCAGAGGCTGGGTGAGAAGACAGGTACTGAAGTATTGGTGAGTGGAGGGACGTGTCTAGCAGTGGCTGAGTGAGAAGACAGGTACTGAAGTACAGGTGAGTGTATGGACGTGTCTTGCAGTGGCTGGGTGAGAAGACAGGTACTGAAGTACAGGTGGGTGGAGGGACGTGTCTAGCAGTGGCTGAGTGAGAAAACAGGTAATTAAGTACAGGTGAGTGTATGGACGTGTCTAGCAGTGGCTGGGTGCTAGGTTGGACGCTGGTGTTGTGTGTTAGGTTGGACGCTGGTGTTGTGTTAGGTTGGACGCTGGTGTTGTGTGTTAGGTTGGACGCTGGTGTTGTGGGTTAGTTTGGACGCTGGTGTTGTGTGTTAGGTTGGACGCTTGTGTTGTGTGTTAGGTTGGACGCTGGTGTTGTGTGTTAGGTTGAACGCTGGTGTTGTGTGTTAGGTTGGATGCTGGTGTTGTGTGTTAGGTTGGACGCTGGTGTTGTGTGTTAGGTTGGACGCTGGTGTTGTGTGTTAGGTTGGACGCTGGTGTTGTGTGTTAGGTTGGACGCTGGTGTTGTGTGTTAGGCTGGACGCTGGTGTTGTGTGCTAGGTTGGACTCTGGTGTTGTGTGTTAGGTTGGACTCAGGTGTTGTGTGTTAGGTTGGACGCTGGTGTTGTGTGTTAGGTTGGACGCTGGTGTTGTGTTAGGTTGGACGCTGGTGTTGTGTGTTAGGATGGACGTTGGTGTTAGGTTGGACGCTGGTGTTGTGTGTTAGGTTCAACGCTGGTGTTGTGTGTTAAGTTGGACGCTGGTGTTGTGTTAGGTTGGACGCTGGTGTTGTGTGTTAGGTTGGACGCTGGTGTTGTGTTAGGTTGGACGCTGGTGTTGGGTGTTAGGTTGGACGCTGGTATTGTGTTTTAGGTTGGACGCTGGTGTTGTGTGTTAGGTTGGACGCTGGTGTTGCGTGCTAGGTTGGACGCTGGTGTCGTGTGTTAGGTTGGACGCTGGTGTTGTGGGTTAGTTTGGACGCTGGTGTTGTGTGTTAGGTTGGACGCTGGTGTTGTGTGTTAGGTTGGACGCTGGTGTTGTGTGTTAGGTTGGACGCTGGTGTTGTGTGTTAGGTTGGATGCTGGTGTTGTGTGTTAGGTTGGACTCTGGTGTTGTGTGTTAGGTTGGACGCTGGTG
>NC_091334.1:9171960-9221960 GCF_038502225.1 Cherax quadricarinatus
TCTCAGTATATACACAGAGAGCTTATGTCTCTCAGTATATACACAGAGAGATGTATGTCTCTCAGTATATACACAGAGAGATGTATGTCTCTCAGTATATACACAGAGAGCTTATGTCTCTCAGTATATACACAGAGAGCTTGTCTCTCAGTATATACACAGAGAGCTTATGTCTCTCAGTATATACACATAGAGCTTATGTATCTCAGTATATACACAGAGAGCTTATGTCTCTCAGTATATACACAGAGAGATTATGTCTCTCAGTATATACACAGAGAGATTATGTCTCTCAGTATATACACAGAGAGATTATGTCTCTCAGTATATACACAGAGAGCTTATGTCTCTCAGTATATACACAGAGAGATTATGTCTCTCAGTATATACACAGAGAGATTATGTCTCTCAGTATATACACAGAGAGATGTATGTCTCTCAGTATATACACAGAGAGATTATGTCTCTCAGTATATACACAGAGAGATTATGTCTCTCAGTATATACACAGAGAGATTATGTCTCTCAGTATATACACAGAGAGATTATGTCTCTCAGTATATACACAGAGAGATTATGTCTCTCAGTATATACACAGAGAGATTATGTCTCTCAGTATATACACAGAGAGATTATGTCTCTCAGTATATACACAGAGAGATTATGTCTCTCAGTATATACACAGAGAGATTATGTCTCTCAGTATATACACAGAGAGATGTATGTCTCTCAGTATATACACAGAGAGTGTGGTGTCTGTAGGTAACAGATCTTAGCTTGTAAATAAAGTTAGGAACCTTAACCTAACCTTGTAAAAAGTCTACTTCAGTCACTCGTAATTTATGTCCTATTATCTTCCCTCCTATCATCTCCCCTCCTATCATCTCCCCTCCTATTATCTCCCCTCCTATTATCTCCCCTCCTATTATCTCCCCTCCTATCATCTACCCTCCTATCATCTACCCTCCTATCATCTACCCTCCTATCATCTCCCCTCCTATCATCTCCCCTCCTATCATCTCCCCTCCTATCATCTTCCCTCCTATCATCTCCCCTCCTATCATCTCCCCTCCTATCATCTCCCCTCCTATCATCTCCCCTCCTATTATCTCCCCTCCTATTATCTCCCCTCCTATCATCTACCCTCCTATCATCTACCCTCCTATCATCTCCCCTCCTATCATCTCCCCTCCTATCATCTACCCTCCTATCATCTCCCCTCCTATCATCTCCCCTCCTATCATCTCCCCTCCTATCATCTCCCCTCCTATCATCTCCCCTCCTATCATCTCCCCTCCTATCATCTCCCCTCCTATCATCTCCCCTCCTATCATCTCCCCTCCTATCATCTCCCCTCCTATCATCTCCCCTCCTATCATCTCCCCTCCTATCATCTCCCCTCCTATCATCTCCCCTCCTATCATCTTCCCTCCTATCATCTCCCCTCCTATCATCTCCCCTCCTATCATCTCCCCTCCTATCATCTCCCCTCCTATTATCTCCCCTCCTATCATCTACCCTCCTATTATGTCCCCTCCTATCATCTACCCTCCTATCATCTCCCCTCCTATCATCTCCCCTCCTATCATCTTCCCTCCTATCATCTCCCCTCCTATCATCTCCCCTCCTATCATCTCCCCTCCTATCATCTCCCCTCCTATCATCTCCCCTCCTATCATCTCCCCTCCTATCATCTCCCCTCCTATCATCTCCCCTCCTATCATCTCCCCTCCTATCATCTCCCCTCCTATCATCTCCCCTCCTATCATCTCCCCTCCTATCATCTTCCCTCCTATCATCTCCCCTCCTATCATCTCCCCTCCTATCATCTCCCCTCCTATCATCTCCCCTCCTATTATCTCCCCTCCTATCATCTACCCTCCTATTATGTCCCCTCCTATCATCTACCCTCCTATCATCTCCCCTCCTATCATCTCCCCTCCTATCATCTTCCCTCCTATCATCTCCCCTCCTATCATCTCCCCTCCTATCATCTCCCCTCCTATCATCTCCCCTCCTATTATCTCCCCTCCTATCATCTACCCTCCTATTATGTCCCCTCCTATCATCTACCCTCCTATTATGTCCCCTCCTATTATCTTCCCTCTCATCTACCCTCCTATTATCTTCCATCCTATTATCTACCCTCCTATCATCTACCCTTCTATTATCTTCCCTCCTATTATCTTCCCTCCTATCGTCTATCCTCATATTATCTTCCCTCCTATCATCTACCCTCCTATTATCTTCCCTCCTATTATCTTCCCTCCTATCGTCTATCCTCATATTATCTTCCCTCCTATCATCTACCCTCCTATTATCTTCCCTCCTATTATCTTCCCTCCTATCGTCTATCCTCATATTATCTTCCCTCCTATCATCTACCCTTCTATTATCTTCCCTCCTATTATCTTCCCTCCTATCGTCTATCCTCATATTATCTTCCCTCCTATCATCTACCCTTCTATTATCTTCCCTCCTATTATCTTCCCTCCTATCGTCTATCCTCATATTATCTTCCCTCCTATCATCTACCCTCCTATTATCTTCCCTCCTATTATCTTCCCTCCTATTATCTACCCTCCTATCATCTACCCTTCTATTATCTTCCCTCCTATTATCTTCCCTCCTATCATCTACCCTCCTATTATCTTCCCTCCTATTATCTTCCCTCCTATTATCTACCCTCCTATCATCTACCCTTCTATTATCTTCCCTCCTATTATCTTCCCTCCTATTATCTACCCTCCTATCATCTACCCTTCTATTATCTTCCCTCCTATTATCTTCCCTCCTATCATCTACCCTCCTATTATCTTCCCTCCTATTATCTTCCCTCCTATTATCTACCCTCCTATCATCTACCCTTCTATTATCTTCCCTCCTATTATCTTCCCTCCTATTATCTACCCTCCTATCATCTACCCTTCTATTATCTTCCCTCCTATTATCTTCCCTCCTATTATCTACCCTCCTATCATCTACCCTTCTATTATCTTCCCTCCTATCGTCTATCCTCCTATTATCTTCCCTCCTATCATCTACCCTCCTATTATCTTCCCTCCTATTATCTTCCCTCCTATTATCTACCTTCCTATCATCTACCCTCCTATTATCTTCCCTCCTATTATCTTCCCTCCTATTATCTTCCCTCCTATCATCTACCCTATCATCTACCTTCCTATCATCTACCCTCCTATTATCTTCCCTCCTATCGTCTACCCTCCTATTATCTTCCCTCCTATTATCTTCCCTCCTATCATCTACCCTATCATCTACCTTCCTATCATCTACCCTCCTATTATCTTCCCTCCTATCGTCTACCCTCCTATTATCTTCCCTCCTATCATCTACCCTATCATCTACCTTCCTATCATCTACCCTCCTATTATCTTCCCTCCTATCGTCTATCCTATTATCTTCCCTCCTATCATCTACCCTATCATCTACCTTCCTATCATCTACCCTCCTATTATCTTCCCTCCTATTATCTTCCCTCCTATTATCTTCCCTCCTATTATCTTCCCTCCTATTATCTTCCCTCCTATCATCTACCCTATCATCTACCTTCCTATCATCTACCCTCCTATTATCTTCCCTCCTATTATCTACCCTCCTATCATCTACCCTTCTATTATCTTCCCTCCTATCGTCTATCCTCCTATTATCTTCCCTCCTATCATCTACCCTCCTATTATCTTCCCTCCTATTATCTTCCCTCCTATTATCTACCCTCCTATTATCTACCCTCCTATCATCTACCCTCCTATTATCTTCCCTCCTATCGTCTATCCTATTATCTTCCCTCCTATCATCTACCTTCCTATCATCTTCCCTCCTATCATCTTCCCTATCGTTTTCCCTCCTATCTACCCTATTATCTACCCTCCTATCATCTACCTTCCTATCATCTACCCTATCATCTACCTTCCTATCATCTACCCTCCTATTATCTTCCCTCCTATTATCTTCCCTCCTATTATCTTCCCTCCTATTATCTTCCCTCCTATCATCTACCCTATCATCTACCTTCCTATCATCTACCCTCCTATTATCTTCCCTCCTATTATCTTCCCTCCTATTATCTTCCCTCCTATTATCTTCCCTCCTATCATCTACCCTATCATCTACCTTCCTATCATCTACCTTCCTATCATCTACCTTCCTATCATCTACCTTCCTATCATCTACCTTCCTATCATCTACCTTCCTATCATCTACCTTCCTATCTTCTACCTTCCTATCATCTACCTTCCTATCATCTACCTTCCTATCATCTACCTTCCTATCATCTACCTTCCTATCATCTACCTTCCTATTACCTACCCTATCATCTACCTTCCTATCATCTACCCTCCTATTACCTACCCTATCATCTACCCTCCTATCATCTACCTTCCTATTACCTACCCTATCATCTACCCTCCTATCATATACCTTCTTATCATCTGCCCTATCATCTTCCGTTCTATCTACCCTATCTACCCTCCCATCATCTTCCCTCCTATCATCTACCCTCCCATCATCTTCCCTCCTATCATCTACCCTCCCATCATCTTCCCTCCTATCATCTACCCTCCCATCATCTTCCCTCCTATCATCTACCCTCCCATCATCTTCCCTCCTATCATCTACCCTCCCATCATCTTCCCTCCTATCATCTACCCTCCCATCATCTTCCCTCCTATCATCTACCCTCCCATCATCTTCCCTCCTATCATCTACCCTCCCATCATCTTCCCTCCTATCATCTACCCTCCCATCATCTTCCCTCCTATCATCTACCCTCCCATCATCTTCCCTCCTATCATCTACCCTCCCATCATCTTCCCTCCTATCATCTACCCTCCCATCATCTTCCCTCCTATCATCTACCCTCCCATCATCTTCCCTCCTATCATCTACCCTCCCATCATCTTCCCTCCTATCATCTACCCTCCTGTAATCTCCCCTCCTATCATCTACCCTCCTATCGTCTACCCTCCTATAATCTCCCCTCCTATCATCTACCCTCCTATCATCTACCCTCCTGTAATCTCCCCTCCTATCATCTTCACTCTCATAACAAGATAGTTACCCCTCCCACCTCCCACCTCACGTTTTCTTTAACATAATTACTAATAATAACCTCAGTCACCCTCGTTAACTTCCTCAGTAATTCTGATGCAGCAAAACCATGAAGAATTATTGTGTTTAAGACACCAGTTAGCTAGAAGACTGACGCAGCGTAATGATAATAACAATAATAATGAAAAAAATAATGATAATTATGATAATGATGGAGGAACGCCAAACCCGTTAGGGGTCATACAACACATGGGGAATGGGAGATAATGAGGTTTGATCCGAGGACGGGGTGGGGCAGGTCAAATTCCTTGGAAGAGCCTACCAACAACTGCTCCAAACATTACAGCAGATGTGCTAACACACGTACACACACACGTACACACACACACACACACACACGTACACACACACACACACACACACACACACACATACACACACACACATACACTAACACACACACACACACACACACACACACACACACACTAACACACACACACACACACACACACACACACACACACACTAACACACACACACACACACACACACACACACCCACACACACACACACACACACTAACACACACACACACACACACACACACACACACACACACACACACACACACACACACACGTCAAAAAATTAGAGAAAGTGCAAAGGTTTGCAACAAGACTAGTCCCAGAGCTACGGGGATTGTCGTACGAAGAAAGGTTGAGGGAAATCGGCCTGACGACACTGGAGGCCAGGAGGGTCAGGGGAGACATGATAACGACATATAAAATACTGCGCAGAATAGTCAAGGTGGACAAAGACGGGATGTTCCAGAGATGGGACACAGACACAAGAGGTCACAATTGGAAGTTGAAGACTCAGATGAATCAAAGGGATGTTAGGAAGTATTTCTTCAGTCATAGAGTAGTCAGGCCGTGGAATAGCCTAGAAAGTGATGTGGTGGAGGCAGGAACCATACATAGTTTTAAGGCGAGGTATGATAGAGCTCATGGGGCAGGGAGAGAGAGGACCTAGTAGCAATCAGCGAAGAGGCGGGGCCAGGAGCTGTGACTCGACCCCTGCAACCACAAATAGGTGAGTACAAATAGGTGAGTACACACACACACACACAGAACACCGCAACAAACAAATTAACCCAACTCAAACCACACTCCACACTCAGAGCCCTCACCCCAGCCCCCACCTACACAGCAGCCTCCCATAGCACCCTGCCAGGTCTACCACTCCTCCAGCCCCACAAACCCCCCAGAATACAATTTTGGAAGAGAAGCTGAAGGTATGGGACACCAACGCAGACAGACATAACCAGACATCATAACACTCATGGAAACCAAGCTCACAGGAATGATAACAGACACAATATTTCCCGCTGGATATCAGATCCCGAGGAAAGAAAGAGGGACTAGAGAAAGTGGAGTTGCACTGCTCATCAAAAATCAGTAGAGTTTTGAGGAGTTAGAAGGAGTGGACAGAATGGAATCAAGGGAGTACATAGCAGGAACACTTCAGACAGTGATGTACAACCCACCACAGAATAACAGAAGGCCAAGACAAGAATATGATGAAAGCAACAGAGCAATGGTAGATACACTAGCTGAGGTGGCCAGGACTCATATGGGCAGGGCAAAGTTACAAGTTCTGGGTGATTTCAATCACAAGGAGATTGAGAAAACCTGGAGCCACATGGGGGATAAGAAACGTGGAACGCTACGATGATGGAGGTGGTACTGGGAAACCTCATGCATCAACATGTTAGGGACACTACCAGAGAAAGAGGAGAGGATAAACCAGCAAGACTGGACCTCATATTCACCCTGAGTAGTTCAGACATTGGGGACATCACATACGAAAGGTCCCTCAGAGCTAGTGATTACGTGGTCCTGAGCTTTGAATACATTGTAGAGTTAAAAGCAAAGACGAAAGCAGCACGAGAAGGATGAGAGAACTTAAACTATATGAGGTATGAGTAATTTCATGCGTGAGATACAGCAGGAAAGAGAAATGGTGGAAAAACAACAGTGAATAAAATGATGGAATACATGACTACAAAATGCAAAGAGGTAGAGGAAAGGTCCATACCTAAGGGGAACAGAAACAATGGGAAGAACAGAACAAGTCCTTGGTCCACCCAAAGGTGTAGAGAAGCCAAAACTAAGTGTGCTAGAAAATGGAAAAAGTACAGAAGATAAAGGACCCAGGGAAATAAAGATTAGATAAAGAGCCAGAAATGAATATGTATAGATAAGGAGGGAGGCGCAGCAGCAATACGAGAATGACATAACATCGAAAGCTAAATCTGACCCAAAGCTGTTGTACAGCCACATCAGGAGGAAAAAAGTCAAGGCTGAGGAAGGAGGGGAGATCACAAAAAACAACCAAGACCTAAATACGAGATTCAAGGAGGTATTTTCACCGAAGACAGACTGAACTACAGTAAACCAGAATGGTAGGGTACACCAACAAGTGATGGACATGTTACACACAACCAAGGAGGAGGTAAACAGGCTGCTAAGTGAACTAGATATCCCAAAGGCAATGGGACCAAACATCTTTCTATGGGTCCTGAGTGAGGAAATAGAGGCACTGTGTGCGCTACTAACAACAATCTTCAACACATCTATCGAAACAGAGCAACTAACTGAGGTGTTGAAGACACAAATGTAGTCCCAATTTTTAAGAAAGGAGACAGGCAGCATTATATTACAGATCAGTGTCACTGACATGTATACTATGCAAAGTCATGGAGAAGATTATCAGGGAAAGACTAACAGAGCATCTAGAAAAGAACGAGTTTATACACGATAACCAGCACGGTCTCAGGGAGGGAAAATCCAGTGTCACAAACCTACCGGAGTTTTACGACAAGGTGACAAAAGTAAGACAGGAGAGAGAGAGAAAGAGAAAGAGAAAGAGAAAGAGAGAGAGAGAGAGAGAGAGAGAGAGAGAGAGAGAGAGAGAGAGAGAGAGAGAGAGAGAGAGGGAGGGTGGGTATGGGTAGACTGCATTTTCTTGGACTGTAAGAAGGATTTCAACACAGTTCCACACAAGATATTAGTATAAAAGCTAGAGAAGCAGGCAGGAATAACAGGAAAAGTACTGCAATGGATCAGGGAATACCGAACACTAAGGAAACAACGAGTGATGGGACGTGACGAGGTGTTAGAGTGGGTGCCTGTGGCAGACAGGGTTCCACAAGGGTCAGTCCAAGGGCCGGTGCTGTTTCTCGTATATGTGAATGACATGACGGAAGGGACAGATTAAAAGGTGTCCCTGTTTGCAGACGACGTGAAGCGGATGAGTATCAGGCTGCAAGCCTGGTCCAATAATTGGCTCCTGGAGTTTAACCTCACAAAGTGCAAAGTCATGAAGATTGGGGAAGGTCAAAGAAGACCGCAGACAGAGTACAGGCGACGTGTCCAAAGACTGCAAACCTCACTCGAGGAAAAGGATCTTGGGGTGAGTATAATACCGAGCACATCTTCTAAGGTGCACATCAACCAAACAACTGCTGCAGCATATGGGCGTCTGGCAAATCTAAGAATAGCGTTTCGACATCTCAGTAAGGAATCGTTCAACACAGTACACTGCGTACGTCAGGCCCATACTGGAGTATACAGCACCAGTATGGAATCCATACCTGGCCAAGCACGTGAAGAAATTACAGAAAGTGCAAAGATTTACAGGAATACTAGTCCCAGAGCTAAGGGGAATGTCCTTCGAGGAGAAGTTAAGGATAATCAACGAGACGACACTGGAGGACAGGAGGGACAGGGGACACAGGGTAAGGGCATATAAAATACTGTGAGGAATTGACAAAGTGGATAGAGACAGGATGTTTCAGAGATGGGACACAGCAACAAGGGGTTTTAACTGGAAGCTGAAAACTCAGATGAGTCACAGGGATGTTAGGAAGTATTTCTTCAGTCACAGAGTTGTAAGGAAGTGGAACAATCTGAAGAGTGATGTAGTGGAGGCAGGATCCATACATAGCTTTAAAAAGCAGTGTGATAAAGACCATGGAGCATGGAGAGAGTGAACCTAGTAGCGACAAGTGAAGACCCGGGGCCAGGAGCTGCGATTCGGCCTCTGCAACCACAAACAGGTGAGTACACATAAACACAGGTGCACAGACAGGCACACATACACACAGGTGCACAGACAGGCACACATACACACAGGTGCACAGACAGGCACACATACACACAGGTGCACAGACAGGCACACATACACACAGGTGCACAGACAGGCACACATACACACAGGTGCACAGACAGGCACACATACACACAGGTGCACAAACAGGCACACACACACACAAGGTTGGTTGCCATACAAGTCAATGCAGGAAACTAAACACTATAACCCAGCATGATAACAAACACTGTTCGTACAAACACCATCACCCTGCCTCATAAAATCACTGTTGTATTGTTTGCGACTTGATAAAACCCACTGTGTACCTTACCCATTGTGTACCTTTACCTTTGATATACCTTTGATGAGTCTTACTACTCTCGAAGCCCGGCCATGGGCCAGGCTCGTCTGGTGCTTGCGTGGTCAACCAGGCTGCTGCTGGTGGTGGCCCGCAGCCTGATCTGGCACATAGTGAAGATACTTGTCCAGTTTCGTCTTAAAGGCTTCTACACTTCTTCCAGCAGTGTTTCTGATACCTTCTGGTAAGATGTTAAATAATGTGAGACCACGA
Organism: Cherax quadricarinatus; assembly: GCF_038502225.1. NCBI lineage: Eukaryota > Metazoa > Arthropoda > Malacostraca > Decapoda > Parastacidae > Cherax > Cherax quadricarinatus. The sequence goes on from NC_091334.1 coordinate 9,181,755, forward strand.
ATGTTGATACAGTGTTCCCTTATTGTGCTCACTGCACCCCTGCTTTTCACTGAGTTTATCTTTCACTTCCTCCCATATCTCTGGCGGGGTGCAGATTTAGGACCAGACCCTCGAGTACTTTCCAGTAGGCGTAATGTACTCAATACAGCATAACACTGTGCTGCATTTGTACTTTTTTTAAAGATTAACCTACCTTGCAAAATTCCCAGTACCCATACCCAGTACCCCTAAACAAGACATATCCAGTACCCATACTCGACATACCCAGTACGCCTAACCAAGACATATCCAGTACCCATACGAGACATACCCAGTACTCCTAACCAAGACATACCCAGTACCCATGACATACCCAGTACCCATGACATACCCAGTACCCCTGACATACCCAGTACCCATGACATACCCAGTACCCATGACATACCAGTAACCCTGACATACCCAGTAACCAAGACATACCCAATACCCTGACATACCCAGTACCCAAGACATACCCAGTACCCTGACATACCCAGTACCCATGACATACCCAGTACCCATGACATACCCAGTACCAATTACATACCCAGTAACCAAGACACCCAGTACCAATGACATACCCAGTACCCAAGACATACCCAGTACCCGACATACCCAGTACCCAAGACATATCCAGTACCCTGACATACCCAGTACCCAAGACATACCCATTACCCCTGACATACCCAGTACCCAAGACAAACCCAGTACCCAAGACATACCCAATACCCATGACATACCAGTAACCCTGACATACCCAGTACCCATGACATACCCAGTACCCCAGACATACCCAGTACCCCTGACATACCCAGTACCCATGACATACCCAGTACCCATGACATACCAGTAACCCTGACATACCCAGTAACCAATACATACCCAATACCCTGACATACCCAGTACCCAAGACATACCCAGTACCCTGACATACCCAGTACCCATGACATACCCAGTACCCATGACATACCCAGTACCAATGACATACCCAGTAACCAAGACACACCCAGTACCAATGACATACCCAGTACCCAAGACATACCCAGTACCCGACATACCCAGTACCCAAGACATATCCAGTACCCTGACATACCCAGTACCAAAGACATATCCAGTACCCTGACATACCCAGTACCCAAGACAAACCCAGTACCCAAGACATACCCAGTACCCAAGACATACCCAGTACCCTGACATACCCAGTACACAAGACATACCCAGTACCCCAGTTATACCCAGTACCCCTGATATACCCAGTACCCATGACATACCCATTACTCAAGACATACCCAGTACCATGACATACCCAGTACCCCTGACATACCCAGTACCAATGACATACCCAGTACCCCTGACATACCCAGTAACCTGACATAGCCAGTACCCAAGACATACCCAGTACCCTGACACACCCAGTACCCCAGACATACCCAGTACCCATGACATACCCAGTACCCATGACATACCCAGTACCCATGACATACCCAGTACCAGACATACCCAGTACCCCTGACATACCCAGTACCCATGACATACCCAGTACCCCAGACATACCCAGTACCCCTGACATAACCAGTACCAATGACATACCCAGTAACCATGACATACCCAGTACCAAAGACATACCCAAGACCCCTGACATACCCAGTACCCCAGACATACCCAGTTCCCCTGACACACCCAGTACCCATGACATACCCAGTACCCCTGACATACCCAGTACCCTGACATACCCAGTACCCAAGACATACCCAGTACCCTGACACACCCAGTACCCCAGACATACCCAGTACCCATGACATACCCAGTGCCAGACATACCCAGTACCCCTGACATACCCAGTACCCATGACACCCAGTACCCCAGACATACCCAGTACCCCTGACATAACCAGTACCAATGACATACCCAGTACCCATGACATACCCAGTACCAAAGACATACCCAGTACCCCTGACATACCCAGTACCCCAGACATACCCAGTTCCCCTGACACACCCAGTACCCATGACATACCCAGTACCCAAGACATACCCAGTACCCTGACATACCCAGTACCCCTGACATACCCAGTACCCATGACATACCCAGTACCCATGACATACCCAGTACCCTGACATACCCAGTACCCAAGACATACCAAGTACCCTGACATACCCAGTACCCCAGACATACCCAGTCCCCATGACATACCCAGTACCCATGACATACCTAGTACCAAAGACATACCCAGTACCACTGACATACCCAGTACCCATGACATACCCAGTACCCCAGACATACCCAGTACTCCTGACATACCCAGTACCCATGACATACCCAGTACCCATGACATACCCAGTACCAAAGACATACCCAGTACCCCAGACATACCCAGTACCCCTGACATACCCAGTACCCATGACATACCCAGTACCCATGACATACCCAGTACCAAAGACATACCCAGTACCAAAGACATACCCAGTACCAAAGACATACCCATTACCCCAGACATACCCAGTACCCCTGACATACCCAGTACCCAAGACATACCCAGTACCCCTGACATACCCAGTACCAAAGACATACCCAGTACCCCTGACATACCCAGTACCCAACACACCCAGTAACCCTGACATATCCAGTACCCCAGACATACCCAGTACCCCTGACATACCCAGTACCCATGACATACCCAGTACACAAGACATACCCAGTACCCCTGACATACCCAGTACCCCTGACATACCCAGTACCACTGACATACCCAGTACCCAAGACATACCCAGTACCCCTGACATACCCAGTACCCCGGACATACATAGTACCCATGACATACCCAGTACCCATGACATACCCAGTACCCCTGACATACCCAATACCCCAGACATACCCAGTACCCCTGACATACCCAGTACCCATGACATACCCAGTACCCAAGACATACCCAGTACCCCTGACATACCCAGTACCCAAGACACACCCAGTACCCCTGACATACCCAGTACCCATGATACCCAGTACCCCTGACATACCCAGTACCCTGACATACCCAGTACCCAAGACATACCCAGTACCCTGACACACCCAGTACCCCAGACATACCCAGTACCCATGACATACCCAGTACCCACGACATACCCAGTACCAGACATACCCAGTACCCCTGACATACCCAGTACCCATTACATACCCAGTACCCCAGACATACCCAGTACCCCTGACATAACCAGTACCAATGACATACCCAGTACCCATGACATACCCAGTACCAAAGACATACCCAGTACCCTGACATACCCAGTACCCCAGACATACCCAGTTCCCCTGACACCCAGTACCCATGACATACCCAGTACCCCTGACATACCCCGTACCCTGGCATACCCAGTACCCAAGACATACCCAGTACCCTGACACACCCAGTACCCCAGACATACCCAGTACCCATGACATGCCCAGTACCCATGACATACCCAGTGCCAGACATACCCAGTACCCCTGACATACCCAGTACCCATGACATACCCAGTACCCCACATACCCAGTACCCCTGACATAACCAGTACCAATGACATACCCAGTACCCATGACATACCCAGTACCAAAGACATACCCAGTACCCCTGACATACCCAGTACCCCAGTCATACCCAGTTCCCCTGACACACCCAGTACCCATGACATACCCAGTACCCAAGACATACCCAGTACCCTGACATACCCAGTACCCCTGACATACCCAGTACCCAAGACATACCAAGTACCCTGACATACCCAGTACCCCAGACTTACCCAGTCCCCATGACATACCCAGTACCCATGACATACCCAGTACCAAAGACATACCCAGTACCACTGACATACCCAGTACCCATGACATACCCAGTACCCCAGACATACCCAGTACTCCTGACATACCCAGTACCCATGGCATACCCAGTACCCATGACATACCCAGTACCAAAGACATACCCAGTACCCCAGACATACACAGTACCCCTGACATACCCAGTACCCCTGACATACCCAGTACCCATGACATACCCAGTACCCATGACATACCCAGTACCAAAGACATACCCAGTACCCCTGACATACCCAGTACCCCAGACATACCCAGTACCCCTGACATACCCAGTACCCAAGACATACCCAGTACCCCTGACATACCCAATACCCCTGACATGTGTGTAACTTGTGGTGCACATGTGTGTAAGTTGTAGCACACATGTTAATTGTGGTGCACATGTGTGTAAGTTGTGGTGCACATGTAAGTCGTGGTGCACATGTGTGTAAGTCGTGGTGCACATGTAAGTCGTGGTGCACATTTGCGTAAGTCGTGGTGCACATGTGTGTAAGTCGTGGTGCACATGTGTGTAAGTTGTGGTGCACATGTGTAAGTTGTGGTGCACATGTGTGTAAGTTGTGGTGCACATGTAAGTTGTGGTGCACAAGTGTGTAAGTTGTGGTGCACATGTAAGTTGTGGTGCACAAGTGTGTAAGTTGTGGTGCACATGTGTGTAAGTCGTATTACACATGTGTGTAAGTTGTGGTGCACATGTGTGTAAGTTGTGCACATGTGTGCAAGTTGTGGTGCACATGTAAGTTGTGGTGCACATGTGTGTAAATCTTGGTGCACATGTGTGTAAGTCGTGGTGCACATGTAAGTCGTGGTGCACATGTGTGTAAGTTGTGGTGCACATGTGTAACTTGTGGTGCACATGTGTGTAAGTTGTAGTGCACAGGTAAGTTGTGGTGCACATGTGTGTAAGATGTGGTGCACATGTGTGCAAGTTGTGGTGCACATGTGTGTAAGCTGTGGTGCACATGTGTGTAAGTTGTGGTGCACATGTGTGTAAGTTGTGGTGCACATGTAAGTTGTGGTGCACATGTAAGTCTTGGTCCACATGTGTGTAAGTCGTGGTGCACATGTGTGTAAGTCGTGGTGCACATGTGTGTAAGTTGTGGTGCACATGTAAGTTGTGGTGCACATGTGTGTACGTTGTACCGCACATGTAAGTTGTGGTGCACATGTAAGTTGTGGTGCACATGTGTGTAAGTTGTGGTGCACATGTGTGTAAGTCGTGGTGCACATGTAAGTCGTGGTGCAAATGTGTGTAAGTTGTGGTGCACATGTGTGTAAGTTGTGGTGCACATGCAAGTTGTGGTGCACATGTGTGTAAGTTGTTGTGCACATGTAAGTTGTGGTGCACATGCAAGTTGTGGTGCACATGTGTGTAAGTTGTTGTGCACATGTAAGTTGTGGTGCACATGTGTGTAAGTCTTGGTGCACATGTGTGTAAGTCGTGGTGCACATGTGTAAGTTGTGGTGCACATGTGTGTAACTTGTGGTGCACATGTAAGTTGTAGTGCACAGGTAAGTTGTGGTGCACATGTATGTAAGTTGCGTGTAACTTGTGGTGCACATGTGTGTAAGTTGTAGTGCACAGGTAAGTTGTGGTGCACATGTGTGTAAGTTGTGGTGCACATGTGTGCAAGTTGTGGTGCAGATGTGTGTAAGTCGTGGTGCACATGTAAGTCGTGGTGCACGTGTGTAAGTTGTGGTGCACATGTGTAAGTTGTGGTGCACATGTGTGTAAGTTGTGGTGCACATGTGTGTAAGTTGTGGTGCACCTGTGTGTAAATTGTGGTGCACATGTGTGTAAGTTGTGGTGCACATGTAAGTTGTGGTGCACATGTAAGTTGTGGTGCACATGTGTGTAAGTCGTGGTGCACATGTGTGTAAGTTGTGGTGCACATGTGTATAAGTCGTGGTGCACATGTGTGTAAGTTGTGGTGCACATGTGTGTAAGTCGTCGTGCACATGTGTGTAAGTTGTAGTGCACATGTGTGTAAGTTGTGATGCACATGTGTGTAAGTCGTGGTGCACATGTGTGTAAGTCGTGGTGCACATGTGTGTAAGTCGTGGTGCACATGTGTAAGTCGTGGTGCACATGTGTGTAAGTTGTGGTGCACATGTGTGTAAGTTGTGGTGCACATGTGTGTAAGTCGTGGTGCACATGTAGGTTGTGGTGCACATGTGTGTAAGTCGTGGTGCACATGTGTAAGTCGTGGTGCACATGTGTGTAAGTTGTGGTGCACAAGTGTGTAAGTTGTGGTGCACATGTGTATAAGTAGTGGTGCACATGTAAGATGTGGTGCACATGTTAGTCGTGGTGCACATGTGTAAGTCGTGGTGCACATGTAAGTTGTGGTGCACATGTGTGTAAGTTGTGGTGCACATATAAGTTGTGGTGCACATGTGTGTAAGTTGTGGTGCACATGTGTGTAAGTCGTGGTGCACATGTAAGTCGTGGTGCACATGTGTGTAAGGCGTGGTGCACATGTGTGTATGTCGTGGTGCACATGTGTGTAAGTCGTGGTGCACATGTAAGTTGTGGTGCACATGTGTGTAAGTCGTGGTGCACATGTGTGTAAGTTGTGGTGCACATGTGTGTAAGTTGTGGTGCACATGTAAGTCGTGGTGCACATGTAAGTCGTGGTGCACATGTGTGTAAGTCGTGGTGCACATGTAAGTCGTGGTGCACATGTAAGTTGTGGTGCACATGTGTGTAAGTCGTGGTGCACATGTGTGTAAGTCGTGGTGCACATGTGTGTAAGTTGTGGTGCACATGTGAGTAAGTCGTGGTGCACATGTGTGTAAGTTGTGGTGCACATGTGTGTAAGTCGTGGTGAACATGTGTGTAAGTCGTGGTGCACATGTGTGTAAGTCGTGGTGCACATGTGTGTAAGTCGTTGTGCACATGTGTGTAAGTCGTGGTGCACATGTAAGTCGTGGTGCACATGTGTGTAAGTTGTGGTGTACATGTGTGTAAGTTGTGATGCACATGTGTGTAAGTCGTGGTGCACATATAAGTCGTGATGCACATGTGTGTAAGTTGTTTTGCACATGTGTGTAAGTTGTGGTGCACATGTATGTAAGTTGTGGTGCACATGTGCGCAAGTTGTGTTGCACATGTGTGTAAGTCGTGGTGCACATGTGTGTGTGTGTGTGTGAGACATGCTGGAGGCTGGGAAGACACAGGTGTGTAGTGAGTGTGAGACATGCTGGAGGCTGGGAGGACACAGGTGTGTAGTGAGTGTGAGACATGCTGGAGGCTGGGAGGACACAGGTGTGTAGTGAGTGTGAGACATGCTGGAGGCTGGGAGCACACAGGTGTGTAGTGAGTGTGAGACATGCTGGAGGCTGGGAGCACACAGGTGTGTAGTGAGTGTGAGACATGCTGGAGGCTGGGAGGACACAGGTGTGTAGTGAGTGTGAGACATGCTGGAGGCTGGGAGCACACAGGTGTGTAGTGAGTGTGAGACATGCTGGAGGCTGGGAGGACACAGGTGTGTAGTGAGTGTGAGCCATGCTGGAGGCTGGGAGCACACAGGTGTGTAGTGAGTGTGAGACATGCTGGAGGCTGGGAGGACACAGGTGTGTAGTGAGTGTGAGACATGCTGGAGGGTGGGAGGACACAGGTGTGTAGTGAGTGTGAGACATGCTGGAGGCTGGGAAGACACAGGTGTGTAGTGAGTGTGAGACATGCTGGAGGCTGGGAGGACACAGGTGTGTAGTGAGTGTGAGACATGCTGGAGGCTGGGAGCACACAGGTGTGTAGTGAGTGTGAGACATGCTGGAGGCTGGGAGGACACAGGTGTGTAGTGAGTGTGAGACATGCTGGAGGGTGGGAGGACACAGGTGTGTAGTGAGTGTGAGACATGCTGGAGGCTGGGAAGACACAGGTGTGTAGTGAGTGTGAGACATGCTGGAGGCTGGGAGCACACAGGTGTGTAGTGAGTGTGAGACATGCTGGAGGCTGGGAGCACACAGGTGTGTAGTGAGTGTGAGACATGCTGGAGGCTGGAAGGACACAGGTGTGTAGTTAGTGTGAGACATGCTGGAGGCTGGGAGGACACAGGTGTGTAGGGAGTGTGAGACATGCTGGAGGCTGACAGGACACAGGTGTGTAGTGAGTGTGAGACGTGCTGGAGGCTGAGAGGACGCAGGTGTGTAGTGAATGTGAGACATGCTGGAGGCTGGGAGGACACAGGTGTGTAGTGAATGTGAGACATGCTGGAGGCTGGGAGGACACAGGTGTGTAGTGAGTGTGAGACGTGCTGGAGGCTGAAAGGATACAGGTGTGTAGTGAGTGTGAGACATGCTGGAGGCTGGGAGGACACAGGTGTGTAGTGAGTGTGAGACATGCTGGAGGCTGGGAGGACACAGGTGTGTAGTGAATGTGACACATGTTGGAGGCTGGGAGGACACAGGTGTGCAGTGAGTGTAAGACGTGCTGGAGGCTGGGAGGACACAGGTGTGTAGTGAGTGAGACATGCTGGAGGCTGGGAGGACACAGGTGTGTAGTGAATGTGAGACATGCTGGAGGCTGGGAGGACACAGGTGTGTAGTGAGTGTGAGACGTGCTGGAGGCTGGGAGGACACAGGTGTGTAGTGAGTGTGAGACATGCTGGAGGCTGAGAGGACACAGGTGTGTAGTGAGTGTGAGACATGCTTGAGGCTGGGAGGACACAGGTGTGTAGTGAGTGGAAGACATGCTGGAGGCTGGGAAGACACAGGTGTGTAGTGAGTGTGAGACATGCTGGAGGCTGGGACACAGGTGTGTAGTGAGTGTGACATGCTGGAGGCTGGGAGGACACAGGTGTGTAGTGAGTGTGAGACATGCTGGAGGCTGGGAAGACACAGGTGTGTAGTGATTGTGAGACATGCTGGAGGCTGGGAGGACACAGGTGTGTAGTGAGTGTGAGACATGCTGGAGGCTGGGAAGACACAGGTGTGTAGTGAGTGTGAGACATGCTGGAGGCTGGGAGCACACAGGTGTGTAGTGAGTGTGAGACATGCTGGAGCCTGGGAAGACACAGGTGTGTAGTGAGTGTGAGACATGCTGGAGGCTGGGAAGAAACAGGTGTGTAGTGAGTGTGAGACATGCTGGAGGCTGGGAGCACACAGGTGTGTAGTGAGTGTGAGACATGCTGGAGGCTGGGAGGACACAGGTGTGTAGTGTGAGACATGCTGGAGGCTGGGAGGACACAGGTGTGTAGTGTGAGACATGCTGGAGGCTGGGAGGACACAGGTGTGTAGTGTGAGACATGCTGGAGGCTGGGAGGACACAGGTGTGTAGTGTGAGACATGCTGGAGGCTGGGAGGACACAGGTGTGTAGTGTGAGACATGCTGGAGGCTGGGAGGACACAGGTGTGTAGTGGGTGTGAGACATGCTGGAGGCTGGGAGGACACAGGTGTGTAGTGTGAGACATGCTGGAGGCTGGGAGGACACAGGTGTGTAGTGTGAGACATGCTGGAGGCTGGGAGGACACAGGTGTGTAGTGTGAGACATGCTGGAGGCTGGGAGGACACAGGTGTGTAGTGGGTGTGAGACATGCTGGAGGCTGGGAGGACACAGGTGTGCAGTGTGAGACATGCTGGAGGCTGGGAGGACACAGGTGTGTAGTGGGTGTGAGACATGCTGGAGGCTGGGAGGACACAGGTGTGCAGTGTGAGACATGCTGGAGGCTGGGAGGACACAGGTGTGTAGTGGGTGTGAGACATGCTGGAGGCTGGGAGGACACAGGTGTGCAGTGTGAGACATGCTGGAGGCTGGGAGGACACAGGTGTGCAGTGTGAGACATGCTGGAGGCTGGGAGGACACAGGTGTGTAGTGGGTGTGAGACATGCTGGAGGCTGGGAGGACACAGGTGTGCAGTGTGAGACATGCTGGAGGCTGGGAGGACACTGGCGGGGTGCTGACTGCATCACAACTCAGTACACAACCTTCACAGTCATGTTTCAGTACACTGATCGCGTAGAGAATGACCACTGATGTTACACTGCTGAATTGTTAATACCACTGATGTTACACTGCTGAATTGTTAATACCACTGATGTTACACTGCTGAATTGTTAATACCACTGATGTTACACTGCTGAATTGTTTATACCACTGATGTTACACTGTGGACTAACCCCGTACGTAATACAGGACTACACTGTTGGGTATAAGTCTTCTGCTCTATATACTGCACTTGTATACACTGATTATAATACGTGACACACGTTAGTAAGCTATATACATGCTATACATGTATATCAAAAGATATACACTCACGGTAAATGAATGTTTTATATAAGTGTATTACAGATTATATTTGTTGGATAGAAAGCATTTTAATTATTTCAAGGAAATTAGTTGCCAGAAGACACGACCGCACACACACACACACACACACACACACACACACAAATGCAGATGGAATAACAAATAAGTATGAGGAGTGGCACGAAAGGATCAAGGAGACATCCCCAGACATAATAGCACTCACAGAAACAAAACTCACCAGAATAATAACAGATTCAATCTTTCCATCTGGATATCAAATCCTCAGGAAAGACAGAGGGAGGAGAGGGGGAGGAGGAGTTGCACTGCTCATTAAAAACCAGTGGGGTTTTGAGAAAATGGAAGGAATGGATGGCACGGGCGAAAGGGACTACTTAGTAGGAACAATCCAGTCTGAGGGACATAAGGTGATAATTGCAGTAATGTACAACCCACCGCAAAACTGCAGGAGGCCAAGAGAAGAATACGATGAGAGCAACAGAGCAATGGTCGACACACTAGCCGAGGTGGCCAGGAGAGCACACATGGGAGGAGCAAAGTTACTAGTTATGGGTGATTTCAATCACAAGGAGATTGACTGGGAAAACCTGGAGCCCCATGGGGGTCCCGAAACATGGAGAGCCAAGATGATGGATGTGGTACTGGAAAACCTCATGCATCAACATGAGACACTACCAGAGAGAGAGGAGAGGATGAACCAGCTAGACTGGACCTTGTATTCACCTTGAGTTGTTCGGACATCGAGGATATCATGTATGAAAGGCCCCTGGCAGCTAGTGATCATGTGGTTCTGTGCTTCGACTACATAGTTGAGCTCCAAGTGGAGAGAGTAGCAGGAATAGGGTGGGAAAAACCAAACTACAAAAGGGGGAACTACCCAGGCATGAGGAACTTCCTTCAAGACATTCAGTGGGAGAGGGAACTGACAGGAAAACCAGTACAAGAAATGATGGACTATGTGGCAACAAAATGCAAGGAGGCAGAGGAGAGGTTTGTTCCCAAGGGAAACAGAAATAATGGGAAGAACAGAACGAGTCCTTGGTTCACCCAAAGGTGTAGGGAGGCAAAAACTAGGTGTACTAGAGAATGGAAAAGGTACAGAAGACAGAGAACTCAGGAAAATAAAGAGATTAGCAGAAGAGCCAGAAACGAATATGCACAGATAAGAAGGGAGGCTCAGCGACAATATGAAAATGACATAGCATCAAAAGTCAAGACTGACCCGAAGCTGTTGTACAGCCACATCAGGAGGAAAACAACAGTCAAGGACCAGGTAATCAGACTGAGGAAGGGTGATGGGGAATTCACAAGAAACGACCGGGAGGTATGTTAGGAGCTCAACACGAGATTTAAAGAAGTATTTACAGTGGAAACCAGTAGGACTCCAGGAAATCAGAACAGGGGGGGGGGGGGAACCAGCAAGTGCTGGATGAAATACATATAACCAAGGAGGAGGTGAAGAAGCTGCTGTGCGAACTTGACACCTCAAAGGCGGTGGGACCAGACATCTCTCCGTGGGTCCTTAAAGAGGGAGCAAAGATATTGTGTGTACCATTAACAAAGATCTTCAACACATCATTTGAAACTAGGCAACTCCCCGAGGTATGGAAGATGGCAAATGTAGTCCCAATTTTTAAAAAGGGAGACAGACATGAGGCACTAAACTACAGACCTGTATCACTAACGTGTATAGTATGCAAGGTCATGGAGAAGATCATCAGGAGGAGAGTGGTGGAGCACCTGGAAAGAAACAAGTGTATAATTGACAACCAGCACGGTTTCAGGGAAGGAAAATCCTGTATCACAAACCTACTAGTTTTATGATAAGGTGACAGAAGTAAGACAAGAGAGAGAGAGGGGTGGATCGACTGCATTTTTTTGGACTGCAAGAAGGCCTTCGACACAGTTCCTCACAAGAGGTTACTGCAAAAGCTAGAGGATCAGGCACACATAACAGGAAAGGCACTGCAATGGATCAGAGAATACCTGACAGGGAGGCAACAACGAGTCATGGTACGTGACGAGGTGTCAGAGTGGGCGCCTGTGACAAGCGGGGTTCCACAGGGGTCAGTCCTAGGACCTGTGCTGTTTTTGGTATATGTGAACGACATAACGGAAGGGATAGACTCAGAAGTGTCCTTGTTTGCAGATGATGTGAAGTTAATGAGAAGAATCAAATCGGATGAGGATCAGGCAGGACTACAAACAGACCTGGACAGGCTACAAGCCTGGTCCAGTAACTGGCTCCTTGAGTTTAACCCTGCCAAATGCAAAGTCATGAAGATTGGGGAAGGGCAAAGAAGACCGCAGACACAATATAGTTTAGATGGCCAAAGACTGCAAACTTCACTCAAGGAAAAAGATCTGGGGGTGAGTATAACACCGAGCATATCTCCTGAGGCGCACATCAATCAGATAACTGCTGCAGCATACGGGCGCCTGGCAAACCTACGGATAGCGTTCCGATACCTCAGCAAGGATTCGTTCAAGACTCTGTATACCATTTACGTCAGGCCCATACTGGAGTATGCAGCACAAGTTTGGAATCCACACCTAGTCAAGCACGTCAAGAAATTAGAGAAGGTGCAAAGGTTTGCAACAAGACTAGTCCCAGAGCTATGGGGATTGTCCTACGAAGAAAGGTTGAGGGAAATCGGCCTGACGACACTGGAGGACAGGAGGGTCAGGGGAGACATGATAACGACATATAAAACTGCGCGGAATAGACAAGGTGGACAAAGACGGGATGTTCCAGAGATGGGACACAGACACAAGAGGTCACAATTGGAAGTTGAAGACTCAGATGAATCAAAGGGATGTTAGAAAGTATTTCTTCAGTCATAGAGTGGTCAGGCCGTGGAATGGCCTAGAAAGTGAAGTAGATGAGGCGGGAACCATACATAGTTTTAAGGCGAGGTATGATAAAGCTCATGGGGCAGGAAGAGAGAGGACCTAGTAGCAATCAGTGAAGAGGCGGGGCCAGGAGCTATGAATCGACCCCTGCAACCACAAATAGGTGAGTACACACACACACACACACACACAGGAAAGGAATATATGAGACGTTTAGTCCCGTCCGGGAGGAAAACTGTCGAGTTGTGACTGGACTACGATCAAGGACGGGGTGAAATGTCGCCTCCATCCTCCTCCTCTCGTGTGTGTGTGTGTGTGTGTGTGTGTGTGTGTGTGTGTGTGTGTGTGTGTGTGTGTGTGTGTGTGTGTTTTAGTGGGTCCTTATCGTAACCACGTTACCGTGACCTGAGAGGCGTGTTTACTGACCTTGGTGGTGGCTGTGGCGTGGTTGGCAGAACCCACGGCTTCGTTGGTGACCTGTATGGCGAGGGAGGGCGTGTTGAGGAGCGGCCACGCCCCCACCACGCCACACGTCATGTACGAGTCGTTGAATGTCTTGAGATGTGGGTCACCGAACAGACCACAGTGAGCCGGTTCGGGATGCCCGCGATACTGACATACATCGTGGGCGTCCGTTGGCGCCACGCCGCCCATGTGGGCGGCCGAGGGCTGAGGGTCTCCGGGTAGCAAGCGGGTGCAGTTGTAGCGGGTGACGAAGGAAGAGATCATACGCTTGATGGAGTGGTACTGGATTTCACCCCGACATGTGCTACTGAGGGCGTCGGTACACTGTCGGTAGCGGTCCACTAAGGTACAGTAAGCCGGGGTAGCATTCTCCTCTATTCCAGCCTGCTTACCTGCCACGTAGGCTGCCGTACAACCTTCCAGTCCACACTCCCCGCCCACACCTGCAACATAAACAACACATGGAACATAAACACCTGTAGCATAAACAAAACCAGCAACAAACACCTGCAATAGAAACACCTCCTCTTACAACACCTGCAACATAACATCTGCTACAACACCTGCACCATGACATCTGCTACAACCCTTGTAACATAAGCAACACATGTTACAATACCTGCAACAAACACCTGTTACAATACATGTTACAAACAACACCTGTTACAATACCTGCAACATAACCAATATCTGTTACAATACCAACAACAAACATGTTACAAAACCTACAACATGCACATCTGTAACAAACGCCTGTGACAACACCTGCAATATAAACATCTGCAACATAAACATCTGTAACACCTGCAACATAAACACCTATTACAACAGCTGCAATATACACAAAATTTGTAACAAAAACAACACCTGTTACAACTGCAACATAACACGTATTACAACTGCAACATAAACGATACCTGTAACACAAGCTAAACACCTGCCACAAACACCTGTTACAACTGCCACATAAACAACACCTGCAACATAAACCGTAACAACACTTGCAACCTAAACACCTGCAACAAAAAAACCGTTACAACAACATATACAACATCTTAAAAATAAACACCTACAACATAATACTTGTAATATAAACAACACCTGCGACATAACACTTGCAATATAAATACCTGTAACACACATAACAAACAGCTGAAACAAAAACCTGTAACATAAACAACCCCTGCAACATATACAACACCTGCACCATAAGCAGCACATGTAACACCTGCAACATGAACAACACCTGTAACAATCCCTGCAATATAAACAACACCTTCAACATAAACAACACCTGTAACAATCCCTGCAATATAAACAACACCTTCAAGATAACAAATGCAATATAAACAATACCTGTAACAACTTCAACATAAAAAAAAACAAATGTAACAACACCTGCAACAACTACTATACCAAAACAATCAACAAATAATAAATTGTTTGATACTTATCAAATTTGTCATCTGCCTCGCTAATATATTCCCTCCCCCCCCAACCACACCCCTAACCTGCCCCTTTCCCTCCCACCTACCACTTCCCCTCCCCACATGCCCCATCCCCTCCCCACATGCCCCTTCTCTTCCTCTCCCCTCAACTCTTTGTAAACAGCCAATTTTAAGGTAAACACAAATGGCCAACCACCGCACACACACACACACACACACACACACACACACACGAGGCCAAGAGTGGAATATGATGAATGCAACAGAGCAATGGTGGACACTAACTGAGGTGGCAAGAAGGGCCCACTCAAATAGAGCGAAGTTACTGGTCATGGGCGACTTCAATCACAGGGAGATTGAGTGGGAAAACCTGGAGCCACATGGGGGTCCCGAAGATGATGGATGTGGTGCTAGCAAATCTCATGCACCAACATGTTAGGGATACTACTGTCAGCATAGTTGCTGAATCCCCTTACATGTGTTGTATAGATTAACTGAGCATTATAGTATCATCCATGTGTTTATATAGAAGATCCCTTAGGCCTGTGACTGTATGACGTCACGGAATACAGCTTGAGTGTGAGGCGAGCTACCTCGGCCTCAGTCGGCGTATAACATCCAGCTAGGCAGTGACACAGCAGGCTGGGCTCCATCTCCCATTATCACAGTGACAATATATATTGTTACCATCCAACTAGTGTGTCTACATTCAACCCTCAAATCTCCTTTAAGAACCCCTACGACAATTGGTGGCAACGGAGGGCCTGTAATCCTGACGATTACAGCGATTTCTGGAGATAAATTTCTACTGGACCGGCCGACATCTTGTGACTAGGCCTGCCGAGCAGGGTACGCTCGACCTACCCCAGCCAGCTACCTCATTCAAGCATCTACTAGCCACTACATTATTCACTGGTCAGTCTCTTTGTATTAGTGTTTATCTGCTTATTTGCATCACTCCCGAGGGATTGACCCGAGTTTGCAAAGTAAGCCAGCAACCAGTCTGTGGTGGGGGAGTCAGGACAACCCAGTCAGTCCAGCCTAGCCTACTCCATCCAGCTTTTACCTGCCAACCCAGCTTTCCACCCCTGCTGTGCTCATCGTGAGAAGTTATCAAGCTATTCTGTGTGAAGGGTTAAGATAAGCCAGCAAGCAACTAACCCAGGTGTCTTACCCCAGTACTCAAGCAAGCCACGTGGGTGCAGTCTTCATCGCTTTGTGCTCAAGCTCCAAGCCATTCTGAGTGCTCTTTTTCATCCCTGTGGTGTTGTGGTAATTCGTGGGTTTGTTTTTAAACCAGCCGGCTTAGAAATATCTTCGCGCCAGTGTGGGTGTCCCCAGTGAGGCTTACGCCATTCATCCCATAGGCCCACTCACTCACCACACGGTCTCGGCCTTAGCCTTGTTCCAGCCCACCCGCCCACCCACTCGACACCGGCCCCAGCCGCCTCACTCAGCCATTAACCCACTCACCCAACCTCTACCATTGTTATTGTACACTACTACGGGTACTTGCACCATATTTTAAGGACCACATAGGGGGTCAAGAGCTAGAGTGTGTTTGGCGCCACCATTGAAAGCCTCCTGTGTGAGTCAATCGTCGATGTAAGCGCAAATTCTACGATCACGATCACGTGAGGACAGTAGCCAGCCACGAGACGATAGCCTCAATCCTCCAACCTTCCACCATCTACCTAATTCTTCACCAAGTCGTTACAGTGATAATATTTTTCATAGAGACATTTGCGAGTGTTGAGACATTTCTTTTTTGTGTTTCCAGTAATTTCTTAGTGACATTCAGTGACTCTTGATTAGACTCAGTGTTTATTATATACTGTTTGCAATAATTTTTTTCCCTTCTTATAATTCAGTGTTAATTTCTGTGCATTAATACATGTCTGTTGTGTTGTGCTTCTATTTTTTATACACTTGAAGTAAGTACCTAGTGTTTTTCCTTTATTGTGTGTGCAACATATGAGCAGTATAGAACTTGTGTTACACTTCACAATCACCTTGTGTTCATAGTGTTGCAATGAAGTAATTCAGTAATTTATTACTTTGTATTCTGCATCACAACTCAGTGTTGTCTGTTATATTTTCCTCCCAGTATTTGTGTATTCTTGTTTTGTTTTCTCTCTGTGTGTTGAACATTCTTGTGTTCATATTCTTTTCATGTAGCCAGTGTCTAATTTGTCTTATTTCCACAGACAATAGTGCCATTATTTTGTTCAAGCAAGATAATTATCTTTTCAAACTTTTCACACATCAAGTTTCATAGCAAGAAAATTCTAGTATTGTGTTTATGTTGATGTGTTGTGTTCTGCATCACTGTAAGTGTTCAAACTTTTTTTGTTCTGTGTTTTAGCACCTATTATTTTTCATGTTTCATTGAACAAATTCACTCTTAGTGCAATTTTTAAGTTCTTCTTTTAAAGTAAAATTGTTCTTTTGCTTGTTAAGTGTTACTTAAGCTGCAGTTAAGAGTTAACGTGTTCCCTCAGTTCATTCCTTGATAATATTTTCTTTTCTTGTAAACTGTATTTCTTGTGTGTGTAATTTTTTTATTATTGCACATTGACTCATTTTGCAATAATTCTTGTGCAAACATTGTGTTGTCATTAAATTTTTTCTTGCAGAAATTTTAAGTATTGTTGTGCAATAATCTTGATTAGCAATTGTTATTTGCAGTATTGCTACAGTTTATTTCAGTACAGTTTCATATGCTCTGTTCTGTGCATAATATTTTATTCTTTCTGTGCCATTTTATTTTATTTCAGTGAATTGTGTCCCAGTTTGTTTTAATTTTGCACAAGCTTTATTGAGTCCATTTTATCATTTTATTGTTGTATTTCCCTACTGCCATTCATTCAATTTAAAGTAAAAGTTGAGCAAATTAGATTTGAGTAAAGTACAAGTTCTCTTGATTTTCAAAGTGTTGTTTGTTCAGTTAAGTATTTTCTTTGTGACTGTGAGTTTCCTTGCTTACTGTGTGACCTGTCAATTTTTTTAATTACTTATGCAGAATAGTTAAGCATTTTCTTCCCATTTAAGTTCACTGTGTCGTGTGTTCCTCAGCTACATTTTCTTTAGTTTCTCTAAAGTCTTGTTTTACATTTTGCAAACATGTCTCAAATCTTCTCAAGCGATGCCTCAGCACATGCTGCTAGTATGACCATTGATGCATCAGTTCACAATTCGAGTAATCCTTTATCAAATAATAGATACACTCAGACTTCTAGCCTGCGTAATTTCAGTCGTGATCCGTATGATGCTATGCCATTGTTCAATGATAACCCAGACAACCTAGAAGGTTGGTTTACCGCTGTTCGAGCCAGAGCTAATGCTTCAGTAGATGGTCTTCCATCTGAGAGTTGTTTAATCAGTATCGGAAAGGAGAGTCTAACCCGTTCTCCAGCTGCTTCACATGTGTTCAACTTAATTCGTATGAAGGACTTTCAAGATCTAACCAGGTGGCAAGATTATGAACAGTTAATTCGTAACTATCTTGAACCAGTGTGAGAAACCGATCCGTTTGCCGTTCTCAAAGAATTAGTTTGCACAGCTCCGAGGCCAGAAGAGTCATTAGATGAGTTTGCTTTTCGTTTTAATAACCTAATGTCCTCATTCGTTAAAGCAGGTCAAACTTCCAAGTACCTTAAAGATAACGATAAACCAGCCCTTGAAGGGTTTGCCAAATTAGCCACATTCGGAGTTATCAAACAACTAATGCCACCGACATCTATGTATGTGTACAATTCAAGTCCTCTAGATGCTACTATGGGACCGCTCACAGCTCTCATCCATGTACAAAATTTGTGTCCCGAGGGAACCTTCCCTTATCGTAAGTCTACACCAACCACTTCGTCCACTCCTGTACATCCTCTAGTTTGTGCTACTACCAAAACTCCCAACCTTAATCGCTCGCATCCATCATCCAAAGCTAGTGTTAAGAGCCATCATTCCCGTAGCACCCGTAGTATGTACAGTACCCACAGTCAAAGAACTTGCTACAATTGTGGTTACCGTGGCCATATTGCAATTAATTGTCCTGATAGTCACCCTAAGAGGCGTCGTACTGATGATGATTACCAGTCAGATCTTCCCTACTCTACTTATCATAGAATTCATGGACATGACACATCTGAGTGCAATGCTCTCTACAACCTGCAGTACTCTAGATCTTTCCGTGGCCGTTCCAACTGCAGAGCCAGGAGAGGAAACAGACGTTGGGGTTCTCAAACTAACCAGAACCAGGCTCATTCTTCCAATTCAGGGGAATCCGAGTGCCCCAGTCTACTCGTCCAGTCGTAACAGTAGGTGATAATGAGTACACCATCCCAGTTCAAAATTCCTATGAAGCCTTAGCCAGCCTTGAGAATGACAACCTCGCTGTTGATGCTGCTTCACACGTCTCTGACGTAGAGGATTTTGGGGACGAAGTAGAAAATGCCTTCTCCGATGACAACCCACCTTTCTGTTTGCATATAACTCCTAACGAAACGATAGGTCCTTTGGTACAAGCTTCTATCCATAATGCGCCCGTTCATGTGTTCATGGACTCTGGTGCGCAAGTTAATATCATCAGGCCTAGCTTGTTCAAAGAGAAGCAGTTACGACGCGTTCTCCTCATTGAACCAACTACTGTAACCTCCCTTAGTGGAGTAGCTGGTTCCCTTCTGCGAGTCCAAGGGCAGACTTCGCTCACCTTTACTATCCAAGGCAGAGACTTTACTGCTGCTTTTGTTGTTGTCAACCAGATTACTTTCCCTGGTGACCTTCTACTGGGATTTGCTTCTATGCGAGACTTACGCATTGTCCTCGACCCTTACCGATGGCATGCCCAAATTGACGGCTTGATCGTTCCATTTTGGGGTTACCAGCTTGGATCAGAAATCTGCCATACTGACGCAGAGTATGATGTACGGATTAAGTCCTTACAAGCCAATGCATTCTCCAGTAGCGTACCCAAGCGGTCAGGCACTAGTAACTCTGTCACTTCCATCTGTGTTCCACCTACACCTTCAGACATGCAAGATAGTGTTCCATTGCCTCAAGTGTCCAGGGACACTCAGACTGCCTTGAGTGCACAGCCTATCCCTGCAATGACTGCTAGTTCAAGTAGTAGTTTCTCCACAGGGGATACCTTGTCGGAAAATGATTATTTGAAACTAGTAATGCCATCTCTTGTTGATGTCACATGCCGTCTGCAGAAAGACGTCTCTGTTGCGGCTAGTGCTCTCACTAGAGTGTCTGTTTTTGTTCCTAATGTTCCAGATGGTGATAACATCCTAGTTGACAGTGATTCCTGCAAGGTCAAGGGTTTATTTGTTGAACCTTCCTTACACGTTGTAAGAGACAGTAAGATCCATTTATTCCTTGCTAACACTTCGGGTCACAGTGTTCATCTCAGAGCAAATACCAATCTCGTTGACCTAGTTCACTATCCTTACCCTGTTTAAGTACAGGATGACGTGCCACCTGACCAGTGGGTCGGTGCTATTTCAACAGGGGAGACCTCATTCACTCCACTGGATCAATCCATTCCACCAGTTGAGGAGAAAGACTTAGTTCCCACTGACTTCCCAGACGAAGTCAAGTGTTTGTTGACTCTGTTGAACAAACGTTGTAAAGCCGTTGCCTTACCAGGTGAGAAGATGGGTATAACGAACTTATTGTCCCATCGTATTCCACTTGAACCTGGTATTAGACCTATCTATATACCTGCGTACAGAATGCCTCATTCCCAAGTTGCTGTCATAGAGGAACTGATCAATCAGATGCTCGATGATGGAGTTATTGCACATAGCAATTCACCCTGGAATGCGCCCTTGATCCTAGTACCTAAGAAGGATGGTACTTGGTACCCAGTGATTGACTTTAGGAAGTTAAATGCGAAAACTATTCCAGATCGCTTCCCACTTCCTGTATTTGGTGATCTTTTACGCAATATCGGAGATAACAAAGTCTTCTCGACCCTGGACTTGTTACAAGGGTTTTGGTAAGTCTCTCTTCACGAGGACAGCCAAGAGTTAACCGCATTCTCTACTCCCACAGGTCATTATCACTTCCTTCGAATGGCTTTTGGATTACGATCTTCTCCTATCATGTTCTCTAGACTCATGACCAATATCTTTAGAGGTCTAATAGGTAAAGCACTTATGGTGTACTTAGACGACGTAATCGTCATGTCCGAAGATGTGGATACACACCTGAAAAGACCTGATATAGTACTTGGCAAGCTTGAAGAAGCCAATTTAAAGATCAAACTGTCCAAATGTCAATTTTTCAGATCAGAAATTAAGTTTCTTGGTCACATAGTCACTCCTAGAGGGGTTACGACTGATCAGAGTAAAGTAAAGGCAGTACTAAATTTTCCAGCCCCCAAAACTGCTGATGCTGTAAGATCCTTTGTGGGTCTAGCAGGTTTCTACAGATCTTTTATTGCAAATTTTTCTTCAATAGCAACTCTTCTAACTGAATTGCTTAAGAAAGATGCTCCTTTCGTTTGGACCTTCCGTCAAGAAAGAGCATTCCAGACACTAAAAGAAAAGCTAACATCCGCTCCTATTTTGAAATTCCCAGATTTTTCTAAGCCCTTCTATCTGACAACTGATGCTAGTTCAATTGGCATCGGTGTCATACTAGCTCAGAAGACTGATAGCAAGTACAACACAGTTGCATTTGCTAGCCAAGCCCTTACGAAGGCTGAACGTAATTATACAGTAACGGAGTAAGAAGCTTTAGCAATAGTATGGTCTTTAAAGCACTTCTGAGACATTATTTACCAGTACCCTGTTCATGTCTTGACAGACCATGCACCACTGATACCATTATTCCAGAATAAACAACCTACTGGAAGGTTAGCCAGATGGACCTTGACTATCCAAGAGTTCAATCCCACTTTTGAACATTTACCTGGCAAGTCAAACATAGTCGCAGATGCTTTATCGCGACACGTTAGTGTAGTTACTGCAGATCCCCCATTTACTGCCGAGGATGTCAAGAATGCCCAAAGAACAGATCCCATGTGGTCTGGTGTGATTCGATTCCTGCTCCAGGAAGATCGTATTCTGACTGTGAAGCCACCAGTACCCATTAGTGACTTTGTAATGAGCCAAGAATTACTGTATCGAACAGCCGAATTGGGTACTCCAAGCAGAAGAGTTTACCAGTTAGTAATTCCACTAGTGAATGTAGCTCTACAGCTAGTTCATGATGCACCAGG
Organism: Cherax quadricarinatus; assembly: GCF_038502225.1. Lineage (NCBI taxonomy): Eukaryota > Metazoa > Arthropoda > Malacostraca > Decapoda > Parastacidae > Cherax > Cherax quadricarinatus. Next base: position 9,203,885 of record NC_091334.1, read on the forward strand.
TGTTGCACACCCTGGTATGGATCGTTCCGTGAAACAAGCCAGAATGAAATACTTTTGGCCACGTATGGCAACTGACATTTCAGAGTATGTTAAGAAATGTAGTGTTTGTATGCAACTTAAAGGAAATGTCAATGGTCCTAATCCAATCCAAGTGGTCAGTGGTCAGTCGTCAGTGTTCAGTGGTCAGTCGTCACGTGAGGTCACAGACCCTGAGCTGCTTTGGGGATTAGCGTGGACGGTTACAAAGCATGGCTTGCTTCTGCAGTGTTTTAAAAACTGAGTTTGGAGAGTTGAAGGAGGAGGTCTTGCTTCTCCAGGAGGAGATTAGGAGGCTGAAGGTCCACCTCAATGGGCCTGGGAGAGAGTGTGAGGTGGTTGGAGATGTGGGGAATGAGGCTTCTAGCAGTGAGGTGCAGTCTGTCTCTCACTGTGAGGAGGCTGTAGGTGGGGAGGTAGCAACGGGTACCAGCAGTGAGGTGCAGCCCAGCACCTGCTACAAGTGGCGAGTTGTTCACAGTAATGGGAGGCGCATCAGAGTAAGGAAAGTTAAGAGTGAAGATCTGAAGGTAGGAAATCGCTTCTCTGTTCTCCAGGATGAATGTACTTCAGTGGCCAGTGAAGGTAAGGGTACTACTGCCCCTGCTAATGAAGGTAAGCGCATTCTTGTGGTTGGTGACTCTCAGGTAAGATATGTTGACCGTGCTTTTTGTAATAGGAATAAGAAGATGAGAGATAGAGTGTGCTTCCCTGGAGCTGGTGTTGGGGACATTGTCAACAGACTGGATAATATCATGTCAGGTAATGGGAACAAGCCCATTATCTGTCTCAGTGCTGGTGGAAATGATATTGGGAAGGGTAGGAGAGAAGAGCTGCTAGATAAGTACAGGTCAGCTATAGATTTCATTAAGTCTAAGGGAGGGATCCCAATCATATGTAGCATCTTGCCTAGAAGGGGAGTAGGAAATGAATGGTTGTCTAGGGCAATTGGTGTAAATTGCTGGCTAGATAGATACTGCAAGGAACTTGCAATCCCATTCATTGACAACTGGAACAACTTTTATGGCAAACATGATATGTATGCAAGGGATGGGGTTCATCTCTCTGGGGCAGGGGTGGTAGCACTTGCAGACTCGATTGAGAAGGCCATTGGTGAAATGCCTATGATTTTAAACTGATGGAAGATAGAGGTATGGGTGTGTGTGGGAAACAAGCAGGTTGCAACACTAGGGTTGGAAACAGTAAATGTATAAAAGGCATTCAGCATGAAGTTATAAATAAAGACAATAGAACAGGTCAGAAAACAAAGGGGGACAGCAGAGGGCAGCAAGGGACTAGCTCCCTTAAGGTTTACTATACTAATAGCAGGAGTGTTAGAAATAAGATAGATGAGCTAAGATTAATTGCAAGTGCAGGAAACATAGATATTATTGCTATAACAGAGACCTGGCTCAATCTGAAAGATAGAGAGATGCCATCTGAATGTCACATACAAGGCTATAAATTATTCCACACTGACAGGGTCAACAGGAAAGGTGGTGGAGTAGCGATGTATGTCAGAGACAATTTAAATTGTTGTGTTAGACAAGATATTAAATTAGAAGCGTCAGCCACTGAATCTGTTTGGTTACAGCTTCTCGAGGGCCGAGAAAAACTAATTTTGGGTGTGATTTACAGGGCCCCAAATCTTGATAGGGAGTGCAGTAAACTTCTATGGGACGAAATTCGTAAGGCATCTACATACGAAAATGTTGTGCTAATGGGAGATTTCAACTATAGACAGATTGACTGGAGCAATTTGACAGGAAATTTAGAGTCGGGTGACTTTCTTGATACGATCCAGGATTGTTTTTTAAAACAGTTTGTGACAGAGCCAACTAGGGGAAATAACCTCCTTGACTTGGTTCTTGCCAGTAGGGAAACACTAATTAATAATCTTGAGGTTAATGATGAGCTTGGGGAGAGTGATCACAAATCACTCAGTTTTAACATATCATGGAATTCCCCTAATAATGGCAATCAAGTCTCCGTCCCTGACTTTCGCTTGGCTGATTTCATAGGACTGAAAAATTACTTAGGTGGGCTGAACTGGAATGACCTGACTAGGGGTCAGGTAGGTGGTGATGGTTGCCGATATGATGCTTTCCAGGGCATAGTTCTAGCTGCTCAGTCAAATTATGTTCCAAATAGGGAAATCAGATCAAACAAAAATGATCCTAAATGGATGAACAATAGATTAAAATATCTGATTGGTCAAAAGAGAGGCATATATAGGCAAATCAAAAGAGGAGAGGGGCAATTAAGAAATCGATATATTCAGTTAAAGAGAGAAATAAAAAAGGGAATTAGAAAAGCAAAAAGAGATTATGAGGTTAAAGTTGCAAGAGAATCGAAGACTAACCCAAAAGGATTCTTTCAGGTATACAGAAGTAAGATCAGGGACAAGATAGGCCCACTCAAAAGTTCCTCGGGTCAGCTCACTGACAGTGATAAGGAAATGTGTAGAATTTTTAACACATACTTCCTCTCAGTTTTTACACAGGAGGATACCAGTGATATTCCAGTAATGATAAATTATGTAGAACAGGACGATAATAAACTGTGCACTATTAGGGTCACAAGTGACATGGTCCTTAGGCAAATAGATAAATTAAAACCTAACAAATCCCCAGGCCCTGATGAACTGTATGCAAGGGTTCTAAAGGAATGTAAAGAGGAGCTTAGCACACCTTTGGCTAATCTTTTCAACATATCACTACAAACTGGCATGGTGCCAGATAAGTGGAAAATGGCAAATGTGATACCTATTTTCAAAACAGGTGACAGGTCCTTAGCTTCGAACTATAGACCAATAAGCCTAACCTCCATAGTGGGAAAATTTATGGAATCAATAATTGCCGAGGCAGTTCGTAGCCACCTTGAAAAGCATAAATTAATCAACGAATCTCAGCATGGTTTTACAAAGGGACGTTCCTGCCTTACGAATTTATTAACTTTTTTCACTAAGGTATTTGAGGAGGTAGATCATGGTAACGAATATGATATTGTGTATATGGACTTCAGTAAGGCTTTTGACAGGGTCCCACATCAGAGACTATTGAGGAAAATTAAAGCACATGGAATAGGAGGAGAAATTTTTTCCTGGATAGAGGCATGGTTGACAAATAGGCAGCAGAGAGTTTGCATAAATGGGGAGAAATCAGAGTGGGGAAGCGTCACGAGCGGTGTTCCACAGGGGTCAGTGTTGGGCCCCCTGCTGTTCACAATCTACATAAACGACATAGATGAGGGCATAAAGAGCGACATCGGCAAGTTTGCCGATGACACCAAAATAGGCCGTCGAATTCATTCTGACGAGGACATTCGAGCACTCCAGGAAGATTTGAATAGACTGATGCAGTGGTCGGAGAAGTGGCAGATGCAGTTTAATATAGACAAATGCAAAGTTCTAAATGTTGGACAGGACAATAACCATGCCACATATAAACTAAATAATGTAGATCTTAATATTACGGATTGCGAAAAAGATTTAGGAGTTCTGGTTAGCAGTAATCTGAAACCAAGACAACAGTGCATAAGTGTTCGCAATAAAGCTAATAGAATCCTTGGCTTCATATCAAGAAGCATAAATAATAGGAGTCCTCAGGTTGTTCTTCAACTCTATACATCCTTGGTTAGGCCTCATTTAGATTATGCTGCACAGTTTTGGTCACCGTATTACAGAATGGATATAAATTCTCTGGAAAATGTACAAAGGAGGATGACAAAGATGATCCCATGTATCAGAAACCTTCCCTATGAGGATAGACTAAGGGCCCTGAAACTGCACTCTCTAGAAAGACGTAGAATTAGGGGGGATATGATTGAGGTTTATAAGTGGAAGACAGGAATAAATAAAGGGGATGTAAATAGTGTGCTGATAATATCTAGCCTAGACAGGACTCGCAGCAATGGTTTTAAGTTGGAAAAATTCAGATTCAGGAGGGATATAGGAAAGTACTGGTTTGGTAATAGAGTTGTGGATGAGTGGAACAAACTCCCAAGTACCGTTATAGAGGCCAGAACGTTGTGTAGCTTTAAAGATAGGTTGGATAAATACATGAGTAGATGTGGGTGGGTGTGAGTTAGACCTGATAGCTTGTGCTAACGGGTCGGTTGCCGTGTTCCTCCCTTGAGTCAATGTGACCTGACCTGACTAGGTTGGGTGCATTGGCTTAAGCCGGTAGGGACTTGGACCTGCCTCGCATGGGCCAGTAGGCCTTCTGCAGTGTTCCTTCGTTCTTATGTTCTTATGTTCTTAAGTGTACCCAACCACTAGTGAACCGTGGGAAAGAGTTGCCCTTGATTTATTAACCAATTTTAAATGTTCCCTATAAGGCAACAAACATTTGTGTGTTATGGTAGGCCATTTCACCAGATATTGTGAGTTAGTTCCTATTGCAGATAAGACTGCTGAGACAGTAGCTAAAGCATTTAAAGAACGCATTATCTGCAGGCATACCACCCCTAAGTCCTTAGTAACAGATAATGGAGGTGAATTCTGTAATGAGATTCTTGAAAATTTGTGTACTTTGTACAAGATCTCTAAATCCACCATTGTTCCTCATCATCCTGCCAGCAATGGGTTAGCCGAACGAACCAATAAGAAAGTACTTGATGTCCTGAGAGCCACTATCAACCCCAATAGTGAAACTTGGGATGAAGTTATACCAGATGTCCAATGTGCCATAAATTCTGCTTACAATGCTTCCATAGGTGATACTCCACATTATGCATTGTATGGTGTAGACAAGCGTTTACCCCATGAGTTGTTATATTCCACTCCGAAACCTAATTACAACCCTGATGATTTCGTAGCAACTCGTACCAGCATGGCTCAAAGTGTTTTTAGAAGAATCCATGAAACACTTCATAAATCAACAGCAGAATTTGCTAGAGTAACTAATAGCCGTGCTAAGCCATCAAAAGTTAAAGTAGGTTCGAGAGTAATGCTGACAAATTTCAACAAAACATCCGCAATGCCTAAGCTCGATCAAAAGTTTGTTGGCCCTTATCAAGTTGTAGAACATATCTCTGGCAATAAGTATAAGGTTAGAGAAATTAGTACTGGTAAGTACAAAGAATCGCATTTAGATCACATGAAATTAGTATGCAATGTTGATGATATTGCTACCCTGACTAATGTGACAGATGCTGAAAATCCTCTTGACTCTGTACCCTCCACCTCAAATACTCAGTCAGATAATCAACCTGAATGTCGTTATTCCTTGCGTACTCGACAAGTAATGAGAAACCCACAAGTATCTTTTGTAGATACTTGTTCAGATCTCTCTCAGTCAAGGCATGTGTTAGCCATTGCAGAGGAATTCGATCCTCCCAGAGATAACCATTCTGCATATGTAAACCTCACCCTAGCAGAATTGGGTTTAAATGTACATAGTCTGTATAACTAGATGTCCGAGATGAAGTAAATTGTCAACTGTTTGTTATTAACTGATTAGTTTTTCAGAATTTCTTTTTTTCATATTCACGTTCCCTCCGTGTTCTGAGAATTTGACAGTAATGATCTGAGTGCACCAGATGCCTTTGCTGTTAATTTCACCTTGTATATATATATATATTTATTCTTCCTCAGAATCCGTAGAGTGCATGAATACAGGTCGATCGATCAATTCCATTCCATATTGTACAATGAATTCTTATAGCTTGTAATGCATTACATTAAAAGTGATTACGTTAACGCCCATTACGTAAAACTCATTTTGTTAACATCCATTATGATACCATCCATTAGTTCTAAGTTATATATGAATTTGTTATTGTATAGAATCAGCTCAGAACCACCTGCCTGTTCAGCCTATAGGATAGTAGTGTATGTCGAGACGACATACGTAACATGACCGAGCTGTCAGCATAGTTGCTGAATCCCCTTACATGTGTTGTATAGATTAACTGAGCATTATAGTATCATCCATGTGTTTATATAGAAGATCCCTTAGGCCTGTGACTGTATGACATCACGAGATACAGCTTGAGTGTGAGGCGAGCTACCTCGGCCTCAGTCGGCGTATAACATCCAGCTAGGCAGTGACACGGCAGGCTGGGCTCCATCTCCCATTATCACAGTCTGACAATATATATCGTTACCATCCAACTAGTGTGTCTACCTTCAACCCTCAAATCTCCTTTAAGAACCCCTACGACACTACCAGAGAGAGAGGGGAGGATGAACCAGCAAGACTGGACCTCGTGTTCACCCAGAGTAGCTCAGACATTGAGCACATCACATATGAAAGGCCCCTTGGAGCTAGTGACCACGTATTTATGAGCTTTGAATACATCGTGGAGCTAAAAGTGGAGAGGGTAACAGGAGTAGAAAGGGAAAAGCTAAACTATAAAAGGGGGGACTACACAAGAATGAGGACCTTCCTGCAGGAGGTTCAGTGGGAACAGGAGTTGGCAGGAAAATCAGTAAACGAAATGATGGATTTTGTAACAAAATGCAAGGAGGCAGAGGAAAGGTTTGTTCCCAAGGGTAACAGAAATAATGGGAAGGACAGAACAAGCCCTTGGTTTACCCGAAGGTGCAGGGAGGCAAAAACTAAGTGCTCTAGAGAATGGAAAAAGTACAGAAGGCAAAGGACTCAGGAGAATAAAGAGATTAGTCAATGAGCCAGAAACGAGTATGCACAGATAAGAAGGGAGGCGCAGCGGCAGTATGAAAATGACATAGCATCGAAAGTCAAGTCTGACCCGAAACTACTCTACAGCCACATCAGGAGGAAGACAACAGTCAAGGACCAGGTAATCAGGCTGAGGAAAGAAGGTGGGGAGCTCACAAGAAACGACAAGGAGGTATGTGAGGAGCTCAACATGACATTTCAGGAAGTATTTACAGTGGAGGCTGAAGGGACAACGGGAAGACAAAACAGTGCCGTACAGCAACAAGGGATATACCAACAAGTGTTGGATGAATTACACACAACTGAGGAGGAGAAGCTCCTAAGTGACCTTGATACCTCAAAGGCGGTGGGACCGGACATCTCTCCATGGGTCCTTAGAGAGGGAGCAGGGACACTACGTGTGCCACTAACCAAAATCTTCAACACCTCCCTTGAAACTGGCCAACTACCTGAAGTATGGAAGAAGGCAAATGTAGTCTCCAACTTTAAGAAGGGAAACAGAAATGAAGCACTAAATTATAGACCAGTGTCACTGACATGTATAGTGCAAAGTCTTGGAAAAGATTATCAGGAGGAGAGTGGTGGAGCACCTGGAGCGGAACAAGATTATAAACGACAGCCAGCACGGATTCATGGAAGGCAAATCCTGTGTCACAAACCTACTAGAGTTTTACAAGGTAACTGAAGTAAGAAATGAGAGGGCCTGAAAGGCCTTCGACACAGTTCCTCACAAGAGATTAGTACAGAAGCTAGAGGAACAGGCACATATAAAAGGAAGGGCACTACAATGGATCAGAGAATACCTAACAGGGAGGCAACAGTGAGTCATGGTCCATGATGAGGTATCACAGTGGGCGCCAGTGATGAGCGGGGTCCCACAGGGGTCAGTCCTGGGACCAGTACTATTCTTGGTATATGTGAACGACATGATGGAAGGGATAGACTCAGAAGTGTCCCTGTTTGCAGATGACTTGAAGTTAATGAGGAGAATTAAATCAGACGCGGACCAGACAGGTCTATAAAGAGACCTGGACAGGCTGGATGTGTGGTCCAGAAACTGGGTCCTAGAATTTAACCCTGCCAAATGCAAAGTCATGAAGATCGGAGGGCAAAGAAGACTGCAGACAGAGTATAGGCTAGGTGGCCAAAGGCGGCAAACCTCACTCAAGGAGAAAGACCTAGAAGTGAGTATAATACCGAGTACATCGCCAGAAGCACACATTAACCAGATAACTGCTGCGGCATATGGGCGCTTGGCAAACCTGAGAATAGCGTTCCGGTACCTCAGTAAGGAATCGTTCAAGACTTTATACACTTGTGTACGTCAGGCCCATACTGGAGTACGCAGCACCAGTTTGGAACCCACACCTGGTCAAACACATCAAGAAATTAGAGAAAGTGCAAAGGTTTGCAACAAGGCTAGTTCCAGAGCTAAGGGGAATGTCCTATGAAGGACATTCCCCTTAGCTCGGGAGGGGGAGGACAGGAGGGTCAGGGAACACATGATAACGACATACAAAATACTGTGTGGAATAGACAAGGTGGACAGAGACAGGATGTTCAAGAGATGGGACACAGAAACAAGGGGTCACAATTGGAAGCTGAAGACTCAGATTAGTCAAAGGGATGTTAGAAATTATTTCTTCAGTCATAGAGTAGTTAGGAAGTGGAATAGTCTGGCAAGCGATGTAGTGGAGGCAGGAACTACACATAGTTTTAAGACGAGGTATGATAAAGCTCATGGAGCAGGGGGGGAGAGGACCTAGTAGCGGTCGGTGAAGAGGCGGGGCCAGGAGCTCAGTCTTGACCCCTGCAACCACAATTAGGTGAGTACACACACACACACACACACACACACACACACACACACACACACACACACACACACATACAATACACACACACACATAACAAACAACACACACACACACAACACACACAGCACACACACAACACACACACACACACACAATACACACACACACAATACACACACACACACAATACACACACACACACCCACAACCACACAACACAACACACACACATACACAACCCACACACAACACACAGACACAACACACAACCCACACACAACACACAGACACAACACACAACCCACACACACAAACACACAAACACATACAACACACACAAACACACACACACACAACACAACCCACACAACACACACACAACACACAACCCACAACACACAACCCACATCACACACAACCCACAACCCACACAACACACAACAAACACACAACCCACAACGCACACAAAACAACCCACACACAACACACACAACCCACAAAACACACAACCCACACAACACACACACACAACACAAACACAACCCACACACAACCCACGCAACACACAACCCACACACAACACACACAACCCACACAGAACCCACACAACACACACACAACACAACCACAAAACACACACACAACCCACACAACACACACAAACAACACACACATAACACGCACACACAACACACACACACATCACACACACAACACATCACACACAACACACAACCCACAACACACAACCCACACACAACATACACAGCACACAACCCACACAACACACACACAACACACACAACCCACACAGCACACAACCCACACAACACACACACAACACACACAACACACAACCCACACAACCCACACACAACACACACACAATCCTCAACCCACACACAACACACACACAACCCACACAACACACACACAACACATACACACATAACACACAACACACACACACACAAAACACACACAACGAAACAACACACACACAACCACACACACAAACACACACACATACACACACACACACACAAAACACACACAGAACACACGCACACAACACGACCACACAACACACAACCACACAACACAGACACACACACACACACGCAACACACACACACACGCAACACACAACCCACAACACACAACCCACACAACACACAACCCACACAACACAACCCACACACAACCTACACAACACACACGCAACCCACACAACACACACACAACCCACACAACATACACAACACACAACCCACACAACACACAAAACACACAACCCACACACACATAACACAACACACACACACACAACACACGCACAACACACAACCACACACACACACACACACACACACACACACACACACACACACACACACAACATACACACAACACACACACAACCACACAAGACACACACACATAGAACACACACACACAGAACACACGCACACAACACACAACACACAGCCATACAACACACACACACAACACGCACACAACCACATACAACACACAACCACACAACACACACACAACATACACACACACACACACACACAACCACAACACACACACAACCACACACACACAACCACACAACACACACACAACCACATACAACACATAACCACACAACACACAACCACACAACACACAACCACACAACACACAACCACACAACACAGACACAACCACAAAACACACAACACACACACAACCCACACAACACACACACACACACACATAACACACAACACACACACACACAACAAACACACACACAACACACGCACACACAACACACGCACACACAACATACACACAACACACACACACACACACACACACACACAGAACACACAGAACACACGCACACAACCATACAACACACACAACACACAGCACACACACAACACAGACAACACACACACACACACAACCACACAACACACAGCACACACACACAACCACACAACACACACACAACATACACACACACACACACACACAACCACACACACACACACAACCACACAAGACACACACAACCACATACAACACACAACCACACAACACACACACACACACACATACACACACACACACACACACACACACAACCACAAAACACACAACACACACAACCCACACAACACACACACACACATAACACACGACACACACACACACACACACACACACACACACAAACACACACACAACACACGCACACACAACACACGCACACACAACACACGCACACACAACATACACACAACACACACACACACACAGAACACACAGAACACACGCACACAACACACAACCATACAACACACACAACACACACACACACACAACCACACAACACACAGCACACACACAACACAGACAACACACACACACACACAACCACACAACACACAGCACACACACAACACACACACACGACCATACAACACAGCACACACACAACCACACAACACACACACACACACATATATATATATATATATATATATATATATATATATATATATATATATATATATATATATATATATATATATATATATATATATATATATATATATATATATATTTGTCGTGCCAAATAGGCAGAACTTGCGTTCTTGGCTTAAATAGCAACGCTCATCTTGCCATACAGGACAAGTGAAAATTTGTGTATGCAATAATTTCGCCAAAATCATTCTGAACGTAACGAAAAAAATATATTTCACTGTGTTTGTTTAGTATTAAATTATTGTGAACAAATCTAAAATATATTTAGTTGGGTTAGACTAAAATAAATTGTTCTTGTTATAATAAGGTTAGGTAAGTTTTCTAAGTTCCTTTTGGTGCAAAATTATAAATTTTTACATCAACATTAATGAAAAAAATATATCTTTAAACGTATAAGAGAAAATTTTAGAAAGGACTTAATTTTAAATGAGTTCTTGCTAATTGACCAGTTTTACATATTCGGCACAACATATATATATATATATATATATATATATATATATATATATATATATATATATATATATATATATATATATATATAGATATATATATATATATATATAGACCAATACGGTCTACATGGTCTTAACTGTTCCACAACCAAGGGCTGGCATGCAAGACACAATGAGGTCAACGACATCATCAAGAGAACCCTTGTTACAGATGGATGCCCTGCCGAGAGGGAGCCACGATCACTTGCAGCAAACAATACCCACAACCCAGCAAACCGCCCCGACGGGATCACCATCTATCCTTGGAAGAATGGCAAGCTCTTAGCATGGGACTATACCTGTGTGTCCACACTGGCTGACACCTATATCCATCACAGTGTGGGGCAACAGGGAGGAGCTGCTGACCACAGGGAGGAGTACAAGATCAGCAAGTACAGGGACATTAGCCAACAGTATCAATTTGTCCCAGTGGGATCAGAGACCTTGGGATCATGGGGAAAAAATGCCACACGTTTCCTTAAAGAATTGGGTTCCAGACTCATCGACACCACCAGGGACCCAAGGGCAGCCACTTTCATGTTCCAGCGCCTCAGCGTCGCCATCCAGAGGGGAAATGCTTGCTGCATACTTGGCTCACGTCCAGTCTCGGAGGAGCTGGAGGAAATTCATGATCTTTGATACATTGTGCCATTGTATTCATGTTTATGTTTTTTTCTGTAAATGTATTTTGTTTATTAATAAATGTTCACATAGAATAAAAAATATATAGGGTGTGGTAGGAGAAGAAAATATTCAAACAACTCCGGGGAGAACCTTGAGTTTTCACTGAGGTACGTTTATTGTCTTCTCTGAGGATGAGGGTCCCCATTCCAGCTATAGAGGTGGTACTAATATATATATATATATATATATATATATATATATATATATATATATATATATATATATATAAAAGTCATTAAAGGCAAAGTAATCCAGGGAGAATTTTCTTCCCTTATCGCTAATACCTCCATGAGACCCCGTGTCCAGACACGCCATCACGCCACGCCATGTCCTCCGTGTACACCGTGTGGGTCACAGTACTCGGTGTGGGGTGTCAGTAAAGGCGACCAAGAGCTAAGAACGGACCCCTGCAGCTGCATATAGGTGAGTACATATACTGCAAGCGGGGACAGGAGCTATGAATCGACCCCTACAACCACAATTAGGTAAGTACATACACGCTCTCACACACACACACACAAACACACACACAGACACACAGACACACACACACACACACACACACACACACACACACACACACACACACACACACACACACACACAAAATCAATAAACTTAATACTGGAATGTTAGTGCCGTTTAAGTAGATAGTTTATCTACTAAACAGCGCTTGAGTGGACCTAAATGGTAGCATTATCCTACGGATAACAGGTTAAGTTCTGGATTATCCCATGGATAACAGGTTTAATGCTGGATTATCCCACGGATAATTCAAAGTCCATACACAGCGTTAGGAAGAGGTGGACATAGTGACGACCAGCGAGGCGGGGCCAGGAGCTGTGAATCGACCCCATCAACCACAAACTGGCGAGTACAGAAACTCACACACACAGAGGGAAAGTACTGCAGTGGATGTGGGGAATACCTGACAGGACGGAAACAACGTGTGCTGGTACGTGACGAAGTGTAAGAGTGGGTGCATGTATTGAGTGGGGTTCCACAAGGGTCAGTCATGGGTCCGGTGCTGTTTCTAGTGTATGTGAATGACACGAAAGAAGGGATAGATTTAGAGGTGTCCCTTTTTGCAGACGATATGAAACTAATGAGAAAATAGAGGATGAGGATCAGGTAAGCCTACAAGAGAATCTGAACAGGTTGTAAACCTGGTCCAACAAATGGCTCCTGGCGTTTAACCCCCATCAAGTGCAAAGTCACGAAGCTTGGAGAAGGACACAGAAGACCGTAGACGGAATACAGCCTAGGAGGTCAAAGGCTGTAATACTCACTCAAGGAAAAGGATCTTGTGGTGATCATCATACCGAGCACATCTCCTGAGGAGCACATCAACCAAATAACTGCTGCAGCATATGGGCGCCTGGCAAACATCAGAAGACCGTTTGAACATTCAAGTAAAGAGATATTCAAGACTCTGTACACCGTGTACGTTAGACCCATATTGGAGTATGCAGCACCAGTATGTAACCCACAAATGGTCAAGCACGTCAAGAAATTAAAAAAAAAGTGCAAAGATTTGCAACAAGACTGGTCCCTGAGCTAAGAGGTATGTCCTACGAGGAGAGGTTAAGGGAAATCGACCTGACGACACTGGAGGACAGAAGGGATAGGGGGGACATGATAACGACGTATAAAATACTGAGAGGAATGACAAGGTGGATAGGGACAGAATGTTCCAGAGATGGGACACAGCAACAAGGGGTCAAAACTGGAAGTTGAAGACTCAGATGAATCACAGGGCTAGAGTTGTCATAGAGTTGTCAGGAAATAGAACAATCTGGAAAGTGATGTAGTGGAGGCCAGATACATACACAGCTTTAAAAAGAGGTATGATAAAGCTTATGGAGCAGGGAGAGAGTGGACTCTAGCAACGAAGGTACACGGTGTGATAGACTGACAACGAGGGGAAACATAACTAGGTTTCTGAAGAGTTGCAGCTTCTAGACACGGAATGAGGGAAATACAGTGAGGGGAATGATGGAAGAAAGAGGGAAGCACAGTGAGGGAAAGAAAGGAAGAATGGGGGAAGAAGAATGATGGAAGAATGAGGGAAGGAGAATGATGGAAGAATGGGGGAAGGAGAATGATGGAAGAATGGTGTGTGTGTGTGTGTGTGTGTGTGTGTGTGTGTGTGTGTGTGTGTGTGTGTGTGTGTGTGTGTGTGTGTGTGTGTGTGAGGTCACGACCAGCAACGTGAGGACAGCACCAACAACCTGGTCGACCACACCATCACACCAGATAGAACACTTGGTCCGGGACCAATCATCCCCTCCCTCCCTCCACCCTCCAGAGGTCGGTCCTAGACCAGAAATCACCTTTAGCCAACCTCCAGGTGGCCCGTTGGTCGACACAGCCTGGCTGGTCTACCACACTGCTAGACCTAGTCTGGGACCGGGTCTAGCAGGGGGGGGGGGAGCAGACCCCCAGGAAGCATCGGGGGCGCTGACCCCAGGAAGCATTGAGGGGTGCTCTGACTCCTTTCCCAGGAAACACTGGGGGCGCTGACCTCTTCCCCAGGAAGCATCGGGGGCGCTGACCCCCAGAAAGCATCGGGGGGTGCGCCGACCCCTTCCCCAGGAAGCATCCTTCGGGTACTAGGGACAAACCACATTAACTCATTTATAACGTAATTCGGACATAACGACCAAGGAGGTGAAAACAGATCTCTGCTATGTGACCCGGAATTATCTGACCATCTACAAATACTATCCATATCGTAACCCGTAAATAATAAAATTACTGTTAAATCAAGAGGACATTAAGACGAAGAGAAATAGCAGGAAATATTAAAACCGGTATTAGGGCCATTAATTCCAGTGTAAATTCTGAGAATTAGAGATCCTGGCATCTGGGAATTTCCGGAAGTGACGGAGATATTTCCTTAACAGGAAATTGGGCAACCTGCGTCTGAAAGCCTACACAGGAAACAAATAACAGAGTAACAAATAAAACAAAGAAACACAGAGTATTAACAGAAACAATTCAACAGTACAGCTTAACAGAGGGCATCATATGTTAACGGAAAGAAAAACAGGAGATAACAGAAAGGGAGGTTAAAGCGAGAGAAAAGAGAAACAGGCGCTAACAGGAAACAAATGGGGTTAAAACAGAGTAACTGGTTTTAATGGAAACGGACGTAAACAGAGACCAACAGAAGTTAAGTAAATAACATAGGTTAACAGACTAACAGACACGGAGACTAACAGAGAAACGGGTTAACAGAAAATACGAAAACTGGGCCATCTTACGTGAAGTGAAAAAAACACATGAGGAGATACAATCACAACATGTAAAATACTACGGGACATAGACAGGGGCAAAAAAAAATAGCAAGAAGTTACACACAATGAGCCCCAACGGGTATAGAAAAAAATATTTATTCGATGGTAAGGTTACTAATAGAGTGTAATGAGTTGAGTGGAATGAGGTAAGTGGAATGAGTTGAGCGGAATGAGTTGAGCGGAATGAGCTAAGTGGAATGAGTTGAGCGGAATGAGTTGAGCGGAATGAGCTAAGTGGAATGAGTTGAGCGGAATGAGTTGAGTGGAATGAGCTCAGTGGAATGAGTTGAGTGGAATGAGCTCAGTGGAATGAGTTGAGTGGAATGAGCTCAGTGGAATGAGTTGAGTGGAATGAGCTAAGTGGAATGAGTTGAGTGGAATGAGCTCAGTGGAATGAGTTGAGTGGAATGAGCTGAACAATGACACAAAGATACGACACAGCTCTTGGAGCAGGGAGAGAGAATAGGCCTAGTCATGATCAGTAAAGAGGCAGGGGTCAGAAGCTATGAATCAACCCCTGCAACCACAAATAGGTGAGCACAGGTGACACCTCACGTACAAGGTGATCAAAATATATTTCAAAAGAGTTTAATCTGTGTCTTACACACACACACACAAATTATGATCAGATAATACATCTCTACGGGTGCTGAGAGAAGGAGCAGAGGCACTATGCACCGCTATAGCAAATGATATATACAGCCACAAAACTGGAAAGAGGCAAATACGGTCTGGTACCTACAAAGATACGGACAGACGAGAGGTACCGTGTTTTAGGCCGGTGTCCCAGAACATACACACTCTTTTGACCCACGAAATCTCATTAACACGACTACAAACAAATTACAATTACCAGGCTGCTAGTTTCAAGACTACCTTGGCATGGTTCAAGTCTCGACCTTGCTGCTGCAAGTTGCACCATAACAGTACTTACCTACGTTCATGTTATCATAGTGGGTTATAGATCTACTCAGGCTTCTAACTGCAATCCTGTAATATTCACTTTCATTATTTACTCTCTCCTAATATTATTGCTAATACACATATAACACCGTGACTTGAACAATACAGAAATAGGAGAAAGAGGAGCTTAAGACGACGTTTCGGTCCGACTTGGACTATTTACACTTGCACTAACAGAAAAGAATGAGGTAGCTAGTATATATAGGCGAGCGTCCCTCTCGCCTCATCAAACTCACCAGAGTCAAGAAGTACGTGAATGATAGAAGACAGTGTTCCAGTGAGTCAAGAAGAACCTGAATGATAGAAGACAGTGTTCCAGTGAGTCAAGAAGAACCTGAATGATAGAAGACAGTGTTCCAGTGAGTCAAGAAGAACCTGAATGAGAATGACAGAAGACAAAGAGTAACAGTAAGGATGAGACATCAGAATGAGAGAGTAACAGTAAGGATGAGACATCAGAATGAGAGAGTAACAGTAAGGATGAGACATCAGAATGAGAGAGTAACAGTAAGGATGAGACATCAGAATGAGAGAGTAACAGTAAGGATGAGACATCAGAATGAGAGAGTAACAGTAAGGATGAGACATCAGAATGAGAGAGTAACAGTAAGGATGAGACATCAGAATGAGAGAGTAACAGTAAGGATGAGACAGAATGAGAGAGTAACAGTAAGAATGAGACATCATAATGAGAGAGAAACAGTAAGGATGAGACATCAGAATGAGAGAGAGAGTAACAGTAAGGATGAGACATCAAAATGAGAGAGTAACAGTAAGGATGAGATATCAGAATGAGAGAGTAACAGTAAGGATGAGACATCAGAATGAGAGAGTAACAGTAAGGATGAGACATCAGAATGAGAGAGTAACAGTAAGGATGAGACATCAGAATGAGAGAGTAACAGTAAGGATGAGACATCAGAATGAGAGAGTAACAGTAAGGATGAGACATCAGAATGAGAGAGTAACAGTAAGGATGAGACATCAGAATGAGAGAGAGTAATAAATGGAGATTCCTAAAGGATCAGTGTTAGGACCACTACTGTTAATGAGCTGCCAGAGAGGACTGAGTCCTGTGTTACTGTTTGTTGACGATCTAAAACCACTGAGAAGAAAAAGAACAAAAAAGGACACTGATAACTGCAGAGACCTCAACACACCAGCGAGGTGGCGGGGCCAGGAGCTATGATCTCAGTAGTATCAGTTACTGGTTTATAAGTCATTACCAATGACACTACTGGTAACTCATACTAGGAACTGGAATCAAGAATCTTTCTGAACCTTATATACGACAAATGTTAAGTCACTGAGTACGCTGCTCCAGCATGGAGCCCACACTTGGTCAAGTACTTCCCACACCTGGTCAAGTACTTCCCACACCTGGTCAAGTACTTGAAACTGGGAAAGATCCAGAGTTTGCAACCAGACTAGTACCAGAACTGAGAGGAATGCACTACAAGGAGACGTTGAAGGAACTGAACCTGACCATCTTAGAGGAGAGACAGACAAGGGGGAGACATGATTACTACATACAAAATATTAATAAGAATTGATAGAGCTGATAAACAGATTGTATGAATTAAGAGGACCAGGAT